>NC_141543.1:6990833-7304166 GCF_021556685.1 Rattus norvegicus
GGCTCCATAACATTTCTTTTCATAAATACCAGGCTTAACTGGGTCCTTTCACTTCATAGCCCAGAGTCTGCCATGGGAATCCATGCCTTCCCTGGGCTCAGTAGCAGGAAGGGAGCCAGGAGGAACCGCTCCTATTGGGACTTTGTAATCAGCTGAAAGGCCAGAACACTGTCAAAACAGTTTGAACCATGATCTACCCCCAGAGGAAATTGCTGAAGCTGCCCTGCTGGGTGTCGATGAAGCAGTGACATCTCCCTTGTCCTCTGTTATGCCTTATGACTGCCAGTATGAATATGGGGAGGAGGGGAGTGAGGACCAGATTAAACCCCAGTTTACCTCATCTACTGTCTTTCCCCTTTCTGGATCACATTTGAAAAGAAAAAATGCAATCCTTCCCCTCTTAGTATCAGTCAGGTAGCCTAAGAACGTCATTTTAGAGAGTCTGTCCCATGGAAAGGACCTTTTGGTGACACCAAGTGGATCCCCACTCTATTTATAGATGCTGTTTTTTTAATGAGAGTCTGGTCTCTAAGAATAAGTAATGAGCTCATCCTGGGAACAGGCCAGAGCCTAGGACTGGGGGGGGCTCCCCCTTTCCTTTGGTTTGGGAAGGGATTCTGTAGGTCAGAAGTCAGCCCCTTCTGTTGTCTGGGGAGGCTTGACACACAGACACCCAGATTTCTGACTAGTACTCAGTATTTCAGGAGGACTGGAGTTATTTAGTTTCCAAGTGGTGCTTAAAGAATGGCTGTGATCTCCTTGTCACACACAAGGTTTGACAAAAACAAAACAAAACAAAACAAAGGACAACAGGAAACCAAGTATCTTCATGAAAATTAAGGTGCAGAGAAACCCCACCAAGACACCTAGGAAGGAGGATGTGATGATGGAGAAGAAACATCCATATCGTCTTAGTATCCTCCCAAACTGGCAGCAAAGACCCAGGTATCTCGCAGACACAGACACACCCCTGGGTAGGTTTGGTTTGGTTTTTAGCATATTGATAGACATGGGAGTATCTGACCCAGAACTTTCTGCACAAAGTCCAAAGAAGCATTGTACCTTGCAAACTAGTTCAGTTTGCACTAGAAGCTCACCCCCATTTGCTGGCATGTGGCTTAGTGACCCTACAAACAGACCTGCTCAGTCTGAATGGAACCTTTGGACTTGACTGGGTTCACTGACACATTGTATCTTCCCGTCATTTGCCCTCTCTGTGAACTTAACTGCCTTCTCTCCGAGAAGGAACAGTGCTACTTCATTTGTTTATTCCCCTTTCCTCTATGCCAGAGGTGATGATGTGACAGGCGCTGATTTTTAAGTGAAAAATGTCAGTGTCCTTCATCTCTTGCAGATGAGTTAGGCTGGCTGCCTCTGGGCTCCATTCACATCTAGTCTCTCATTCAAAAGTACCTCAAGCTGGAGGTAGGAGTTTGCCACACAAACATGAGGACATGAATTCAGGTTCACAGTACCCATGTAAAATGATGGGTGTGGTGAAGTGTCCATAATCTCACTGCTAGGGAGGTGGAAACAGAAGTATCACTGGCGGCCAGCACGGCCTACATTTAGCCTCTAGAATCACCCAATATCTGTACACACCCACACACCCACACAAAGTGTTTAGGAGGCATTGTCTGCTAGTTGTGAGGCTGGGTGTGGCAGTTGGAATAAGAACGACCCCCATAGGCTTATATATTTGAATATTTGGTCATCAGGAAGTGGCACTATTTGAGAAGGATTAGGAGTTGTGGCCTTGGAGTGAGTGTGGCCTTAGGGCTTTGGATTAGGAAAGCAGTTGAGTGCTTTAAGTGGGGCTTAAGGAGGGCACACTAGTGGAAACATGAAAGACTGGCACTGAAAGCAATGCAGGTTATAATAACTGTAGGGTTAGCTGGGGTCCGGTGTCAGCTCTGCCTCAGGGCTTGGGCTGCTCAGGGAGACTGGACGAAGGAAGTTGAGTGCTTACCCTGGCTGATGACGGGCGGGCGTTAGGTCATAGGGCAGCCCCAGGACACTGCTCTGGGGTGGGGAAGTGCAGTCTGAGGTGCAAGACACAGCCAGAGCTGGTTCAGGGATCCCGGTCCTGCAACGAGACCAGGCCTGTCTTGTTCTCAGGTTCTTGGACACCCAAGTGCTGCTGGATGCTGTGGAAGAGCTGAGAACCAGAGTCGGGGCCTGCAGGCTGGATCTAGCCCTGGGCCGAGGTGGGAAAAAGGGGGACCTCTGGCTGGTTCCATGGGGATAGTCCTTGGCTTGACTGTGGCCGGCTTGGTTTGGCTTGGTGGCTGCCACAGCTGGGAGCACAAGGAGGCCTTCTATGGGACCTTAGATGGTGGCTCTGTAGGGGAGGCCTTCTCTGTGGCCCCCACAGCAGCTCCTGATGAAAAGAGACATCCATGATTTTAAAACATTTATTGTCATGGCGGAAAGTGGATGAGTAAAACTATACCCTCCTTCTCCGGGTGGGCCTGAGATTAAATATCTTTTGCAGGGAGGAGTGTCTGGAAAGAAAAGTTCATTGGCTAAGCCTCTAGGCCTTTAGGTATCTCATTATAATGGAGGTCTGTCTTGAGCCTACAAGACCTGTGGAGGAGCTTGGAGTGTTGCCCTTAAGTGACTGATGGCCACAAATCTATGGAGGGCTGCAGCTGGTGACAGGGCCTGGCTTGCCAGGAGCCAGGCGAAACGTTCACAGTCCCTCGAGGGTCACTGGATTTCTAGCCTTAGCTCAGCTAGGAACCAGGCTGCCTTTCACGGTATCACAGGATAACACAGCTCAAGATCTTTCAGAGGGGAAGAGTATGAGTAACTAGCCTAGAGACCATTCTGGAGATATTTGGTAACAAATGTGGCTGCTTTGTAGCCTTGTCCCTGTCCCTTCCCCCCCCCCCCCCCCCATCTGTCTGAGGTTAAATTGAAGTTTTTGGATTGATGGCCTCAGCAGGGGACTAGACAAACTAGTATTGACTCAGCCGAGCTGTTATTTAGTGTTCATTCTTATGCAGTTCTGCAAAGAAAATGAGCAAGAAAGACAAGGAAAAATAAAAGGTGTACGTTTGAGGAGAAAAGGAGTACCAGGAAGTGCCATGAGCTAAGTCCTGGGCTCAAAGAGGAAGTTTAAAGAAAAGCCCCCAGCTAAAAGGAGTAAAGGGAGTGGTGACCTTGGGGCATGACCCCACCCAACTAAGCTTCCAACCTGGGGAAAGGAAGTAAAGGAGAGCGTAAGCAGAGAAGGAAACCATTGAAAACAGCAAGCTGGGATAGCAAAATGTGAGAGATGGTACCATGTTCCAGCCCCAACAAGCACCAGAACTTGGCAGGTTCGGCCATATGGTTCTGGATACAAGAAGGGATGTGAGATCTCCCTCTGAGGCTAAGAAACGCTGCTGAGGCCTGCTGTGTGGTGGAGGTGTCCGTGCTTGGATGTCCAGAAAGGCCGTTGTATGAAGCTGTTTGTGAAAGCAAAGCCTGGATTGTCTTGGAGACCCCCATGATGTTGTGGGGTACCTGCCAAGAAGAGATATAGACTGGGCATGGAATCAACCCGAAAGAGAGGGGAGTGCCGTCAACAACGCTGAGTGTGACAGGATTGGAGGTCGTCGGACATGGAGATGCAGAATGTGGGGTTTACTCTGCTGGGTTTCAGTCTGGCTTCAGTCCAGTATTTCCTCAGTGTGCTCCCTTCCCTCCCTTCTAGAACGGTGATGTGTATAGTCTGTGCCATTGTATGTAGAAGTATGTGACCTGCCTTTGATTTCATTTTACAGGGGGTTATAGTTTGAGAGGTTTCATGAATCTTAGAAAAGACATTAAACTTGGGACTTTTAAAGTGTTGAGAATGTAATAGAGTATGAGGACTTTCATAGTTAGATGAATTTCATATTTTTGCATTACGATATGGCTACAAGCCTATGGGGGTCAGAGAGTGGAATATGGTGGTTTGAATAGGAATGGCTCCCATAGTCTCATAGATTTGAATCCTTGGTCATCAGGGAGTGGTATTGAGAAGAATTAGGAGGTATGCCACTGGAGATTTGAGAAAGTAGAGATGGGCTTTGAGATTTCAGAAGCCCAAGCAACACCCAGGGGCTCTCCCTTCCTCCTGCTGCCTGCGGATCCAGATGTAGAACTCCCAGCTACTTCTCCAGCACCGTGTCTGCCTGTGTGACACCATGCTCTTCTCCATGAGTTTGTAGTCACAGAGACAACAGGACCTCCACCTGGGTATCTTTCACATGGAGACATTAACCTTCACTTACGGGTCTGCAATGTGCATGATGAACCATTCTTTCTGTGACTTTCTGGACATTTCTTATTCTGATTCAGTGTGACTGCCACTTTGAACTTTTAAAAAGTCTAAAGAAGGGCTGGAGAGATGGCTCAGCGGTTAAGAGCACCCAACTGCTCTTCCAGAGGTCCTGAGTTCAATTCCCAGCAACCACATAGTGGCTCACAACCATCTGTAATGAGATCCGATGCCCTCTTCTGGTGTATCTGAAGACAACTACAATGTACTTATATATAATAAATGAATAAATCTTAAAAAAAAAGTCTAAAGAAAATTAACTTTAAAACCCTATGTGTATATGGGTGCAGGAACAAGATTGTGTCAGTGTCCTTTGAGGCCAGAAGAGGGCGCCACATCTGCTGGAACTGATGCTACAGGTTAGGGTCCAAAGGTACTGGGAACTGAACTCTAGACCTCTGGAAAAGCAAACAGCAAGCACTCAGCCACTGAAACATGTCTTTAGCCTCTGTGCCCATCGTTTTAGTAAGCACCAATTTAAAGCTATTAGAAACAGAAGTTATCCTATGCTGAGCACTTCAGAAGGCCATCAGGTATGGCTGTTCACCTATCAGACAACAAATACACATTAGTTGCTTACAATGTGCCAGCCACAGAGCCAGAGTTCAGAAGCTATGTGTTGCCTGGATTGAGTTGAGTTTAATCTTGCTTCCTGAAGCTGACGATCCAAAGAAATGCTCAACCTATCATAGAACATGATAATGCCCTACATGCTAGTCTTGGCCAAGACTTAGTGACCATTGCTTTTGACAGTCTTCACCCTGAAGTGGAGTTAGTCATGCACAAACGTGAGAGAAGAACCACCTGAATGGGGGAGCAGCAGATGGAACAATCCGAGGCACAAAGAGTGATTGCCTTGTTTAAAGAAGCTCTGTGACTAAACCTATGTGAGGGGCCAAGTACCTGGCAGGCCAGGGATGTAGTTTAATCTCCAATACAGAGTATGAATGTGACATTTTAACTTGTCTTCCCAGGAGAGATTTTATAGACTGGATGAAATTTTGAGAATACAGATTTTTAGGAACCTCATTTTTCAGTGTTTGTGGTGTGTGTGTGTGTGTGTGTGTGTGTGTGTGTGTGTGTGTGTGCGCGCGCAGCACGTGTGTGTGTGTGTAGCACATCTGTATGTGTAAGTGCAGCACTTGTGTATGTGCATGTGTGTGTGTAACACATGTGTATGTGCACTTGTATGTGTGTTCAGAAGCCAGAAGACAACATTGGGTTTCTTTCTTATCTCTTCTCATCTTACTATTTTGATTTAAGGTCTCTTACTAAACACAGAGTTCATTGACTGGCTGCTGGCCCATGAGCCCCAGGATCCTCTACTCTCTGCCCCTTCATGACCACTCAGGTCTAGGATTGCACATGTGCAGTAACATGCCTGCCTTTTTAAACATGACTGTAAGGATCCAAACTCAGGTCCTCATACTTGGCACTTATCCACTCTGTCACCTCTCCAGCCACAAACCTGGGATGCTTAGAGCAGAGATTCCCTGGTGGACTTATGCCTGGAAAGATAAGAAATTAATGCTGGTTTATAAGAATAATCATCCCTAACCTCAGAGGCTTCCTGGGCAGGAGCAGCTGAAACAAACACAAGCCAACCACACAACAGGCTCGTGCCTGCAGCCTGGCATCCTTTCCTACCTTCAAGAATGGGCTAAGATGACTCAGAAGTATCTCCCACTTGCTGCCTGCATATCAGAGTGTTTGACTTAGAACCCACTCAGAGGCCCAGGCAACCCAGGAGACCCTGCCTCCTCTCTTATCCCTGGGAACAAAGATGGGACACTTAAAGATGGGACACTTAAAGCCATTGCAGCTATTTGTGACCACAAGGGGAGGGAGATGGTTCTAGAACTGCGTGGGACCATGGAGGAGCACAGAGTGGCTTCTGAGCATAAGCCAGGGGCAGAGAAGGCAAAGCTAAGTGGTAGAGGACACCAAGTCCTGCAACAGCATTGAGTACCAGGACGCAATCTCACCTGAAGCCCAGTCTACTGCAAGATCTTTTAATGGCCTCAGCCACTTAAATCCTCCTTATTATATAAGCTGGTTTTGGTTGGGCTTGTGTGCCCTGGAATACAGAGCTCACGTGTGCCAAACCTTGCAGTAGGCACTGCCTATCACTGCCAAGTGCCTCCATTCTGCAGGCCCTGTTCCTACGAGGAAGTAAGCCTGCGTGAAACCCAAACAAAAGGTCCTGCCTCCTCCTCCTCCTCCCTTTCAGTGTTTCCATGCCTCCTATCACCATAGCACTGAGACACTCACAGAAAGGCAGAGGAAGCAGAGGAGAGGAGGCCCCGTCTCCAGGCTGGGTTGCCACATTGGGAGGAACATGAGGCGGCCCCAAGCCTGACATTTCAGGATCGAGATAGCAGGGTAAAAATAAACTCCCACGTGCCTGTGGCAGTGCTTGCCTCTCTTGCTTCACAATTCTTATCTCTCTCCCTTTGGGGACAGAAAGGTTCCTTTCAGGTCACCATTCAGTCTGCCTCTTCCCAGCCCTGAGTGGGGAGGAAGTGGAGAGGTTAGTTCACACATGCTTGCTCACTCTGAGAGTCAAGGAATTCCAGTGTCTTCCCACAGTCCCTTCTTTTGACTTTGCAAATCCTTTCTCTTTTGTGCTGCCATAGCCTGGGGGGATGAAGGAAGCTGGGGCTGTGGGTCTCTACTTTCCTGGAGGGCAGACAAGAGATATACCTAATAACACTGCTAATGAACAGGGTGCCCTGATCTTACCCTGAGGTTCTCTTCTGGGGTCTTTAGGGATGTTGACAGCCATGTAACTGAATACTATACAGCTCCTGGAGGTGACGATCTTGGCACACAGTTTACGAGCATCACTATGTGACACCTTACAGCCACACTTTCCCATCACACCTTGTCAGTTTTGCTTTCACTACAAAAGGTTGCCTGGTGCCTGGTGATCCCACTGTTGAGGAAGCTGAGGTATAAGGATTGTGAGTTCGAGACCAGCCCAAACTACATTATGAGTCTTGTCCCTCCCCCACAAAAAAAAAAAAAAAGAAAGAAAGAAAGAAGGAAAGAAAGGGAAAAGAAAGAAGGAAGAAAGGGAAGAAAGAAGAGAAAGTAGGGGAGGAAGGGAGGAGGAGGAGGAAGGAAGGGCAGATGGTTGAGGCTAGTATTGGTGGCCAAAAGTGTTCTGGGGCCACTAGGTGTCACAGATGGGCCTCAATTTCCCCAGCCACAGAATGCTGATGAGGACTGAGCCTCTGTGACAAATTTGTCGCAGATGAAGTAAGTGAAGCCTGAGCTGCGTGGATGAGGAGCGTTTGGAGTTTCTGTGACAGCAGTAGATTTTCATGTGCCAGTATCTGTGTGTGGACATTGCCACTTTCCTACGTCAGTAGGCCAGATCCCTACAGCTATTTCTGTATTCTGTTTTGTTCTGGCTTTTTGAGACAAAGTCTCTTTAGCCCATGCTATACCTCAACTAGATACACAGCTGAAGGTGCTCTTGAAACTCCTTGGTTCCCCTCCCCCACTTCCTGGGAATACGCTATAGCCAGGGTTCTTTCTGTCCCCACTGCCAAGAATCTTTACTGAGCCATTTCATCAGTTAAGACTCTTGTGGGTGCAGGTGACTGGAATAGCAAACCTAACAGGATTACATGAAAGGAGATTCATTGGCTTTGCAGTCGCCTCTGAAAGCCGTGCATTTAGAGTTTAACTTCAGGCAGAGCTGGGTCCAGGGATGGAAATGATACCATCAGGATTGGGTTTCTTTCCCCACCCCATTTCCCTCTTCCACTCCCTCACTGTTGGCTCCCCCATGTGTTAAAAGAAATGGCCATGGGAGACTAACATCTCAGTTTCCTAGATTAAAAGCCAGTGGGGAAGTCTCAACCCCAGCATTACCGGCAGAAGGCTCAGTGCTTCTCTCATTGCCCAAACCCGGATAACACTGTGGATGGACCAGAGTGTCCAGGGAGAGAAAGGCAGAGATGGTGACAGGCCCCATAGCCAGGGATGGTTCTTTCCACTAGATGCCCAGATTTGAGTAGCTACTGTCTACTCCAGGAAGTCAGATATGATTACGACTAAGGTGAGTTTGCAGCCACTGGCCTCCCTGCCTTGCACTCCAAAATATATACACTTGATGATCAATTTTTGAAATTACAAACAACTTCATCCAAGGCTCAGGTGTTCAAAGGCAGAGTTGTCAAACATTCCAGAAGCCCTGGGTTCAGTTCCCAGCCCTGAAACAATAACAGAAACAGCCACAATAACAACAACAACAATGTCTGTCATCTAAGGCCCATATATGCCCTGCCCCAACCCCCCACTCCACTCTACCTCACCCAATGCTAACTGCTGGCCAGTCGGATCAACAGGGACCTTCCCTGGGCATGCTATATGAAAAGCCAGTTCCTTGATCAGGGATTAACAATGCAGGCTCTTCCCAAGCTTCCTTCTGGGTTCATTGTTTATCTTTTGTCTTCTTAATAGAAGCAGGCTTGTATGGAACAAGCTTCTTTCATAGAATACAAAATATACACACAGCAGGACTGGGGAAATGGCTCAGTAAATAATGTGCTTGCTCCACAAGCATGAGGACCTGAGTTTTATCCCAAAAATACACATAAAAAAGGCCAGTGTGGGGCTCCAACCGCATAGGTAGCAATGAATAGCCTAGTAAGAGCACCAGTGGAAGGGGAAGCCCTTGGTCCTGCCAAGACTGAACCCCCAGTGAAGGTGGTTGTTGGGGGGAGGGTGGTAATGTGGGGAGGAATGGGAGGGGAACACTCATAAAGAAGGGGAGGGGGAGGGGCTAGGGGATGTTGTCCTGGAAACCGGGAAGGGGAATAACAATCAAAATGTAAATAAGAAATACTCAAGTTAATAAAGATGGAAAAAAAAAAAAAGGCCAGTGTGGTTGTGAAGGCTTGAGGATTTAGTGCTGAGGACAATACACACACACACACACACACACACACACACACACACACACACACACACACATACACACACACACACACACACACACACACACACACACACACTGTGGACGGCAACTTCTATTAAAGTGTATCTGTGTTTTGTGTGTTTTGTTTTTTGCTTATTCTAAGCCTGGGGAATATTGCCAGTAAAGTTAAGCTATTTTGGAGAAGGTGTCAAGGCTGAATCTAACACCAACTTGAGACATTTTGAAATGAAAGTGATCAGAAATTTTCCCTGTAGATGGCTCTGTCAGGTTGCATGCCCGTAGTCAATGCCATCCTTGCCACCACGACTGCCCAGGGCTCTCTGATGTACGCGGAGGGAGCACGCATTCATCCCACTTTGGCTATGAGAACATGATGTATGCTGGTCCAGCTTCAACCTCATATCCACTTCCCAAGCTCCCTCTCCATCCTCTCTTCCCTCGAGCCTGTAGGAAAAATGGGAAAGTTGGCAAGTGAGCCAGGAGAAACGTCCTTTAAAATAATTATGGTAATTATGTATGCCTCTCCAGAGGGAGCCTCTGGGAATCACTCCTTAACGACTGGAAAGAATTTCCTCTTTTGATCTTGATTCTGAGTCAGAGAAAATCGAATTAAGAAAGAAAAGCAAGGATCGAGGCTCACTGAGAAGGACAGCACAGAACTGGGGCCTTGACAGGCAGTTGGGAAGTCTGGGAGAAAAGATGACTAAAGGGACCATCCCCAGGGACCTTTCAGCCTTCCCAAGTGTTGGTTCCCCGGGGAAGTTGCTTTGACATCAGAGAAAAATGGCTCCCACCAAGTGCTATCTTTGTATCGAGCCTGCAAGGCTTTAATCCCCTTGTAGGTAAGGCCTGAAGAGTGTTCCCTTCCACACAGTTGAGGACATAGTTTCTGTGCCTGAAGTGTGACTATGACCAGAACAGCCCCAAGGGCTCTCACTGAGTTTCCTCCAATCCGTGCAGTGGGACCAGTCACTGTAGGTGTATGAGAAGGTCGCTTTTCCTTTCTATTGAGGCACTGGGCAAAACAGCCTGTCACTTTGCTAAATTTTCTTCTGTGGTTGCTAAGCAGCACGCCTCTGCTGCATTTCCACTTCCCTCTGCTCCTGCTGTCTTTGTCTCTCTCCACCTCCACCCACACACACAGGCACAGTGTTCTTTCCTGCCTAAGTGTGGAGAGCACGGAGCTTCCTGCTCCATGGATGCCAGCTGCTGTCATGGAGGGTGCTTTCATGAAGGTGCTTCCACAGAGGTGCATATTCCAGTGCCACCCTGCTCAGAACATGTGCAGAAGCAGTGCTGGAGACCTTCGGAATCTCCCAGCAGACATGAGCTCTGAGGCTGATCCCATCCATATTCATCCATCTACCCTTCTGCTCATGGATCCTTCCACCAGCCATGAAACTGTTCATGCATCCATTCATATACCCCACACATCTACTCATGTATCTCTGTCTCCTTTCCTCTTTCCCTGGAAGCTAGAGGGGAAGCTTAAATGCATGCTGGCTCCAGGCAGGTATTGTAGAGGCAAGGAGGCCAGGGCTAAGATAGACTAGCTTGTGCCAGCTGGTCTTATAAAAACACAGTTCAAACCCAATGCATGGGGGCTGGGATGACAGCTCAGCTTGTGAAGTGTTTGCTGGGCAAACATGAAGACCTCAGTTTGGGTTTCCAAAATACACATTAAAAACCCAGACGTGATGGTACACAGCTGGAACCCCAGTGTAGGGATGTTGGAAGGAAGGTGGATAGATTCCTGGGACTGGCTGGCCAGCCAGTCTAGCAGAATCACTGAGCTTCTCTCTGCCTTTAAATAAAGAAATAAGATGGAAAAAAGATTAAGACTCCCCATGTTGTCCATAGCTATCAAGATCAAGGAGCTATGGAAGGCAGCTTATAATGAGCCCATTTGAGAGTTAGGTAGACAGCTTTGACCTCATGGGTGGGAGGAAGCCCTACTTTGAGGTGCAAGCTGTTACTCCTAAAGGTCCCTTAAAGAAGGAAGAAGGCTTTAGGCATCTATAGGACCCTCATTTAGTCAAGTAAGAGGGTATCCTTACTGGAGGCAAGGCAATAGGATATTTCCCAAAGCCACCTAAATCCATTACTTAGCCCTGCCTGAGGCCAGAAAGGTCACAAGCTAATGAGGGTCAGTACTGGACAGATGTGGCCACAAGAGATCTCCAAGGACCGGGAAAGTAGCTAAAATGACATATCCCAGTGGGATGACTCCAGGGAAAAAAAAGAATGTACTAACAAGAGGAACTCTGACCAGGATCAGAGCCTTTGAGGGCTTTATTGCCTGGGTTCTCCCTACAGTCTGGGGCAGAGCCCAGTGGTTCCATAGGACCTTCCTAACTCTCTTTCCCCATCTGCCACACAGATAATCAGAGACCTCAGCCCTCGGAGTGTGCCATCCGAGTCTCAGAGCAAGCAAAGGGATGGCCAAGTGCTCAGAGTTCTGTTCAGGTTCTGGCTTATGGACAGGGGTCACAGCTCAGAGGACACATTTCTGGCATGCTTTGCTCTACAGAGGGAATGGCCTCCAGGGTGCTGGCAGTTTGCCCACCCCTGCCCCTACTCTTACTCCAGAGCATCTCCCTGCCCTGCTTGGCTACAGGAAGAACCTCGGTCCCTCTGACCCCTGGCTCTCAGGCCTGGTTCTCCCTGAGTTACAGGGTTGCCTCTGGCTGGAATTACAGATGTCTATCTGGATCGTATCACCAACAGCCTGGGCTGTCCAGTGCCCATCTTTTAGTCCCTACAGAGGACTGAACAGCATGTGGCAGAGTGAAGAAAGGACACACAGGCACAGAACCATCCTCCTCACAGACCCAGGAAACCTGTGCAGGAGCCTCCAGCAGCTAATGAGAAACAGCTGGGAATACAAAAGCACGTCAAAGGGTGCTGCCAGTCTATCTATGTGTTTCGTTTTGTTTTGTTTTAAGAGCAGTACCTCCACTTTCTGGAGGTCTCCCCCTCCCCCGCTTTCAAAGAAGGTTAAGAGAGCAAGGAAAAGTAGTAGAAAATAAGAGGAAAGTTGGACTGTAAAAGTCAGTTCTAGGGCTAACAAGATGGCAAGGCTGCCTGCATGGCAGAGCCAGGATCTTCCAGGAAGCAGCAACAGGAAGAAGGAGTAGTGGTAAGAGCCAGGGACAAGGAAGGGGTGGAAACAGCAGGCACCTTAGAATAATTTGTTATTTGGTTATCTCCAAACTCAGGGGTCAGGAAAATCATACCCATTTAATAGATAGGAAAATAAAGGTCAGAGAGCTCAAGTGGTTTCCAAGAGATGGATGCAGAGTGTGGATCCCAGATTGCTTCTAGCTCAAGCTCCTTCTGCAGGGTGCCCAAAGGGAGAGGAGTACCCCAGAGATGATGTTAGATGTCACTGAAGTCTTATAGGCATCACATTTTACTTATTTAACTTTGTATGAGCGCATGGACTCTTACTGGCTTGCCCATGTCAGAGGACAACTTACAGAAGTTGTTCCCAAGGATCAAACAAAGGTTGTCAGGGTTGGTGGCAAGTACCTTTACCCACAGAGCCATCTGGCTGGCCCAGATGGCTGGATTCCATTTAAAAAATATGTTTGAACATGGGGAGCCTAGAGGAACCAATTCGACCCGACTCAGGACTTCCAGAGGTCAGTCTCTACCTCTTTCTATCAGAGTGACACCCTAGCTTCTGAAACACTGGGAAATGTCCATGAAAATTCTTCCAAAAAACAAAGGCTGTGGAAAGTCAGCTTACAATGAGCCCATGTGAGGGTTAGGTAGATGCTTTGGCCACAGGGTAGAGGATGGATGTGAGGAAGACTCCCAGATAACCAGAGTATAACTGTACATAGAGGGCTCACATGGCATTCACAGGGCTGTGGGTTTCATTTCTAGCCCCACAAAACAAAAGAAAGCAAAGAGATTTCAAGCAAACAAAGCTTATGGAATAATAGAGTATTGAGCTGCTCTTAAGCTTAAGAATGAGATGTTGGGGTTGGGGATTTGGCTCAGTGGTAGAGCGCTTGCCTAGCAAGCACAAGGCCCTGGGTTCGGTCCCCAGCTCCAAAAAAAAGAAAAAGAAAAAAAAAAAAAAAAAGAATGAGATCTTGTTCCAGCAGAGTCCTGTCTGTCCCATGCCCTTTCTTGTACCTCTTCCTCTGTCTCCAGGCTGACAAGTTATCTGGCCTCTTCTCACATACAAAGGTGACCTTCCACTGAAATCTCTGATACTAAGAGCTGAAATAAATCATCTCTCCTTAAAAATATGACTGCTTCTCTCCAACTCCCCTTGGGCCCACTAACACACTGTCTCCCAAGTCTTAGCTTACCAGAATCAAGTTAGTATTGCTCATACACGGCCTGGGTATGGGGTCCCTCAATGGGACATGGGCAACCTACCCATAGCCACCCCCCAAAGAAAAATGGCTCTCCTCCACCTCAACAGCCATCAACTGCCAATAGCTCCTCAGCTAGGAGATGGAGCCCTGGAAGCCCCTCCTCCACTCATGCTGGAATGTTTAACTGCACGGATCTGGTAGATGTCTTATGGAGCTGATTTGGGTTGGTGTGTGCAATAGCCATGTCCTGTTCAGCAGCCTTGAGGTTCTCCTTGGATATCTACCACAGTGAGCATCAGAAATGTGGGAATTTATTTCTGAGCTCTTGATCTACTTGGAGGTAACCACCCACCTAGTTCCTGAACCATTGGGTTTGCAACAGGCTTTGAAGCCAGGAGCCATGAGTTTTCCAACTGTGTTCTTTCTCTTAAATATTTACTTTTTCGTTAATAATGTGCATTGCTTGCATTAGTATTGTGGTGAGTGCAGGTATGTACGTGCTATTATGTGGGTGTGGAAATCAAAGGGCAACTTTTTAGTTTATTTTCTTGTACTTTGGGGTATGTGCAGAGTGAGACCCACATATCACCGCACGTGTGGAGCTCAGAGGACAATTTTGGGGGTCAGTTCTCTCCTTCTGTCATGTGAGTTCTAAGGACTGCACTTAGTTGACCTTTTTATTGAATGGCATTGGGTCGATGTCACTGAAGGATGTAACTTGTCCTTTGCCTCTCTCATCTTCTTGTTTCTCTGTTTGCTTACCAGAGGATTTTCGGTAAAATAGAAAGCCCTTCCTTTGGTCCAGCCAGAGTTTTAAGTGGCGGAAGGGATTTCAGGGGGCAGAGAGGGTGGCTTTCTCTTTGCTTAGTGGGAAAGCAGGGCTTCAACTGCCCCTGAAGAAGGCTGTATTCAAACCCAGGTTAGAAGAGACCAGTCCAGTCACCTTTGCAAAGGCACATCAGGTTACTCCCTCCCAGTAAATCAAACTGAAGTTAGCCCTTTCCCAGGCCAGGTAGGTTGGAGTTGGTAGTTATTACAGTTACCTTCTCAGAGCTGGGGATATGGCTCAGTTCATAAAGTACTTTCTGTGTAAACATCAGGACTGGGCCTAAATCCCCAGAGCTCATATAAAAAGCCAGGTATGTGCTTGTAATCCTGGAGCCAGGGAGGTGGAGACAGAGAATGCCTGAGACTTGCTCACCGGCTAGCCTGGCCTACCTGATGAGTTCTAGGCCTGTGAGATACTCTGCCCAAAAAACAAAACAAAACAAACAAAAAAAAAACCAGGTGGATATCTTCAGAGGAGTTATACTACAAAATGACCTCTGACCTCCCTACTCATGTGCACACACATTCGTGCACACATGCACACATAAACAAAATAAATAAAGCAGTTGGAGAGATAGCTAAGCAGTCAGAACACTCACCCCTCTTACAGAAGTCCTAGGTTCAGTTGCTAGCTGCCACATGACTACTAACAGCCATACATAACTACTGTTCTAGGGGATCCAATGTTCTCATTTGACCTCTGATGCATGGTGCACTGTGGATATGCAGGCAAAATGCTCGTGTGTATAAAATAAAAGCAAATAAATTAAATTTAAAAGTTATGTACTCATACAACACACACACTCACTGGGACTACAGAGTCAGAGTAACTTCTGGTCTTTGCAGTTCCCTATCCAGTACAGTAGCTATGACCATGCATAGCTATAGAAGTGTGAACTCATAGGAGCTGTGGTTTACACCTGTAATCCTAGCACTTGAGAGAGGTAGAGACAGGAGAACCAAGAGGTCAAGGCCAGCTTTAGCTGCATAGAGAGTTCAAGGTCAGCCTGGGCTATGTGAATTTGTACCTCAAAGAAGAGAAACATTTAAGTTAGGAATCATTGAACTAGGTACATTTCAAGTGATCCGTAGCCGCATGGACTGTGCAGTTGCCATATTAATCAATACAGTCCCAGGCCATTCCTATCATAAAAGATATGCTAGATAATGTTGCTTTAGTCCTGGCAAGACAGGAAGTATCATTAAGAATGGTGGGGCTGGAGAGACGGTTCAGTGGTTATAAGCATTGACTGCTCTTCCAGAGGACCTGGGTTCTGTTCCCAGCATCTATGGGGTAGCTCACAACCATCTGTGACTCCAGTTCAGGGGGTCTGATACTGTCTTCTGACACTGTGCATGTACACACATGCAGGCAAGCACCAATACATATAAAAATAAAATTTTAAAGAATATTGTCGGGGTTGGGGATTTAGCTCAGTGGTAGAGTGCTTGCCTAGCAAGCACAAGGCCCTGGGTTCGGTCCTCAGCTCTGAAAAAAAAAAAAAAAAAGAAAAAAAAAAGAAAAAAAAGAAAAAAAAAAGAATATTGTCTGGGAAGCTTGAGCCATCCAGGTGAACCCTGTGCAGAAGACTCCCTTGTATGTCAGTTGGTGTGGTGCTGGCTCTGGCTCTGCCACTCATAATTCTGTAATTTTGGGGTAAATCACACTCCCCTCTGGTTGCTCCCATTGCCAATAAGATAGGTTTTTAGGTAACGTAGTGCTGAGAGCTCTCGAAATGAACTGTAGTTTATGGTGTGTTAGCAAGAAAAGGACAAAATGCATGTTCAGACACAAGAAAGGAAGGGCGAGATGCTCTTGGTATTACCGTGCTGAGCCGCCATAAGCAAGTTACTTAACCTCTCTGAACTCCCTTTCCACACCCGTGAAAGTAAAGGGGGCCATTTGGAAAATAGATTGAGAAGATTCAACGAAAAATACATTGAAAACCAAAACAAAGGACTACAAGATGTCCCCATGGCAAATACATGGGAAAGCCAACAAATAAATTTCTTAACTTGCTATGAGGAGAGATTTCTGTGTTTACTTTTCTGGGTGGTGGTATTGATACTCTCTTGAGACAGGATCTCTCACTAAATCTAGAGCTGGGCTGGAGGCCAAGCGCTAGCCAGCCATCTTCCTGTGTCTACCTACCACAGCACTAAGGTTATGACACACGCAGCCATGCCTGTCTTCTCAAATGGGTGCTGAGAATATAAGTTCAGGCCCTTATGCTTGTGTGGCCACTGCATTGTCCTTCAGTCACTGCACAGAATTTTTCATGAGTCCTTGGAGAAGCATCTACACTGGGGTGCTCTCTTAATGTCAGCTTGGCTTTACCACTGTCACTTCAGTGTGGCAGTGAAAACTAACTGACCTGGGGAAAAATTAGAAAGAGTGGGGTCATGACACTTTATGAACAGGCTGGGGCACAGGCCATGTGAGCTGAAACCAGAGAAGGAGGAGGACTCCTGAAGCTCTGGGAAGAGTACGATGTGGGAATCTCCTAGCCTTTCCATAGGACAACTCTGTAATGTACGTGTTGCACAGATGAGGAAACCAAAGTCCCACACATCTAAACACTCAGCAAGTAGAAGATTTGGAATCTGGCTCATGTCCAAATGGCTGTGCATGCCCTAACCATCTCTCTACAAGTGCACAAGATCATGTCCCTAGACGTTTAAGCCTGCAGTTAGTGGAAAAGAAAACCGTAGGGCAAACAATGCCATCCTCAGACTGCTTCTTTACAGAGTTGGCTCCTCTATGTGTGTCTTTCTATGTATTTTATTTCCTGGCAGTGCTGGGCCTCCTGGCCTAGTTCATGTCAGTCAGATGCTTTATCTGAGAGAATCTATCACTAAGCTTCAGCCCAGACCTTCTTGTTATTACAAAGTCTTACTCTACAATGAAGCTGAGCTCAGACTGGCCCAGCCTAGGAGCCCTCCTGTCTTTGTCTTTCCAGTGTATGACTACAGAAATGTATCATCCACTCCTATGCATCTGAGTCAATTCTTGTGTGTGTGTGTGTGTGTGTGTGTGTGTATGTGTGTGCATCTGTGTGTGTCCATGTGCGTGTGTGTGTGTGTGTGTGTGTGTGTGTGCTCCCACAAGCACATGTAAGAGAGAGATAGGGTATATGTATGTGTTGAATATGTCTGTGTTGTATGCACTTATTTGTAGGTGTGTGTACCTTGGACAAACATGGAGATGAGATGGCACTGGGCCCTGCTCTATCACTTTTGGCCTTATTTCCTTCAGATAGGGTCTTTCTCTGAACTTGGGACTAGGCTGGCCTTGGGGAAAACCCAGCCATCCTCTTGTTCCTGCTGATACAACAGGCTTATTCATGACCATGCTCTGTCTGTCTGTCTGTCTGTCTGTCTGTCTGTCTGTCTGTCTGTCTCTGTGTGTGTGTGTGTGTGTGTGTGTGTACGCACGCAACACAGGACCCATGTGGAGGTCAGGAGACAACTTATGGAAGTTGGTTCTCACCTCTGCTCTGTGGGTCCCGAGGGATCAAACGAAGGTTGTCAGGCTTGCTAGCAAACATTCTACCCATTGAGTTGTCTTGCTGGTGCTGTAGGTACTAAGCACTCAAATGCAGGTCTTGATGCTTGTGAAGCAGGTGCTTTCCATTAAGCCATCTTCCCAGCACCCCCTGAGTGAGCTCCTTCAGATGGAATGGGTTTAATCTGTTCTTTTCTGGTCTTTCCAGTTTCCCATCGAAGATGATTCAAGAAGCCCCAAAGCAGAGCTAAAATCAGCCTCCAGCCTTGCCACCACCCACCCTCACTCCTCTGGGAACCACTGAGAAGACTTTCCCCATGTCTTGGAATTTCTAAGTGAAGCCAGAAATACTGGCTGGTCTTGTAGATGGCAGAGGCCCTGGCTCTCAGGCATGGATGAGGGAGGGAGCCTGAGGTGCCTGTGTGCAGTCTGTCTTATTGGATTAATTCAGTCTCCAAGAGGCTGGACACTAATCAATTGCAATTAAAAAGCATTGATATTGGGGCCAAGTAGATGAGTCAGTTAGCAAAGTGCCAAATCCTCAGCCCCCTATTCGTTCCTTGGACTGTATACACACACCTCATCCGGCTTGCATGGCAAGGGCCTCAAACATCTGAGCCAGTTTCTGTTTTAAAAGTTGACTCCCTTAAGGTGATGGAAGCCTTTCTACAATGGTCAGGTCTAAACACCAAACTACTTTATGTACTGTACCTAGCACTTATTTTTGTTTGTTCGAGACAGGGTTTCTCGGTGTAGCCCTGGCCATCCTGGAACTTGCTCTGTAGGCCAGGTTGCCTCTGCCTTCGAAGTGCTGGGATTAAAGGTGTGCACTATGTCCAGATGCACCTTGAAGCCAGATGGAGGCTGGAGCCTTAGAGAGAACAGGAGAAAGCATTGAGAATGCTGGATGTCTCTGGCAGATCTGGCTGAATTGAAGAGTCCTCATCTACAGTTAACTCAACCAAGGTCATAGCTAGAATCCCTTTTGCTCCAGCAGCAATCAGTGTGGCAGGGCTTGCGCTGTAACTCTGTCTTTAAACACAACCACATGGATGACATCATTTGCTTGCTCTTGGCTACTGGACTGGAAAACTATTAAGACAACATCTGCTTTGCTTTGTGATTGAATCTAGGAGCAAAAGGCAGGTCTCCATGGTCCAGATAGTGACTACTCTCAAGTTACAACCACTGACCACTTTCCCACTCCTGATCAATCGGGCCATGGGAACCCAGTCCTCTTCAAGAGCCTCTGGCCTTGCCTCCAGCAGGTGCAATCTATGGTTGTTGTTACTGTTGTTGTTGTTGTGTTTTTAATACAGTTCAACAGCATTTGACAGGATTTTATTTTTATTTTGTCTCTACCAGGATGACACCCCAAACATGAGCACATCCCTTTTTCTCCTAGGGCAGTGGCTCTCAATTTGTGAGTTGCAACATCTTTGGGAGGTCAAATGGCCCTTTCACTGGAGTCGAATATCAAATATTCTACATCTCAGATATTTACAGTATGATTCATAACAGTAGCAATGTTGCAGTTGTGAAGTAACAACAATAATTTTATGGTTGCAGTCACACCACAACACGAGGAACTATATTAAAGGGTCCGAGCATTAGGTAGCTTTAGAACCACTCTCCTAGAGCCAAGAACAGGAGAACTATGGAGATGAGAGGGTAATGGGCCCTGCTCTATCACTTTTGGCCTTATTTCCTTCAGACAAGGTCTTTCTTGGGACTAGGCTGGCATTGGAAAAAACTTTTGCTTTTAGCAGGCCACTGAATAGATACGTGTTAAATAGGTCACAGTGTTTTCCAACTAAGGGAATTGGTGGTAGGGTGGGGCATGGGAGCATGCAGATGAGGAAGAGCAAGGTGGCCATCTGGTAGGAAGTTTTGGAACCTGAAGCTACCTCAGGTCTTCTCATGATGTCAAGGTTGGTCGTGCTTGGTCAAGGTTGGTCAAGAGAGTTGATACTTCTGAAAACTCTTACTCTGATACTCTCCTCCCCAGCCCAATCCCCTGCATGTGTACGTTTGTATATGTACGTGTTCCTGTGTACAGGTACACATTACTGAGAAGAATCTGGAACCACAGTCCAGGCTCTAGCAGGGAGAAGCTTGGCCTGGATTCCTGCCACACAATCTGTTAGTGAACAACACAGCAAATTAATGACTAGGTTATTATTTTGTATATCATATATTACTTTATATTTTTCATTCATTGGCATATTTTATATTAAAAGATATCTATATTTTATATTATATTATTTTATATTTTATAGGTATCAGTTTATTATACATTAATGGTTATATTTTATATTATTTTATATATTTTATAGTTCCTATTTATTAACATATTATGTATCAATATTTATATGATATTTAATATTTATTAATGTGCTGTATATTGATACATTTTAATATTGCATACATTAATTATATATTAATTTTATAATTATATAATAATTATTAGTTAGATTCTATATTATATACTAGTTTGTATTTACTAATGTATTATATATTTTTTTTTTTGGTTCTTTTTTTCGGAGCTGGGGACCGAACTCAGGGCCTTGCGCTTCCTAGGTAAGCGCTCTACCACTGAGCTAAATCCCCAGCCCCATAATGTATTATATTTTAATATGTGATTTATGTTTTATATTTATCAGTGTATTGTATTAATATATTTTATTTGTTACTTATTATATTTTATCATTGTAATCAATAAGCAGATTTAATGACCCTTTTCCCACCATCACTTGATGAATGCAGTCACTACATCAGCAGGATCTCCCAGGAAGTTCTGTGTTCACCTGTACCAGTGCAACCATGGACTTCTGTTAGACCTGCACACAGAGACAAGACAGTCAGAATTACTTCTGTCTTCATAATCCTCCCATTTAAATGCCTGGACTTCTCCTAACCATATACAACCTCTGCAAACCCAGTACGAGGCAAGTGAGCCTAGTCCTCTGTGTAGAAGCTGGGAATCTGGGAGCTCTCCTGGGCGTGTGACTTTAAACAAGATACTTAACTTCTCTGACTCACAGAAGTATTAAATTTAGATCAAAGGAAAGAACAGATGTAGGAGAACTGTGGCAAATTAGAAAGTTGTAGCCTGTGAACAGTCTACCCAGATGGTAGTGGCAGTTACAGCTCTCCAGTGAGCAGAAACTCCTGAACACCCCTCAGTGGGGCAGAGTTTGCTGCTCTTATAACAATGCCCTCCCCTCTTCCCCTATCCTCACACCCCTTTTTGCTATTACATTTATGTTTATTGTTTACTGAGTGTGTGTGTGTATGGTGGGACCTGCATGTGTAAGCCAGCTTGTGTAGAGATCAGAAAATGAGTTGTGGGATTTGGTTCTTTCCTTCCACCATGTGGGTTCTTGGAATTGAACTTGTCACTAGGCTTGTTGGCAGGCACTTTTATCCACTAGGCCCTCTCGCTGACTTTAAAGAATGACCCTGCCCACCTCTGGTGAGTCCTACTTTGCTCTAAGGGATCATAGACGTCACATGTTAGTAACCACTAATGGGTGTTTGAACTTGCTTTGACCACACTGCTCCCAACCCTTATGGTTAAGTCATCCCTTGGCCCCAGATGTGCCCATGTGACTCAGAGCTGGCCACTTAGGTCTTCACTTTCCCTCAGTGATGAGTGAGAATGCCACTTAGGTTGAGCCAAGAGGCTTTTCTAAGGATTTCTGAGGGGTAGATATGTCCTTCATACCCTCAGAACCTAGATTGATGAAGGGCTGGAGCTGCAGCTCAAGGAAGGCAGGGTTATTTTAGAATGGCCAACAGCCATCAAGCAGGAAATGGGCAAAGCTGTGATTTCACCACTTTCACCTTCAAAGCCAGTGATGCCTGATCCTCATGCTAATTGCTTGTGTTGCCTTGGAAGCTAATACGTGAGATCTGTAATACGTGAGCTCTGAGTCACTTGCAACCCTAAGAATCCTGCCTCCTGTCTCCTATCTGATCTTTAGTTTTCTTAATTGCTGTTTCTTTTCTCCCAATCCACAGCTGCAGACTCTATCTGAACCCACTGATCCATTAATTTATTTGACTTTGGGGTTAAGGATTGGAGAAAGAGAGACAGAGACAGAGACAGAGACAGAGACAGAGACAGAGACAGACAGGCATAGAGAGAAAAATCATGCAGTGCGTGTGTACAGTCTATGTGTATATGTGTGCTAGGTATGTGCATGCATGCAAAACAGAGGAAGATATAGGGTGCCCTTATCCATAATTCTGTTCCTTATTCCTCTAAGATAGAGTTTCTCACTGAACACGGAGATAGACCAACAGCCAGGTCCTGTCTCTAACCGTCACTGTACTGAGGTTACAGACACATTTGTGGCCATACCCAGTTTTTGTATGAATTCTGAGGATTCAAACACAGATTCTCATGTTTTAGTAGCATGCATTCTTACCTACTGAGGCATATCTACAGCTCACATTGACATGAATCTTATTTTATTGGATTTTTTTATTTATATTTCAAATGTTACCCCTTTCCCGATTTCCCCTCCAGAAACCTGGTATCCCATCCTCTCTCCCCCTGCTTCTTTGAGGGTGCTCTCTACCACCCACTACCCAATCCCACCTCCCCACACTGACATTCCCCTACACTAGGGCATTGAGCCTTGACAAGACAAAGGGCTTGTCCTTGAATTGATGCCCAACAAGGCCATCCTCTGCAGCATATGGTTGATCCCTGTGTACTCTTGGGATGGTGGTCTAGACCCTGGAAGCTCTGGGTAGGGGGTCTGGTTGGTATTGTTCTTCTTATGGGGTTGCAAACCCCCTCAGCTCCTTCAGTCCTTTCTTTAACTCCTCTAGTGGGAAACCTCTTCTCACTTCATGGTTGACTGCAAGCATCCACCTCTGCATTTGTCAGGCTCCGGCAGCAAGCTCTTCTTGGTATCCTCAATATTGTCTGGGTTTGGTGGCTGTATATGGGCTGGATCCCCACATGGGGCAGTCTCTAGATGCATTTCCTTCAGTCTCTGCTCCAAACTTTGTCTCCATATTTCCTCCTATGAATATTTTTGTTCCACCTCCTAAGAAGGACTGAAGCATCTGCACTTTGGTCGTTCTTCTTCTTGAACATCATGTGGTCTGTGGATTGTATCTGGGTAATCTGAGCTTTTTGGATAATATACACTTATCAGTGATTGCATACCATATGTGGGTTTTTTTTTTTGTTTTGTTTTTGGGTTTATTTTTTGTGATTGGGTTACTTCGCTCAGGATGATATTTTCTAGTTCCATCCATTTACCAGTGAATTTCATGAATTCATTGTTTTTGATAGCTGAGTAGTACTCCATTGTGTAGATGTACCACATTTTCTGTGTCCATTCCTCTGTGGAGGGACATCTGCGTTGCATCCAGGTTCTGGCTATTATAAATTAGGGTGCTATGAACATAGTGGATCATGTGTCCTTGTTATACATTGAAGCATCTTTTGGGTGTATGGCCAGGAGTGGTATAGGTGGGTCCTCAGATAGTACTCTGCCTAATTTTCTGAGGAACCTCCAGACTGATTTCTAGCTTGCAATCCCACCAACAATGGAGGAGTGTTCCTCTTTCTCCACATCCTTGCCAGAATCTGCTGTCACCTGAGGTTTGATCTTAGCCATTCTGACTGGTGTGAGGTTGAAACTCAGAGTTATTTTGATTTGCATTTCCCTGGTGACTAAGGATGATGAACATTTCTTTAGGTGCTTCTCAGCCATTCAATATTCCTCAGTCAAGAATTCTTTGTTTAGCTCTGTACCCCACATTTTAAACAGGGTTATTTGATAATCTGGAGTCTAACTGCTTTAGTTCTTTGTATATTTTGGATATTAGCCCTCTATCAGATGTAGGATTGGTAAAGAATTTTTTCCAATCTGTTGGTGTCCATTTTGTCCTAATGACAGTGTCCTTTGCTTTACGGAAGCTTTGCAGTTTTATGAAGTCCATTTGTCGATTCATGATCTTAGAGCATAAGCCATTGGTGTTCTGTTCAGGAAATTTTCCCCAGTGCCCAAGTATTCGAGGCTCTTCTCCACTTTTTCTATTAGTTTGAGTGAATCTGGTTTTATGTGGAGGACCTTGATCCACCTGGATTTGAGTTTTGTACAGGGTGATGAGAATGGATCAATTTGCTAGAGCCCGAACCTCGCTGATCCTGGCCCACAGCTCCCTGCTTCCAAACCCTGTGGGAGAGAGAGCGCATCGCCAAGAAAGGTGGGCACTCCTGAGACTGGAGGGCAGGAGAGACCACCAGTACTGCTCACCCTTGCCCACATCGCTGGCCCAAGAGGAAACTGTATAGGGCCTCTGGGAACAGGACCATAGGGGCACTCAAGCTGCAGGTTCCCTGTGGTCTAGACACCGCCTGGATCTGAAGGGGCCTGGTCAAACAGCCCCCTGTACCCAAATCCCACGGGAGGGAGAGCTAAACCTTCAGAGGGGCAGAGACGCCTGGGAAGCCAGAGGAGACTACACTCTGCCCACATTTCTGACTCTAGAGGAAAACGCCTAGTGCCATCTGGAACCCCTGTGCATAGGGACCCGAGAAAAGGCGGGACAGGCCCTTCTGGTTGCTGCCCTCACAGAGAGCTGAAACGCAGCCCCTGAGGAGCGACTTCAGGTCTGACAACAGAGGTAAGACCAAATTTTCTGCTCCAAGTGACCTGCCTGGTGGACTCAGGACACACGTCCACAGGAACAGCTAAAGACCAGAAGACAGGAAAGACTACACTTCTGAAAGCAGAACACTCTGTTCCCATAACTGGCTGAAAGAAAACAGGAAAACAGGTCTACAGCACTCCTGACACACAGGCCTATAAGATGGTCTAGCCACTGTCAGAAATAGCAGAGCAAAGTAACACCACAGACAACCTGATGTCAAGAGGCAAGTGCAGGAACCCAAGCAACAGAAACCAAGACTACATGGCATCATTGGAGCCCAATTCTCCCACCAAAGCAAACACTGAATGTCCAAACACACCAGAAAAGCAAGATCTTTATTTTAAATCACAATTGATCATGATGATGGAGGACTTCAAGAAAGACATAAAGAACTCCCTTAGAGAAATGCAGGAAAACATAAATAAACAAGTAGAAGCCTATAGAGAGGAATCACAAAAATCCCTGAAAGAATTACAGGAAAACACAATCAAACAGGTGAAGGAATTAAAAATGGAAGTAGAAGAAATAAAGAAAGCACAAAAGGAGACAACCCTGGATATAGAAAACCAAAGGAAGAGACAAGGAACCGTAGATACAAGCACTACCAACAGAATACAAGAGATAGAAGAGAGAATCACAGGAGCAGAAGATTCCATAGAAATCATCAACACAACTGTCAAAGATAATGTAAAAGGGAAAAAGCTCCTGGCCCAAAACATACAGGAAATCCAGGACTCAATGAGAAAATCAAACCTAAGGATAATAGATATAGAAGAGAGTGAAGACTCCCAGCTCAAAGGACCAGTAAATATCTTCAACAAAATCATAGAAGAAAACTTCCCTAACCTAAAGAAAGAGATGCCCATAAACATACAAGAAGCCTACAGAACTCCAAATAGATTGGACCAGAAACTCCTCCCATCACATAATAGTTAAAACACCAAATGCACAAAACAAAAAAAGAATATTAAAACCAGTAAGGGAAAAAGGTCAAGTTACATATAAAGGCAGACCTATCAGAATCACACCAGACATCTCACCAGAGACTATGAAAGCCAGAAGATCCTGGACAGATGTCAACAGACCCTAAGAGAACACAAATGCCAGCCCAGGTTACTGTATCCAGCAAAACTCTCAATTAACATAGATGGAGAAACCAAGATATTCCATGACAAAACCAAATTTACACAATATCTTTCTACAAATCCAGCCCTACAAAGGATAATAAATGGTAAAGCCCAACATAAGGAGGCAAGCTACACCCTAGAAAAAGCAAGAAACTAATCATCTTGGCAAAAAAACAAAGAGAAGAAAAGCACACAAATGTAATCTCACATCCAAATACGAATATAACGGGAAGCAACAATCACTATTCCTTAATATCTCTCAACATCAATGGACTCAACTCTCCAATAAAAAGACATAGATTAACAAACTGGATATGCAATGAGGACCCTGCATTCTGCTGCCTACAGGAAACACACCTCAGAGACAAAGACAGACACTACCTCAGAGTGAAAGGCTGGAAAACAGCTTTCCAAGCAAATGACCCGAAGAAGCAAGCTGGAGTAGCCATTCTAATATCGAATAAAATCAAGTTTCAACTAAAAGTCATCAAAAAAGATAAGGAAGGACACTTCATATTCATCAAAGGAAAAATCCACCAAGATGAACTCTCAATCCTAAATATCTATGCTCCAAATACAAGGGCCCCTACATACATAAAAGAAACCTTAGTAAAGCTCAAAGCACACATTGCACCTCACACAATAATAGTAGGAGATTTCAACACCCCACTCTCATCAATGGACAGATCATGGAAACAGAAATTAAACAGAGACATAGACAGACTAAGAGAAGTCGTGAACCAAATGGACTTAACAGATATTTATAGAACATTCTACCCTAAAACAAAAGGATATACCTTCTTCTCAGCACCTTGTGGTATTTTCTCCAATATTGACCATATAATTGGTCATAAAACAGGCCTCAATAGATACAGATAGATAGAAATAATCCCATGCGTTCTATCAGACCACCACGGCCTAAAGCTGGTCTTCAATAACAATAAGGGAAGAAGGCCCACATATACGTGGAAATTGAACAATGCTCTACTCAATGATAACCTGGTAAAGGAAGAAAGAAAGAAAGAAATTAAAGACTTTTTAGAATTTAATGAAAATAAAGGTACAACATACCTAAATTTATGGGACACAATGAAAGCTGTGCTAAGAGGAAAATACATAGCTCTGAGTGCCTGCAGAAAGAAACAGGAGAGAGCATATATCAGCAGCTTGACAGCACACCTAAAAGCTCTAGAACAAAAAGAAGCAAATACACCCAGGAGGAGTAGAAGGCAGGAAATAATCAAACTCAGAGCTGAAATCAACCAAGTAGAAACATAAAGGACTGTACAAAAAATCAGCAGAACCAAAAGTTGTTTTCTTTGAGACAATCAACAAGCTATATAAACCCTTAGCCAAACTAATGAGAGGATACAGAGAGTCTGTCCAAATTAACAAAATCAGAAATGAAAAGGGAGACATAACCACAGAATCAGAGAAAATTAAAAAATCATCAGATCTTACTATAAAAGCCTATATTCAACAAAACTTGAAAATCTGCAGGAAATGGACAATTTCCTAGACAGATACCAGGTACCGAAGTTAAATCAGGAACAGATAAACCAGTTAAACAACCCCATAACTCCTAAGGAAATAGAAGCAGTCATTAAAGGTCTCCCAACCAAAAAGAGCCCAGGTCCAGACGGGTTTAGTGCAGAATTTATCAGATCTTCATAGAAGACCTCATACCAATACTATCCAAACTATTCCACAAAATTGAAACAGATGGAGCGCTACCGAATTCCTTCTATGAAGCCACAATTACTCTTATACCTAAACCACAGAAAGACCCAACAAAGAAAGAGAACTTCAGACCAATTTCTCTCATGAATATCGACGCAAAAATACTCAATAAAATTCTTGCAAACTGAATCCAGGAGCACATCAAAACAATCATCCACCATGATCAAGTAGGCTTCATCCCAGGCATGCAGAGATGGTTTAATATAGGAAAACCATCAATGCAATCCACTATATAAACAAACTGAAAGATAAAAACCACATAACCATTTCATTAGATGCTGAGAAAGCATTTGACAAAATTCAACACCCCTTCATAATAAAAGTACTGAAAAGAATAGGAATTCAAGGCCTATACCTAAACATAGTAAAAGCCACATACAGCAAACCAGTCACTAACATTAAACTAAATGGAGAGGGGGGCTGGGGATTTAGCTCAGTGGTAGAGCGCTTACCTAGGAAGCGCAAGGCCCTGGGTTCGGTCCCCAGCTCCGAAAAAAAGAACCAAAAAAAAAAAAAAAACTAAATGGAGAGGAACTTGAAGCAATCCCACTAAAATCAGGGACTAGAAAAGGTTCCCCACTGTCTTCCTACTTATTCAATATAGTTCTTGAAGTTCTAGCCAGAGCAATCAGACAACAAAAGAAGATAAAAGGATACAGATTGGAAAAGAAGAAGTCAAAATATCACTATTTGCAGATGATATGATAGTATATTTAAGTGATCCCAAAAGTTCTACCAGAGAACTACTAAAGCTGATAAACAACTTCAGCAAATTGGCTGGGTATAAAATTAACTCAAATAAATCAGTAACCTTCCTCTACACAAAAGAGAAACAAGCTGAGAAAGACATTAGGGAAACGACACCCTTCATAATAGTCCCAAATAATATAAAAAACCTCGGTGCAACTTTAACCAAGCAAGTGAAAGATCTGTATGATAAGAACTTCAAGCCGCTGAAGAAAGAAATTAAAGATCTCAGAAGATGGAAAGATCTCCCATGTTCATGGATTGGCAGGATTAATATAGTAAAACTGGCCATTTTACCAAATTGATCTACAGATTCAATGCAATCCCCATCAAAATATCAATCCAATTCTTCAGAGAGTTAGACAGAACAATTTGCAAATTCATCTGGAATAACAAAAAACCCAGGATAGCTAAAACTATCCTCAACCATAAAAGGACTCCCAGGGGAATCACTATCCCTGAACTCAAACAGTATTACAGAGCATGGTATTGGTACTGAGACAGACAGATAGACCAGTGGAATAGAATTGAAGGCCAAGAAATGAACCCACACACCCACGGTCACTTGATTTTTGACAAAGGAGCCAAAACCATCCAATGGAAAAAAGATAGTATTTTCAGCAAATGGTGCTGGTTCATTTGGAGGATAGCATGTAGAAGAATGCAGATCGATCCATGCTTATCACCCTGTACAAAACTTAAGTCCAAGTGGATCAAAGACCTCCACATCAAACCAGATACACTTAAACTAATAGAAGAAAAAGTGGGGAAGAGTCTTGAACACATGGGCATTGGAGAAAATTTCCTGAAGAAAACACCAATGGCTTATGCTCTAAGATCAAGAATCAACAAATGGGATCTCACAAAACTGCAAAGCTTCTGTAAGGCAAAGAACACTGTGGTAAGGATAAAATGGCAACCAACAGATTGGGAAAACATCTTTACCAATCCTACAACTGATAGAGGGCTTATATCCAAAATATACAAAGAATTCAAGAAGTTAGACCACAGGGAGACAAATAACCCTATTAAAAATGGGGTTCAGGGGCTGGGGATTTAGCTCAGTGGTAGAGCACTTACCTAGGAAGCGCAAGGCCCTGGGTTCAGTCCCCAGCTCCGAAAAAAAGAACCAAAAAAAAAATGAGGTTCAGAGCTAAACAAAGAATTCACAGCTGAGGAATGCCTAATGGCTGAGAAACACCTAAAGAAATGTTCAACATCTTTAGTCATAAGGGAAATGCAAATCAAAACAACCCTGCGATTCCACCTCACACCAGTGAGAATGGCTAAGATCAAAAACTCAGGTGACAGCAGATGTGGCGAGGATGTGGAGAAAGAGGAACACTCCTCCATTGTTGGTGGGATTGCAGACTGGTACAACCATTCTGGAAATCAGTCTGGAGGTTCCTCAGAAAATTGGACATTGAGCTACCTGAGGACCCAGCTATACCTGTCTTGGGCCTATACCCAAAAGATGCCCCAACATATAACAAAGACACATGCTCCACTATGTTCACAGCCTTAGTTATAATAGCCAGAAGCCGGAAAGAACCCAGATGTCCTTCAACAGAGAAATGGATACAGAAAATGTGATACATCTACACAATGGAATACTACTCAGCTACCAAAAACGATGACTTTATGAAATTTATAGGCAAATGGTTGGAACTGGAAAATATCATCCTGAGTGAGGTAACCCAATCGCAGAAAAACACACATGGTATGCACTCATTGATAAGTGAATATTAGCCCAAATGCTCAAATTACCCTGGATGCACAGAACACATGAAAGTCAAGAAGGATGACCAAAATGCAAATGCTTCACTCCTTCTTTAAAAGGGGAACAAGAATACCCTTGAGAGGGAATAGGGAGGCAAAGTTTAGAACAGAGGCAGAAGGAACGCCCATTCAGAGCCTACCCCACATGTTGCCCCTACATGTATAGCCACCAAACTAGATAAGATGGATGAAGCAAAGAAGTGGAGGCTGACAGGAACCGGATGTAGATCTCTCCTGAGAGACACGGCCAGAATACAGCAAATACATAGGCAAATGCCAGCAGCAAACCACTGAACTGAGAACAGGACTCCCGTTGAAGTAATCAGAGAAAGGACTGAAAGAGGTAGAAGGGGCATGAGACCCCATATGAACAACAATGCCAACCAACCAGAGCTTCCAGGGACTAAACCACTACCAAAGTCTATACATGGACTGACCCTGTGCTCCAACTGCATAGGTAGCCTAGTAAGAGCAGTAGTGGAGGAGAAGCCCTTCTTCTTGCCAAGACTGAACCCCCAGTGAACATGATTGTTGGGGGGAGGGCAGTAATGGGGGGAGGATGGGGAGCGGAACACCCATAAAAAAGGGGAAGAGGAAGGGTTAGGGGGATGTTGACCTGGAAACTGGGAAAGGGAATAACAATGTAATGTAAATAAGAAATACCCACGTTAATAAAGATGGGGAAGAAAAAGAAAAAAAATAGAATGAATCAATTTGCATTCTTCTACATGCTGACTTCCAGTGAAACCAGCACCATTTGTTAAAAATGCTGTCTTATTCCACTAGATGGTTTTAGCTCCTTTTCAAAGATCAGGTGTCCATAGGTGTGTGTGTTCATTTCTGGGTCTTCTCTTCTATTGCACTAATCTACCTGACTGTCTCTGTTACCAATACCATACAGTTTTTATCACTATTGCTCTGCAATGCTGCTTGAGGTCAGGGATGGTAATTCCCCCAGATGTTCTTTTATTGTTGAGTATAGTTTTTGCTATCCTGGGTTTTTTTGTTATTCCACATGAATTTGCAAATTGATCTTTCTAACTCTATGAAAAATTGAGTAGGAATTTTAATGGGGATTGCTTTGAACCTGTAGATTGCTTTTGGCAAGATGGCCATTTTTACTATATTAATCCTGCCAATCCATGAGCATGGGAGATCTTTATATCTTCTGAGATCTTCAATTTCTTTCTTCAGAGACTTGAAGTTATTGTCATACAGATCTTTCACTTGTTTGGTTAGAGTCACACCAAGGTATTTTATATTATTTGGGACTGTTTTGAAGGGTGTCATTTCCCTAATTTCTTTCTCAGCCTGTTTATCCTTTGAATAGAGAAAGGCTACTGATTTGTTTGAGTTAATTTTATACCCTGACACTTTGCTGAAGTTGTTTATCAGCTTTAGTAGTTCTCTGGTGGAAATTTTTGCGTCACTTAAGTATACTGTCATATCATCTGCAAATAGTGATATTTTGACTACTTCCCTTCCAGTTCGTTTCTCTGTGACTTCCTTTTCTTGTCTAATTTCTCTAGCACTAGCACTATATTGAATAGGTAGGGAGAGAGTGGGCAGCCTTGTCTAGTCCCTGATTTTAGTGGGATTACTCAAGTTTCTCTCCATTTAGTTTAATGTTGGCTACTGGTTTACTGAATATTGCTTTTACTACATTTTGGTCTGGGCCTTGAATTCCTGATCTTTCCAAGACTTTTACCATGAAGGAGAGTTGAATTTTGCCAAATGCTTTCTCAGCATCTAATGAGACGATCATGTGTTTTTTTTTTTTTTTTTTGTTTTTTGTTTTTTGTTTTTTTGTTTTTTAGTTTGTTTATATAGTGAATTAGGTTGATGGGTTTCCATAAATTGAAACATCCCTACATCAAACCTACTTGATCATGATGTATGATCATTTTGATGTGTTCTTGGATTGAGTTTGGGAGAATTTTATTGAGTATTTTTGCATCGATATTCATAAGGGAAATTGGTCTGAAGTTCTCTTTCTTTGTTGGGTTTTTGTGTGGTTTAGGTATAAGTGTAATTGTGGCTTCATAGAAGGAATCGGGTAGTTTTTCTTCTGTTTATATTTTGTGGAATAGTTTGGACAGTATCGCTATTAGGTCTTCTATGAAGGTTAGATAGAATTCTGCACTAAAATCATCTGGTCATGGGCTTTTGTTGATTGGGAGACTTTGAATGTCTGCTTCTTTTTCTTCAGAAGTTCTGGCACCTTTTATCTGATGCTAATTTAACTTTGGTACCTGGTATTCATCTAGAAAATTGTCCATTTCATGCAGATTTTCTACTTTTGTTGAATATAGGCTTTTGTAGTAGGATCTGACTTTTTTTTGAATTTCCACAGTTTCTGTTGTTATATCTCCCTTTTCATTTCTGATTTTGTTAATTCTCTATGTTTTGTTAGCCTCTGTGCCCTCTGGTTAGTCTGGCCAAGGGTTTATCTAGCTTGTTGATTTTCTTAAAGAACCAGCTCCTGGTTTTGTTAATTCTTTATATAGTTCTTTTTGTTTCTACTTAGTTTATTTCAGCCCCGAGTTTGATATTTCCTGCCATCTACTCCTCTTGGGTGAATTTGCTTCTTTTTGTTCTAGAGCTTTCAGGTGTGCTGTCAAGCTGTTAGTGAATGCTCTCTCTAATTTCTTTTTGCAGGCACTCAGAGTTATGGGTTTTCCTCTTAGCACTGTTTTCATTGTGTCCCATAAATTTGGGTATGTTGTGCCTTCATTTTCATTAAATTCTAAAAAGTCTTTAATTTCTTTCTTTATTTCTTCCTTTACTAAGTTATCATTAAGTAGAGCATTGTTCAAGTTCCACATATATGTGGGCTTTCTGTTGTTTTTGTTGTTATTGAAGTCCAGCCTTAGTCCATGGTGATCAGATAGGATGCATGGGATTATTTTAATTTCTTGTATTTGTTGAGGGTTTGTGACCAAATATATGGTCAATTTTGGAGATGGTACCATGAGGTGCTGAGAAGAAGGTATATTCTTTGTTTTAGGATGAAATGTTCTATAAATATCTGTTAAATCCATTTGGTTCACAACTTGTGTTAGTTCCTCTGTGTCTCTGTTTCCATGATCTGTCCATTGATGAGAATGGGGTGTTGAAGTTCCAACTATTATGGTGTGAGGTGCAATGTGTGCTTTGAGCTTTAGTAAGTTTTTTTTTTTTTTATGAATGTAGGTGCCTTTGCATTTGGAGCATAGATATTCAAGGTTGAGAGTTCAGCTTGGTGGATTTTTTCCTTTAATGAAAATGAAGTATCTTTCCTTATCTTTTTAAATAACTTTTGGTTGAAATTTGATTTTATTTTATGGTTACTCCAGTTTGTTTCTTGGGACCATTTGCTTGAAAAATTGTTTTCAAGCCTTTTACTCTGAGATAGTGTCTTTCTTTGTCACTGAGGTGTGTTTCCTGTATGCAGCAAAATGGTGGGTCCTTCTTATGTATCCAGTCTGTTAGCCTATGTCTTTTTATTGGGGAATTGAGTCCATTGATGTTGAGAGATAATTAGGGACCAATGATTATTGTTTCCTGTTTTTTGTTTTTGTTTTTTGTTTTGTTGTTGTTGTTGTTGTTAGTGGTGGAATTATGTTTGGGTGGCTATCTTCTTTTGGGTTAGTTGAAATTAGATTACTTTCTTGCTTTTTGAAGGGTGTAGTTTCCCTCCTTGTATTGGAGTTTTCTGTTTGTTATCCATTGTAGGGCTGGCTTTGTGGAAATATATTATGTAAATTTGGTTTTTCATTGAATATCTCTGTGTCTCCATCTATGGTAATTGAGAGTTTTGCTGAATATAGCAGCCTGTGCTGGCATCTGTGTTCCCTTATGGTCTGTATGACATCTGCCCAGGATCTTCTGGTTTCCATAGTCTCTGGTGAAAAGTCTGATGTAATTCTGATAGGTCTTCCTTTATATGTTACTTGACCTTTTTCCCTTATTGCTTTTAACATTCTTTCTTTGTTTTGTGCATTTGATATTTTGACTAGTATATGACGGGAGGAATTTCTTTTCTGTTCCATTCTGTTTGGAGTTCTGTACACTTCTTGTATGTTTATGGGCATCTCTTTCTTTAGGTTAGGGAAGTTTCTTGTATAATTGTGTTTAAAATATTTACTGGTCCTTTAACTTGGGAGTCTTCACTCTCCTCTATACCTATTATCCTTAGGTTTGATCTTCTCATTGCTTCCTGGATTTCCTGGATGTTTTGGGTTAGAAGCTTTTTATGTTTTGCATTTTCTTTGACAGTTGTGTTAGTGTTTTCTATGGTATCTTCTGCCCCTGAGATTCTCTCTTCTATCTCTTGTATTCTGTTGGTGATGCTTGCATCTATGTCTCCTGATCTCTTTCCTAGGTTTTCTATCTCCAGGGTTGTCCCCCTATGAGATTTCTTTATTTTTTCTATTTCAATTTTTTGATCCCGGATATTTCGGTTCAATTTTTTCATCTGTTTGGTTGTGTTTTCCTTTAATTCTTTAAGGGATTTTTATGTTTCCTCTTTCAGGGCTTCTACCTGTGTACCTGTGTTGTCCTGTATTTCTTTAAGGGAGTTCTTTATGTCCTTCTTGAAGTCCTCTAACATCATTATGAGTTGTCATTTTAAATCAAAATCTTGTTTTTCCAGTGTTTTGGGGTATTCAGGACTTGCTGTATTGGGGGAACTGGGTTCTGATGATTCCAAGTGACCTTGTTTTCTGTTGCTTAGGTTCTTGCACTTGCCTCTCACCATTTGGTTATCTCTGGTATTAGCTGGTCTTGCTGTCTCTGAGAGTGGCTTGACCCTCCTGTAAGCCTGTGTGTCAGCCTTTCTAAAATACCAGCTCTCTTCCAGTGGGATTTGAGTACGGAGAGCTGTGGCAGAGGGTCAGTTCCAGGTGTAGATGGAAACTGGAAGGATTCTGTCCCAGACTGCTCCTTGATTTCTGTGTCCTCAGGGCTCTAGGTGGTTCCTCTGAGCAGAAGTGGTGGTCTTACCTATGCTCTCAGGTGTGTCAGCACTGCTGGGAGACCAGCTTTCTCCCTGTGGGAAAGGTCAGTTCCAGGCACAGGTGGAAACCAGAAGGATGAATTTTATTTAAAAGTTTTCTCATTTTTCCTTACTGAGGTGGTGATCATTTTTTCCCATCAGTTTTGGTACTACAGAGATTTTGGAAGTGATGACATTTGTACAGTACCTTACAGTTTCTAAAAGCTTTTCTAGGTCCTGTATTAAACAGAACCATATGCTATCCACACTAAATAGTTAAATAAACCTAGGGTCAGAGAAACAATATAACTCCATATGTAAGGGCATAACATCAACAACCTAAGGCTTCTGGTTCATAAAACAACTAGAGGTCTGAGAAGATGCAGAGACTAAGTTTAATATCCTGTGTTCACCATGCCACAGTCTCAGCTGTGTATTGCTGCAATTTAATGCTCCTTATGAAAGAGCATTTCAATCTCCCCTAGGAGCACTCACATATCTGTCTTTTTTTAAAAGATTTATTTATTTTATGCATACGAGTATACTGTAGCTGACTTTGGACGCAACAGAAGAGGGCATTGGATCCCATTACAGATACAGATGGTTGTGAGCCACCATGTGGTTGCTGGGAATTGAACTCAGGACCTCTAGGTTATAAGCAGTCAGTGCTCTTAACCTCTGAGCCATATCCCCAGCCCTCAGTCTTATTTTTTTATACCTCAGTCCCGGCCTCCAAACCCCCCAGGGTGGATTAATTCATACCCACTCTGATGAGATTTCCTTCTCAGACTTTGGAAAATGCCCAGGCTCCCATCCTTTACTGCTTTTAAAAAATTGTGTCTTTTCTACATCTCCTCAAATTCTTGGTTGCCAACAGCATAATCTATTCTAGCTATGTTGAGAAGAAAGGGAAATCTTAGATTGTGTTGGTTGAATCTCAAAATTTCCAGCAGAACCAGATCACTGAGTTGTAGGCCACTTATACAGGAATAGCCAGCATCCTAGCTGCAAGGGAGTCCAGAAAAATGGATTTATGGTTTCCACTTTTACCAGAAGAGACAAACAAATAACAACAACAACATTAAGGTATTTTTGTATAGCCTGACTATTCTGTTACTCAATATGCAAACTAGGCTGGCCTCAAAGACGGTGTGTTTTTCTGTGCTGGTGTTACAGATATGTTTTACCATACCTGACCTAGGAGAGTCTTGGTATGGAAAGAAAGGGTGCATTCACCTATGTGGATGAGCATGTATCTGCATGTGCTTGCAGAGACCAGAAGTCACCCTCAGGTATCTTTCTTTAGGAGCCTTCTACCTTGTTTTTGAGACATCATCTCTCACTGAAATTCATGAATTAAACTAAACTGGCTGTCCAATGAGTCACAGAGATCTTTTTGTATCCACATCCCCAATGCTGGAATTCCAAGCACATACCAAAAGGCCTAGTCTAGAATAAAGCAGTCAGTGCTAGGCTTAAGTTGAACTAACTGCAATGGAGGCTCATGGATGTAGAGAAGTTTTCTACCCTGTTTGACTGCCTAGGAGAAAAGTGTGGGAAACCCTCTAAGGAGCTGTCCTACTTTACTATGCAAAAGAACAAAGGGCTACAGTTCTCATTGAAGACAGGACCAGTACCAGGATGAAGCTATAACAACTGACTTTAATGGAACAGCCCTCATACACCCAGTGTTTTAGTTACTTTTCCATTGTTGTGAGGAGACATAATGACCGAGGCACTTATAAAAGAAAGCATTTAATTTAGGCCTCCATGACCATCATGGCAGGGAGCAAGGCAGCAGGCAGGCAGGTGCTTGAGCACTCAAGTGTTTACATATGATCCAAAAGTATGAGGCAGAGACAGACAGACAGACAGACCGACCTGAAACCTTTAAGTCTACCTCCAGTGACACACATACTCCAACAAGTCACACTTCCACCAACTGGGACCAAACATTGAGCCTATAGAGGGAATTCTTATCCAAAGAGCCACCTTTACATATTTCCATACTTCCTACTAAAAGCCAGTGCCAAAACCAAAATTACTATGAAGTATGTTGGCACACACCTTTAATCCCACCACTTGTGAGGCAGAGGCTGTCCTGTGGCAAAAGTGAGCTGCTGGCAGGGGCCTCACCCACAGTGGGGGATGGGACCTGGGTAGACAGGTATGCAAAGCCAGAGAACCCAGGAAATAAACTGCTCTTGATTTTCAAGTCTTTCTTGAATCTTTCCTGCTGGGTATGAGGGACAGTTTCATTGCTTTATCTCAACACACCCTTCCCTCTCCCTCCCTCCCTTTCTTTTTCTTCAACACACTAACATGCTCAAGTCTCCCTCATCTTAAGACATCTCTCTTTACCCACCCTTGCTCTTCTCCCATACCCACCACCCTACATTCTCCATAGCCCTGGTCATCAATCTTCTATCCATTGGTTTATGGCATGGCTTCCCAGGCCCAAAGTTATTCATGATCTTAACTCAGATATTCAGCCCTCTTTTAGGTTCTCTAATCCTTTGAGTATGCAATAAAAGTGATGGGTTTTCTTTCAAAAAACAAACAAACAACCCCCCCAAAAAAACAAAAAACAAAAAACCCCCTCAAAACTCATTTTTGTCTCCTGAATTTGATTTGTGCTGCTGGCATGAGACATAGGGTGAGGGTGGAAGGGGGATGTTCACTTGGGCAAATGCCAAGGACTACACACCGAAAGGAAGTGACTGCCTTCCAACAGCCATTAACTGCCTATAACTCCAAAGGTCTTCTAACCAGCTTTGATAAAGAGCAGGGGATACGGACCAAATTGTTTATTGTAAATCCAGCCTCCACCTTCCGAGTCACTGGAACTTAACTGCTCTGTACCTGTATTTCCCAGCATATAAGAAGAGAATAACTGTGGAGGGCATGGGAATCTTGTGCTTCCAGATAAGCACTAGCAAAACCAGGAATGTTAAGGACACAAGTTGTCTCTTCAACAGGAAGGATGTAGACCTGTTTAAACCAGAAAGCAGGGAGTGGATGTTGTTATTAGCCTGTATCTGTGCTACCTGTAAGGTTGGGCTACACCTGAATCCCCAGACTTTCCCTGCTAGACCTTCATGTTCAGTTTTGTTTCTCAGTCAATAGAACCAGTACCTAATGAAGATGTCACATAGACTTTGTAGCTTGGTGACCTCTGGGATGACCTAGACCACCCCAGATCCTCCCCTCAGTCCCTAAGCTATAAAACCCATTCTTTTTTTTTTTTTTCTTTTTTTCGGAGCTGGGAACCGAACCCAGGGCTTTGTGCTTGTTAGGCAAGTGCTCTACCGCTGAGCTAAATCCCCAACCATAAAACCCATTCTTATGGAAGAGACTACATGTACTTTGCAAGTGTTTCCATGTAGTCAATCTTAAGCTTGATTGAGATAATTGTCACTGGGAGGACTTTTTCCCCAAAGTTTTGCTGTTCTTTAATATGTCTGGAATAATCTGCCTGGTGGCAGAATCTAGACGTTTGAACTAGCACGGGCTAAGTAAGTTGTATTGAACCGGACTTCCTTGCCTCATCCAGATCATTTCTCTGTTGGTGGTAGTGCTTGCGGAGACCACCCCAAATAATGTCACCCAATCGGTAGGATTATTACAAAACCTGGGTTGATGTGGGTCTCTGTGCAGCATGTGGTGACAGCATTAGCCTCATAGGAGCATCATCCCCTTATTGCTTATGTTAGCTTGGTTGTTTCTTCCTTTTGACCTTAGCAATTCTGGATCTAATATGATTGCACATTAGACTTGCAGATGAGCCTTGTGAGCTACATATTACACCTTTTAGAAGCAAATGCTACTGATAATTCTGTTAGCATTCTTACACTGCTGTGACACAATACCGAATGTGAACAATTTAAAAAGTGAGATGCACGTTAGCTCATGGTTTCAAGGGCTTCAATGCACAGTTCTTGGCTGTCTTGCTTCTGGGCCTGTGGTGAGACAGCACATACAGCATTCAGAGTGTGTGATATTCAGAGTGTGTGCTTGCCTAATGCTGGCGAGGATGTGGAGAAAGAGGAACACTCCTCCATTGTTGGTGGGATTGCAGACTGGTACAACCATTCTGGAAATCAGTCTGGAGGTTTCTCAGAAAATTGGACATTGAACTACCTGAGGATCCAGCTATACCTCTCTTGAGCATAAACCCAAAAGATGCCCCAACATATAACAAAGACACATGCTCCACTATGTTCATAGCAGCCTTATTTATAATAGCCAGAAGCTGGAAAGAACCCAGATGCCCTTCAACAGAGGAATGGATACAGAAAATGTGGTACATCTACACAATGGAATATTACTCAGCTATCAAAAACGATGACTTTATAAAATTCATGGTTGGAACTGGAAAATATCATCCTGAGTGAGGTAACCCAATCACAGAAAAACACACATTGTATGCACTCATTGATAAGTGGCTATTAGCCCAAATGCTTGAATTACCCTAGATGCATAGAACACATGAAACTCAAGACGGATGATCAAAATGTGAATGCTTCACTCCTTCTTTAAAAGGGGAACAAGAATACCCTTGGCAGGGAATAGAGAGGCAAAGATTAAAACAGAGACAGAAGGAACACCCATTCAGAGCCTGCCCCACATGTGGCCCACACATATACAGCCACCAAACTAGACAAGATGGATGAAGCAAAGAAGTGCAGGCAGACAGGAGCCGGATGTAGATCTCTCCTGAGAGACACAGCCAGAATACAGCAAATACAGAGGCGAATGCCAGCAGCAAACCACTTAACTGAGAACAGGACCCCTGTTGAAGGAATCAGAGAAAGAACTGGAAGAGCTTAAAGGGGCTCGAGACCCCATATGTACAACAATGCCAACCAACCAGAGCTTCCAGGGACTAAGCCACTATCTAAAGACTATACATGGACTGACCCTGGACTCTGACCTCATAGGTAGCAATGAATATCCTAGTAAGATCACCAGTGGAAAGGGAAGCCCTTGGTCCTGCTAAGACTGAATCCCCAGTGAACGTGATTGTTGGGGGGAGGGCGGCAATGGGGGGAGGATGGGGAGGGGAACACCCATAAAGAAGGGGAGGAGGAGGGGTTAGGGGGATGTTGGCCTGGAAACCGGGAAAGGGAATAACACTCGAAATGTAAATAAGAAATACTCAAGTTAATAAAAAAAAAAAAAGTGCTTGCCTGGCAAGCATGAGGGCCTGAGTACAATTCCTAAGAACCCACGTTCTCCCAAGCCAACATTGCCTGGAGATGCAGCTCAGTGGTAGAGCATTTACTTAGTATACTTGGGGTCTGGGTTCAATCCCCAATACTGAGATGGGGGAAAGGCCTGGCGTGGGGACAAACTGTTGTAATCCCAGTATAGGGGAGGAGGAGACAGTTGGGTCCTAGTTCAGCAGCCATAAGTCTACCCACTTGGCAAACTGCAGGCCAGTGAGAGACCCTGTCTCAAGAAAAAGGAAAGGTGAAAGACATCGGAGGAAGGACACAAAGGTTATCCCCCAGCCTCCACACAGGTACTCATGCACTCATGAACACACACACTCTCACCATGCAGTCATGGATTCACATACACATGGAGAACTTAATGAACATGACTCATTCTCTTATTGGGTGACCTGGCATTTGCAGGCTTTCACACTGCTCATCATGGCCCAACAGGTTATGTTGTTGTCCTCGCCCCTCCACCGTCTCCCAAGCAAGTCTGTTTTCTTCTCAGTCCGTACTATGGTAGCAAGATAGCTCCAGATAAAATTGTAACAGCAGTCACATTCCTGTTCTTCCTGTCACCAGTGGCCTTTGGTCTCTGGACTCTGTTCAGGCCTCTCTACTTCTGTCTCCTATGTAGAGCTTCCCAAGTCTGCCTAGAAGTTTTAAATCTCCATAGTCTGTGGTCTGTGGTTGGAAACACCTCCATCCAGGCAGGATCAAGCTATTCTAAAGACAGACCTTTATGTCTCTTCCTGTCTATCAGACTACTGAAACAACAGGCTCCAAAATGTTAGACTCACACTGGGAGAAATATAATGCTGGGCTCCCAGTGCTAGCCATAAGGGGAACTTGTCTCTTAGAAAGACACCCCAGAAAGAGATTTCATATTGTTCCAACAACCTTTCAAAACACCTGGAGCCTGATTTGTCAATAATAGCAGGGAGGACTATACCTTGACCAGTACTGCTTAACTATGAAGACATCTAGCCCTGTACTTAATCCTAATCTTCATTCAAGGACTCCAAAGATGGACTTGGGGAATCCTCTGTCCCTCTTCCTGATGTGGTCATATTGAGTAAGCCTTGTCCTCAGCTTCTTGCTGTCACTTGTCTGTGTAGTTGGTCCTATTGAGCACAGTGGCTGACCTTGGCTTGGGGGCAGAGGGCCCAGACTATGACCCAGACAACTCCAAAAACAATATACTGTTCTTTCAGCGCTCAGATTACTTTTCTAACTTTTGTATTTCATTGTGTGGTGGTTTGAATGAGAATGTTCCCCCATAAGCTTACATATTTGAATGCCTGGTCCCCAATTGGTGGAACTATTTGGGAAAGATTAAGGGATATGACCCTGTTGGAAGATATGTGTCACTAGAAGTGTGCTTGGAAATTTCAAAAGCCCAAGCCATTCTGAACTCTCTCTCTCTCTCTCTCTCTCTCTCTCTCTCTCTCTCTCTCTCTCTCCCTCCCTGTGTGTGTGTGTGTGTGTGTGTCTGTCTGTCTGTCTGTCTGTCATTGTCTCAACATATAAGCTTTTAGCTACTGCTCCAAAACCATGCCTGTTTGCTGCCATGTTCTCTGCCATGATGGTCATGGTGTTCTGTCATATTAGAAAACTAACAAAACACTGTGTGTGTGTGTGTGTGTGTGTGTGTGTGTGTGCGTGTATGTACTACGCACATGTGGAGGTCAGAGGACAACTTGAAGAAGTCAATTCTCTCCTTCTACTGTGTAGGTCCCAGAGATCAAACTCAGGTCTTCAGGATTGGCAGTGATTCTCTTTACCCGCTACACCATCTCCCAGGCTCTCGCCTCAGATTGTGTCTGAGTTTAGCATCAAGACCTTTAGAGAAAATGCTTCACTTTCAAGATGTGGCTCTAACAGTGGAAATATCAGGGGGTTTGGCAGGCCAGGGAAGGGGATATTTTTAGATCAAGCCCTGCCAAGCGTCTGTGGCCTTCAGGTCCTGCCAGTCACCTGCCATGCTGAATAGCAACAAGGGATTTTTCATTTCCTATTTGCTGCCATAACACATTACCACATGTTTAGCAACTTAAACCCACACACATTAATGATGTCATATTCCTGGAGGTCAGAAGTCCAGGGACAACAGAGTTACCTGCTCAGAGTCTCATGAGCTTATACTCCTTTGGGGAAGCTCTAGAGATGGCCCGTGTCTGAGGTCCTTGGTTGCAGGCTGAATTCCCTTCAAGCAAGTGTAGGATTGAGGTCCATTTGGCAGCTGAAGGCTGGTTTCCAGGTCTCCTCCATTCTGACAGGCTGCTCCATTGCCTCCCAAGCTTTCCCAGTAAACTCTGCAACAAGAACTCAAGGACTGTCACTCACTCCAAAGCCTCTGACGTTTTCTGCTAACCCCCTCTGGCACCAGTCACAGAATATTCTCTGCTTTGGGGAGGGGGGTTTGTTTTATTTTTAAGAGTGTCTGGGAATGGATCTAAGATCCCATGTGTGCTAAGTAACCACTCTACCACTGACCTACACTCCAGCAAGCATTCTCTGCTTTGCAGGAGTTCCTGTGAGTCTTCTGACCCGGAAGGGTTATCTCCTTAAGACCCGTAACCTTAACCACACTGCAAAATGTTTGCCATGGAATACAACTTCTAGGTTGATTTAAATATGTACATATTTGGGGTACCTCCCCCCACGCCTACCATACCCAGCTAAGAGGCCAAATGTTGGGATAGACTTGCACTGCTGCTCTGTACTGTGACTGTGGGCAAAGCTGTTTACTTGTCTATCTCCACTGATGAGGACTGGGAGGCAGGGCTTCAGAACCTTGTCACCATCCAGTCTTACACTTTGATTGTATATAAACCTAGATGCAGAAAAGAGAGTCATTAGGTTCAATAGACACGGATGTCACTGCTGCTGCTCTGTACCACAGGGTACTTGGAGCACTCAAGTTGTGTACATTCCCTCTCTGCCGCCCTGGAGAATTCTCTAGCAGAAGGAAACAGCTACAGAGAATCTGGCTAGTGACATGGGCTCTGAAGCCAGTTGCTTGGGCTTTATTCCTAATCCCTCTATTTATTTGTGGCCCTGGGCAAATTATTATGCTGCATTTCAGATTCATCCACAAACTGAAGAGTAACGATGTCTGGGGCTGGTGATGTGGCTCAGTTGGTGGAGTGCTTGTCCACCAAGTATCTAGCCCTGGGATCACTCCCATAGCACAGAAAGTGGGTGTTGTGCTCCACACTTATGATCTCAGAGCTTGGAGAAATAGGTAGGAGGATGAGAAATTCAAGGCTACCCTCCATCCACAGCTGCATAGTGAGTTTGAGAAAGCTGTGGTTGGTGAATGAATGAATGAATGAATGAGTGATTGGATAAATAAATCAATATATTAAGAGTGAAGAAGAGGGCTGGAGTGATGGCTCAGCGGTTAAGAGCACTGACTGGTCTCTGCTCCCAGACCTGGTGAGAGAGAGACCCAACTGCCTGGTCAGGTGGGCACTCCTGAGGCTGCAGAGCGGAAGAGACCACCAACTCTGCTCACCCCTGCCCACATCCCTGGCCCAAGAGGAAACTGTATAAGGCCTCTGGGCTCCCGTGGGGGAGGGCCCAGGAGCGGCAGGACCCCTGCCTGAGACACCGCTGGAACCTGAAAGAAACAGACCGGATAAACAGTTCTCTGCACCCAAATCCCGTGGGAGGGAGAGCTAAACCTTCAGAGAGGCAGACAAGCCTGGGAAACCAGAAGAGACTGCTCCCTGCACACACATCTCAGACACCAGAGGAAAAAGCCAAAGACCATCTGGAACCCTGGTGCACTGAAGCTCCCGGAAGGGGCGGCACAGGTCTTCCTGGTTGCTGCCGCTGCAGAGAGCCCGTGGGCAGCACCCCACGAGCGAACCTGAGCCTCGGGACCACAGGTAAGACCAAATTTTCTGCTGCAAGAAAGCTGCCTGGTGAACTCTAGACACAGGCCCACAGGAACAGCTGAAGACCTGTAGAGAGGAAAAACTACACGCCCGAAAGCAGAACACTCTGTCCCCATAACTGACTGAAAGAGAGGAAAACAGGTCTACAGCACTCCTGACACACAGGCTTATAGGACAGTCTAGCCACTGTCAGAAATAGCAGAACAAAGTAACACTAGAGATAATCTGATGGCGAGAAGCAAGCGCAGGAACCCAAGCAACAGAAACCAAGACTACATGGCACCATCGGAGCCCAATTCTCCCATCAAAACAAACATGGAATATCCAAACACACCAGAAAAGCAAGATCTATTTTCAAAATCATATTTCATCATGATGCTGGAGGACTTCAAGAAAGACGTGAAGAACTCCCTTAGAGAACAAGTAGAAGCCTACAGAGAGGAATCGCAAAAATGCCTGAAAGAATCGCAAAAATCCCTGAAAGAATTCCAGGAAAACATAAATAAACAAGTAGAAGCCCATAGAGAGGAGACACAAAAATCCCTGAAAGAATTCCAGGAAAACATAAATAAACAAGTAGAAGCCCATAGAGAGGAGACACAAAAATCCCTGAAAGAATTCCAAGAAAACACAATCAAACAGTTGAAGGAATTAAAAATGGAAATAGAAGCAATCAAGAAAGAACACATGGAAACAACCCTGGATATAGAAAACCAAAAGAAGAGACAAGGAGCTGTAGATACAAGCTTCACCAACAGAATACAAGAGATGGAAGAGAGAATCTCAGGAGCAGAAGATTCCATAGAAATCATTGACTCAACTGTCAAAGATAATGTAAAGCAGAAAAAGCTACTGGTCCAAAACATACAGGAAATCCAGGACTCAATGAGAAGATCAAACCTAAGGATAATAGGTATAGAAGAGAGTGAAGACTCCCAGCTCAAAGGACCAGTAAATATCTTCAACAAAATCATAGAAGAAAACTTCCCTAACCTAAAAAAAGAGATACCCATAGACATACAAGAAGCCTACAGAACTCCAAATAGATTGGACCAGAAAAGAAACACCTCCCGTCACATAATTGTCAAAACACCAAACGCACAAAACAAAGAAAGAATATTAAAAGCAGTAAGGGAAAAAGGTCAAGTAACATATAAAGGGAGACCTATCAGAATCACACCAGACTTCTCGCCAGAAACTATGAAGGCCAGAAGATCCTGGACTGATGTCATACAGACCCTAAGAGAACACAAATGCCAGCCCAGGTTACTGTATCCAGCAAAACTCTCAATTAACATTGATGGAGAAACCACGATATTCCATGACAAAACCAAATTTACACAATATCTTTCTACAAATCCAGCACTACAAAGGATAATAAATGGTAAAGCCCAACATAAGGAGGCAAGCTATACCCTAGAAGAAGCAAGAAACTAATCGTCTTGGCAACAAAACAAAGAGAATGAAAGCACACAAACATAACCTCACATCCAAATATGAATATAAAGGGAAGCAATAATCACTATTCCTTAATATCTCTCAATATCAATGGCCTCAACTCCCCAATAAAAAGACATAGATTAACAAACTGGATACGCAACGAGGACCCTGCATTCTGCTGCCTACAGGAAACACACCTCAGAGACAAAGACAGACACTACCTCAGAGTGAAAGGCTGGAAAACAACTTTCCAAGCAAATGGTCAGAAGAAGCAAGCTGGAGTAGCCATTCTAATATCAAATAAAATCAATTTCCAACTAAAAGTCATCAAAAAAGATAAGGAAGGACACTTCATATTCATAAAAGGAAAAATCCACCAAGATGAACTCTCAATCCTAAATATCTATGCCCCAAATACAAGGGCACCTACATACGTAAAAGAAACCTTACTAAAGCTCAAAACACATATTGCACCTCACACAATAATAGTGGGAGATTTCAACACACCACTCTCATTAATGGACAGATCATGGAAACAGAAATTAAACAGTGATGTCGACAGACTAAGAGAAGTCATGAGCCAAATGGACTTAACGGATATTTATAGAACATTCTATCCTAAAGCAAAAGGATATACCTTCTTCTCAGCTCCTCATGGTACTTTCTCCAAAATTGACCATATAATTGGTCATAAAACAGGCCTCAACAGGTACAGAAAGATAGAAATAATCCCATGCGTGCTATCGGACCACCACGGCCTAAAACTGGTCTTCAATAACAATAAGGGAAGAATGCCCACATATACATGGAAATTGAACAATGCTCTACTCAATGATAACCTGGTCAAGGAAGAAATAAAGAAAGAAATTAAAAACTTTTTAGAATTTAATGAAAATGAAGATACAACATACCCAAACTTATGGGACACAATGAAAGCTGTGCTAAGAGGAAAACTCATAGCACTGAGTGCCTGCAGAAAGAAACAGGAAAGAGCATATGTCAGCAGCTTGACAGCACACCTAAAAGCTCTAGAACAAAAAGAAGCAAATACACCCAGGAGGAGTAGAAGGCAGGAAATAATCAAACTCAGAGCTGAAATCAACCAAGTAGAAACAAAAAGGACCATAGAAAGAATCAACAGAACCAAAAGCTGGTTCTTTGAGAAAATCAACAAGATAGATAAACCCTTAGCCAGACTAACGAGAGGACACAGAGAGTGCGTCCAAATTAACAAAATCAGAAATGAAAAGGGAGACATAACTACAGATTCAGAGGAAATTCAAAAAATCATCAGATCTTACTATAAAAACCTATATTCAACAAAATTTGAAAATCTTCAGGAAATGGACAATTTCCTAGACAGATACCAGGTATCGAAGTTAAATCAGGAACAGATAAACCAGTTAAACAACCCCATAACTCCTAAGGAAATAGAAGCAGTCATTAAAGGTCTCCCAACCAAAAAGAGCCCAGGTCCAGACGGGTTTAGTGCAGAATTCTATCAAACCTTCATAGAAGACCTCATACCAATATTATCCAAACTATTCCACAAAATTGAAACAGATGGAGCACTACCGAATTCCTTCTACGAAGCCACAATTACTCTTATACCTAAACCACACAAAGACACAACAAAGAAAGAGAACTTCAGACCAATTTCCCTTATGAATATCGACGCAAAAATACTCAATAAAATTCTGGCAAACCGAATTCAAGAGCACATTAAAACAATCATCCACCATGATCAAGTAGGCTTCATCCCAGGCATGCAGGGATGGTTTAATATACGGAAAACCATCAACGTGATCCATTATATAAACAAACTGAAAGAACAAAACCACATGATCATTTCATTAGATGCTGAGAAAGCATTTGACAAAATTCAACACCCCTTCATGATAAAAGTCCTGGAAAGAATAGGAATTCAAGGCCCATACCTAAACATAGTAAAAGCCATATACAGCAAACCAGTTGCTAACGTTAAACTAAATGGAGAGAAACTTGAAGCAATCCCACTACAATCAGGGACTAGACAAGGCTGCCCACTCTCTCCCTACTTATTCAATATAGTTCTTGAAGTTCTAGCCAGAGCAATCAGACAACAAAACGAGATCAAGGGGATACAGATCGGAAATGAAGAGGTCAAAATATCACTATTTGCAGATGACATGATAGTATATTTAAGTGATCCCAAAAGTTCCACCAGAGAACTACTAAAGCTGATAAACAACTTCAGCAAAGTGGCTGGGTATAAAATTAACTCAAATAAATCAGTTGCCTTCCTCTATACAAAAGAGAAACAAGCCGAGAAAGAAATTAGGGAAACGACACCCTTCATAATAGACCCAAACAATATAAAGTACCTCGGTGTGACTTTAACCAAGCAAGTAAAAGATCTGTACAATAAGAACTTCAAGACACTGAGGAAAGAAATTGAAGAAGACCTCAGAAGATGGAAAGATCTCCCATGCTCATGGATTGGCAGGATTAATATAGTAAAAATGGCCATTTTACCAAAAGCAATCTACAGATTCAATGCAATTCCCATCAAAATACCAATCCAATTCTTCAAAGAGTTAGACAGAACAATTTGCAAATTCATCTGGAATAACAAAAAACCCAGGATAGCTAAAGCTATCCTCAACAATAAAAGGACTTCAGGGGGAATCACTATCCCTGAACTCAAGCAGTATTACAGAGCAATAGTGATAAAAACTGCATGGTATTGGTACAGAGACAGACAGATAGACCAATGGAATAGAATTGAAGACCCAGAAATGAACCCACACACCTATGGTCACTTGATTTTTGACAAAGGAGCCAAAACCATCCAATGGAAAAAAGATAGCATTTTCAGCAAATGGTGCTGGTTCAACTGGAGGGCAACATGTAGAAGAATGCAGATCGATCCATGCTTATCACCCTGTACAAAGCTTAAGTCCAAGTGGATCAAGGACCTCCACATCAAACCAGACACACTCAAACTAATAGAAGAAAAACTAGGGAAGCATCTGGAACACATAGGCACTGGAAAAAATTTCCTGAACAAAACACCAATGGCTTATGCTCTAAGATCAAGAATCGACAAATGGGATCTCATAAAACTGCAAAGCTTCTGTAAGGCAAAGGACACTGTGGTTAGGACAAAATGGCAACCAACAGATTGGGAAAAGATCTTTACCAATCCTACAACAGATAGAGGCCTTATATCCAAAATATACAAAGAACTCAAGAAGTTAGACCGCAGGGAAACAAATAACCCTATTAAAAAATGGGGTTCAGAGCTAAACAAAGAATTCACAGCTGAGGAATGCCGAATGGCTGAGAAACACCTAAAGAAATGTTCAACATCTTTAGTCATAAGGGAAATGCAAATCAAAACAACCCTGAGATTTCACCTCACACCAGTGAGAATGGCTAAGATCAAAAACTCAGGTGACAGCAGATGCTGGCGAGGATGTGGAGAAAGAGGAACACTCCTCCATTGTTGGTGGGATTGCAGACTGGTAAAACCATTCTGGAAATCAGTCTGGAGGTTCCTCAGAAAATTGGACATTGAACTGCCTGAGGATCCAGCTATACCTCTCTTGGGCATATACCCAAAAGATGCCTCAACATATAAAAGAGACACGTGCTCCACTATGTTCATCGCAGCCTTATTTATAATAGCCAGAAGCCGGAAAGAACCCAGATGCCCTTCAACAGAGGAATGGGTACAGAAAATGTGGTACATCTACACAATGGAATATTACTCAGCTATCAAAAACAACGAGTTTATGAAATTCGTAGGCAAATGGTTGGAACTGGAAAATATCATCCTGAGTGAGCTAACCCACTCACAGAAAGACATACATGGTATGCACTCATTGATAAGTGGCTATTAGCCCAAATGCTTGAATTACCCTAGATCCCTAGAACAAACGAAACTCAAGACGGATGATCAAAATGTGAATGCTTCACTCCTTCTTTAAATGAGGAAAAAGAATACCCTTGGCAGGGAAGGGAGAGGCAAAGATTAAAACAGAGACTGAAGGAACACCCATTCAGAGCCTGCCCCACATGTGGCCCATACATATACAGCCACCCAATTAGACAAGATGGATGAAGCAAAGAAGTGCAGACCGACAGGAGCCGGATGTAGATCGCTCCTGAGAGACACAGCCAGAATACAGCAAATACAGAGGCGAATGCCAGCAGCAAACCACTGAACTGAGAATAGGTCCCCTGTTGAAGGAATCAGAGAAAGAACTGGAAGAGCTTGAAGGGGCTCGAGACCCCAAAAGTACAACAATGCCAAGCAACCAGAGCTTCCAGGGACTAAGCCACTACCTAAAGACTATACATGGACTGACCCTGGACTCTGACCCCATAGGTAGCAATGAATATCCTAGTAAGAGCACCAGTGGAAGGGGAAGCCCTGGGTCCTGCTAAGACTGAACCCCCAGTGAACTAGTCTATGGGGGGAGGGCGGCAATGGGGGGAGGGTTGGGAGGGGAACACCCATAAGGAAGGGGAGGGGGGAGGGGGATGTTTGCCCGGAAACCGGGAAAGGGAATAACACTCGAAATGTATATAAGAAATACTCAAGTTAATAAAAAAAATATTAAAAAAAAAAGAGCACTGACTGCTCTTCCCAAGGTCCTGAGTTCAATTCCCAGCAACCACATGGTGGCTTACAACCATCTGTAATGGGATCTGATGACCTCTTCTGGTGTGTCTGAAGACAGCTACAGTGTACTTATACATGAAATAAATGAATAAATATTTAAAAAAAAAGAGTGAAGAGTAACATCTACTCCATGGGTGTACCTGAGCCTTCACATGTAAAGTGTTTAGAAGTCTGTCTGGCAGCTACTGCAGACACCTTCATCCACCTGACTGTTGACATCTGCACTGTTGCCCCGTGGCCCCTCACAGACCTCCTTACATTAGCAATCGTGACCCCGAACGTCTGGGTTAGCAGGTGTATCTTCCTCCCATGATAGATGAAAAAGTGCTCAGGCTCCTGGGTGGAAAGGCATTGCTTACAACCCACTGTTCATTGCTTAAGTCATGAAAAATTCATTTCATGAGCACATGGACTGGCTGAGGATGAAGGGTGTCTCCTCAGGATGCCACACTCCCTTCCTGCTTGCTCCTTCCCCAGAGGACTGAGGGCTGACCATATCAAGTGTTGCTGTCGGTGTGGAGAAGTGGAAATGCCCAGCCCTGTAAGTGGATATGGCCTCCCCGAGTGCAGTGTGGGCAGGAGCTATTAAAGTCAGGAACGAGCACATCTCCTGACTCAGAAGTCTCACTTCTCTGAACACACTCTCCATGTGTATGTCCAAGAAGTCAGGGAGAAGGAAGGACAGCCATAGCCATGTTCTCCATGAGCACCCTACCACATCAGAGACCAGTGCTCCTCAGGCGTGGTGCAAGAAGCAAATATGGGACTTGTGTCTGTTTTTAATTCCCATGTTTTACATAATTTTATTTGTACTTTACAAGGTGTTAGAAATCTGTGTATGTGAGCAGACTCATGCACACACATGTATGTGTGTGTATGTGTGTTGTGTATGCATATAAGTTTAGTTGCACAGATGGGAATGGAGGTCAGAGGTCGACATCAGGTCTCTTTTCTACCTTGTTTTTAGAGACAGGGTCTTTCGCCCGGAGCTTGCTGCCTAACCTAGACCGACTGGTCAATCAGGGAGCACCAGGGATGTACCTGTCTAGTCCCTCAGCCCTGTTGAAGCATGCTGCTACGCCTGTTTTTTTACACAGATGCAGAGAACCCAAACTTAAGCTCTTTTCCTGTCAAGCCATCTCTATAGCCCCTGCACTTTTCAATTTTTAAAAAGAACAGCAAGTTTGCTATTTTTGTAAGCCCCGTTTTGCATTCTGATGTGGGTACTGTTGTTATCCAAGAGGAAAGTGGTCCACAAAGAAGTTTGGTAACTTTTTCAGAGTCACCCAGTGGCTTTAGAATTTGGACCAGGCAGTCTGAGTTATGTACATGGGGTTAATCAGCTGTTCCTTTTCTGGAATGTTGATGAGATAGCAATGTAAAAGCTCGCGTCTTAACTTGTAAAAATAAAATTCAGGTAACTTGATCACAAAAGTTGTAAGCTGGCTTGGAACAGTGTACAGCTCCATTCCCTTGGCTGTCAACACACTACAGTCCAGCTTGATCTAAGGGAGGCTCAAGAGGTGAACTTCCTTAATCTAAGTGGCCCGTGTGGGCATGTCTGGGAGACATTTTCTTGATTGTTGATTGGCAAGGGAGGGGCCAACCCACTATGGGCAGTGCCACCCCTGGGGCAGGTGGACCCGGCCTGTATGAGAAAGCTGTTTGAGCAAGCCAGGAAGGGGCATGCAGGAAGCAGGCTTCCTCTGTGACTTCTGCTTCCTCTCCTCCCTCAGTGATGGACTGCAACCTGAAAGTGTGAGCCAAATAAACCTTTTTTTCTCAGTTGTTTTTTTTTTTATTTTTGTTTGTTTGTTTTAAGTCAACAAAGAAATGAAGCTGACCTTCACAGTCTTGTCCTTCAATCTCAGTCCCTTTGTGTTCCAGGTCCAGCAGGGAGGCCTTGATAGCCTTCATGTAATGCTTGCCCCAGTCTGACTACAAGTAGGAAAAAGCCCTAAGGTATGTCTTTAGGCTCCTTGCTCCTCCTTGCCAGGCTCTGTGACCACAGGACACTGGCTAGGCAGGTGCAAGAAGCTCAAGTGTCCTAGAGCCGAGATAGAGACCTGTAGAGCTGAGGAACAGAGCTGAGATCCCCAGAAGAGCAACGAGAAACCTTAAACATAAGAAACAATTCCTAGAGCTGACAAATATCACTGGACACCACAAGACACAGGACCAATACACAAAATTCAATCGTGTCCAAGTGATCCGACTTGTAATCAATGAACAATTAAGTCCAAAAGGAAAATTATAATGTCATTTATAATCACTCAAAACCTTAAGGTATAAACCTAGTAAAGCTAATACAGACATTTTTTTTTCTTTCTTTTTTTCGGAGCTGAGGACCGAACCCAGGGCCTTGCACTATTCTAGGCAAGCGCTCTACCACTGAGCTAAATCCCCAACCCCTAATACAGACATTAAAATGAAAACTGTAAACACTGGTGAGACTCAAGGGGCACTAACCAGAGATGAGTGAATACCCTGTTCATGAAGCAAAATAACCCAGCTCCCTACAGACAAAAATATGAAGCTCAAATACAAACCTTGACTCCTAATGAATCACAGATATAAGTGTGAGATATAAAACTATAGAAATTTTTAAGAAAGTGTAAGAGAAAGGCTTTGCGGCTCATGTTAGCTGAAGCTTCCTGAACATAATTTCAAAGCACAGTCCCTAGGGAAGGAAGATGGCAAGGTGGATATCATCAAACTTTAAAACCTACACTTTCTAGAAGGACCAGTTAAGAATCTGGAAATACAGTGCTATCCAGTGATATTCAGTTGAGAAGCTGGAAATAGAGCCTATGAGGAAAACAAAGACAAGCAAACAAAAAATTGGTAACATGTAAAGAACTTTTAAAACTTAAGTGAACCCCCAAATTCCAGGGCCATAGCGATGACCCTGTGGGTAAAGACACTTGCTACTGTACCTAGAGACCTGAGTTTAAGCTCCAGGTCCCACATGGTGGAGGGAGGGGATTGACCTCTGACCTCCACGTGTATACTGTGGCCTACACGCACTCATGCCCGCGCACGTGGGCCTCAAATAAACATACAATTTTTAAAATCCCTTTCTAAAATGGGTCAAAGGTAGAGAGAGGCACATTATAACTAGGTAGGCCTTTGGCTATGAGAGAAATGCCAAAATAAAGCCACAATCATCAACTGTTAGTCTGACTCAAAAAAACTTTCAGATGTAGTAAGTGTTGGCATAATCATGTGTTTCTTCAGAATTGCTGATGGGAATCTAAAAGGATACATCAACTCAGAGCACATTTGGTAGCTTTTCTTTTAGTTTTTTTTTCATTTGATTTTATGTATATGAGTGTTCTGTCTGCCTGCCTGCCTGCCTGCCTGTCTGTATGTATGTAGTACACCACATGCATGGCTAGGTGCCTCAGAAAGTCAGAGGAAGGCATCTTATTCCCTGGAAATAGAGTGACAGGTGGTTGTGAGCTGCCATGTGGGTGCCAGGTTTGGGCCCTCTCCAAGAGCAGCCAGTGTTCTTAATCACTTGACTCTCCAGTCCCTGGTCGCTTCTTACAATGTTAGATACACAGAGACTGCATAGCTGACTCAGCAGGTAAAAGTGCTTGCAGTGTCGTCTGATGGCCTAAGCTCCATTCCTGGAATTCAAGGCTGAAGGCGGAAGGAAAGAGTTGTGCTTGCTGGAACCTCCACACGCACACTGTGCCATGTGCACAGGCACATACAATAACAGTAACAGGAATGAGACTTTTAGAGTGTACATGCTCCCTGAGGCCCAGCCCTTGCTTTCCTGTACATTTCTATTGAACATGAAAGAGAATGTTTGTGCTGAATAGTGTTCATGAACCCTCACAACAGCTTTATTTGTAATAGCTCCAAACCAGAAACAGCCCAAATGACCTTCAAAAGACAAGTGGGTGAATCAGCTTTTATTTGGCCACAAGAAGGAATGAATGCTGATAATATTCACCCACTTGGCCAGCTCTCCAGGACATTATGCCAAGAGAAAAAAATCCAATCAAAAAAGGATAAAGGCTGCATGGTGGCATTTAAAAGAATACCTCAAAATGACAAATGATAGAACTTGTCAACAGGTCAGAAGTACCCAGAGCTTAAGGTTGGGAACAGTGTGACTAGCATGACGGTAAAGGGACCCAATGGGAATGAGGCCACAGGAATACAGTGGTGAAATCTTGGTGGTGGCAGAACAAATCCGAGTCTCAAACATGACAGCATCAGTACTAATGTCTCTGCAGGATACAATTCCAGGGTATGCTCCATTGGAAGAACCACGATTGCATGTGAACACTGGTGCATCTGAGTAAGGTGTGGGTTAGAGATGCTGGTATAGTTTCCTTTGCTTAAAAAGGCTCTACCTTTGTAGGCTGTTTAAGCCCACATGAGCTGGGCAAAGCCACATGGGGACTCTATAATTTCAGGAGCTTCTAGTAAGTCTAAATTTATTTCAAGATACAAGAGCCTTCAAAACTTTAAGGTAGCTTATTTATAAGAGTTTGGGGACAATGACCTAAGTATGGTAATTGAAATGGGCAAGGTGTCTTCATGAACCAGTCTTCCTTACTAGTGCTTACTAGTGTTTCTCCATGCTTATCACCATGCACAGCAAATAGCATGGAACTCATGGATAAATGGAGATCCTGTGTGTGCTGGGGTACAGACAGGATAGAGCAGACGTAGGTGGTGCCTTCTCTAAGCCTGTGACCTTGGGCCCCTGGCTAGGCACGGCTACTGTTTCTTGTCACAGGTAAATGAATGGCAGAGCTGGAAATTCCTAGGAGAGTCCTAAATAGGTGGTGGGGTATCAGGCATGGGCTGGCACTGGCTAGCCCAGGTTTGACAGCTGATAAGATCTTTCCAGGGTTCCATTCTGACCTGGGTTGGATATACAGCCCCTCTGCAAGCTGTTGTGGACTCTGAACTCATTGCCTTCTCAAGAGCCCCTTAGGTTTGAGTTTGGCTGTCTTCCTAGTTGTATGTTTGGGGGACGTCACTTCATCCTATTGGATCTTCTTCGTCTGCCAGAATCTTGTATCATTCAGGTCAAGGGCACATGACATATCTTGCCTTCTTTCTGTGAGGTGCACACCAGGTGCCAGTGAAAGAGCAGGCTCTAGCACTGTGCATGGATTTACTCTCCTTCCCGGTCTTTGGCTGAGTCCTCCTTTGTACCCAGCTTAAGGCAAACCACACCAGGGCCCAGCCTTACAACTGAGGGGTACAAAAACCTGAAAGGGTCATGATCAGGGTGAGATACAGCCCACTGGTAACAAGTCAGGCTTCCAAGGATTGATGTTCTAACTCCGTTCTTTGCCCTCTAAAGAGCCCTTAGCCTGCTCAGTTTGTATAAGCATCTTATTTAAGGTCTATTCTAAAGTGGAGATGAGATTCAGACCCAGTAGGTCTGAAGTCTCCCACTGCTTAGAAAGCTGAGGCAGAAGGATCAGGAGTTCAAGGCCTGTCTGGGCTACAAAGTGAATGCAAGGTAAGTGTTCAAGCAATTTAGCGGAACCTCTCAACATTTAGCAACAAAAAAGATGGGACAATAGCCCTGTGGTAGAGCACTTGCCCAAGCGTGCATGAGTCTCTGAGTTTTACCTCCAAAACAAAGCCCCTTTCTCACAGGACTGAGTATTAAATATGATTATGAGTATTAAATATGATTGTGAATTCCGTGTGAGAATCCCTCAGCATCGTGTTGGGGACACCATCATCATTGTGATGTCTGTACAAGTAGAGAAGGACACAGAGCATTTGCAGATGTTTTTAGCTTCAGGAACTACTTCTGCAATCCCCAGTGCCATCTCTGGGAATCACATTCACATCAGGGTGAGGTGACTGTCCTTGCCTGGGTCCCGTGGGAAGTACCCTCTAGGGACAATGCCAACTGCCTGTCTAGGTTACCTGCAGCCTCACCAGATGCATTCCCTGGAAACTAGGCCTCAGTGACCTAGACCCAGTGGCTTTGTCAGGCCAAGATAACATCCTCTGTGTCCTCAGATGCCCCAAGAGTCGAGTAGATGCCCAGGCGTGGGGGTTGGGGGGAGTGAGCATGCCTGTGATTGGTCAGCAGGTCAACCTCACCTGACATAGAGAGCAAAGGAACTCAGTCTGAGAGGGTAGTTTTCTGTTGCCTTCTGCTCTGCCCAGATTCTGAGTCTCATCAAATACCCAAGACTCCTAAGCTACTAGAAGACACACAAAGCAATTGGTCCAAAGCCCAAAATCTTCTTTAAGGATACTAAAACCTACTACAGTTAGCCAGATCACTGTACAGTCTGTCAACTTCCTGGTGTCCTCTGTCCTTTCTCCCTCCACAGCAGTCAGAGATGTTCAGGTCAAGCTCTGGTTCTGCTAGTTTCTGGTTGTGGGAACTATGTGTTGCCCATGTGTCCCCTCTCTGCCCTCAGTTCATCATCTGTGAACTGGCATAACACAAACTTCCCAGACTGCTTGTAGGATGCCTTAAGGTGGTGCAAGGATAGTGGCTGAACCCAATAGGCAATTCAAAGGAGGGGGCTCAGAGAAGTCAGTCAAGTCGTTTGCCTGCTATAAGCCATAAGCCAGTTATAGGCCTAGTACCCATTAACTCTCAGTACCTTCCCACCAGCCTCTAGAGGTAGAAAGTACCTCCCATCTTTACTTCACAGAAAGGAGATGGCCATAGACTAGCCAAGAAACTCAGATTCAGCAGTCTGGATCCTGAGATGGTAATTTAACTCTTTTTATGAGGAGACCTCAAAGTCACTGAGAAGTCAGTGATCCCCTCAGAGCACCCGATGGCACACGAGCACACACAAGTAATAGTAATAGTTCAAGAGCAGGGTTTCTGTGTGTGGGACCTGGGTCAGGGGTCCTTCACCAGGAATCATCCTAGAAGTGTAACCAACCATATGGGTCTGCCCTTGCCTTCTACCTTGTTTGAGACAGGGTTTCTTGTTTCCCACCACAAAGGCCTGACTTGCTGGCCTGTGAGCTTCTGGGGACTGTCTCTCATCTCTGTAGAGATACTGGGACTACAGATGTACATGACCATGTCTGGCTTTATTGTGGGTTCAAATTCATGTCTTGAATGTTTGTATAGCAGGCACTTTGCCACTGAACCATCTTCCCTGCCCTCAGCTTGGCTATTTGAATATGGGATCAGAGTTTGTGCCATTTTGATTCCAGAGACCCCACTGCTGGTGTATAATGACAGGCAAGTTGCATGCTCAGAACGCACTCAAAGATTCACCCTACCCTCAGAGGCCAGCAGCTCCTTAACTGATAAATTGATGCATTAAGAAACATCCAGGGAGAATCTGGGCAAATGGCTGGCTCAATTGATAAAGTACTTGAACATGATTCTCAAAACCAATGGGAGAGGGCATCTGGATGTGGAGTATGCACTTACAATCCCACTATTGGGGAAGTGGAGACAGGAAGATCCCTGGCTTGCTATATGGCCAGTCTGGACTACTTGGTGAGCTTCAGACCCCTGAGAGATACTAACTCAAAAAAAAGGAAGGGAAGGAGGGAGGGAGAAAGGGAGGGACAGAGAAAGAGAAACAGTAAAAGAAAAACAAGAGGGCACATCACCTGTGGAATGACACTCAAGTCTGTCCACACACATATATACCTGTGCACACATGAGGTCACACACACACACACACAATCTTCTGAGGACAGACCTCCTGTCATCTGTAGACTTCAGGTAAGGCTCATTTATGTAGCTATATACAATAAAAGAATGCGCTTCAATTAGATCCATATTCTCCAAACTTTGGAAAATATTCATCATTTTACTAATAAAGCTTAGTGTGAATTAAACATCATATGCCAGATTCATGATTGAATAAACATTATTTCTCTAAGATATAACCGAAGAAAGTGAAGTTGTCCCTGGTGTCTCTGAAGGGTACTGGTTCCAAGGACCCCCCATAGACACCAAGAACAACTGAGGCTCAAGCCCTTGATGTAAAGTGCTGTGGTTCTTGCGTGTAGCCTACATATCCTCCCATGCACTGCTAACCATCCGTGAGTGCTTATAGCCAACAAAGGGCAAACACTTATAATCACCATAGTGTATTGTTTAAGAAACAATGACCGAGGGCTGGGGATTTAGCTCAGTGGTAGAGCGCTTACCTAGGAAGCACAAGGCCCTGGGTTCGGTCCCCAGCTCCGAAAAAAAGAACCAAAAAAAAAAAAAAAAAAAAAAGAAACAATGACCGAAAAAGAGGGGGCCTGTATAGATAGAACAGATGTAACTAAAATATTTTCAATTGTAGAGTCACAGATGTAGAATGTAAGGAGAAGGCCAGCTGTATTTGCTTGCTTTTTGTTTTTGTAAGTAGACAATATTATCTAATATGACCAATGATAAGTTGGAATGATACTGTAATGATACACATAATATATTTATTTACTAATCAAACATCCATCCATAATCAATTCTTGATTATATACTAAGCAATCATCTATTTATCTAATTATCTGTGTTAATTAGCTCTGTTGATCAAATATCAATATATTTACCTATTGTCAACCAATCACCTGTTCACCTATGTATCATCTTCTAAGTAATGTCTATCAACTTCCTAGCTATCAATCATATATCAGTCACCCATTTATCTCTCATTTATCTATATCTCTAGAAAGTGCCTCTATCTATCTGTCTGTCTGTCTGTCTCGTTCTTCATCTCTTTGTCCTGATTTGACCACCACTCCTAAAAAACTTATACTCTTCCTAAGTGATAAGAATGAAATGATTACATCTACATTTTATTTTATATTTATTAATATTTTATTTATTTACATATTGCCCCTTCTGGTTCCCCCTCCACAGGCCCCCCAACCCATGCTCACTCCCCTCCAACTCTAAGAGGGTTCTACCCCACCCACCCACTCCCACCGCATCCCTCTAGGATGCCCTTTCTCTGGGGCATCAAACTTTCACAAAACCAAGCACATCCCTTCCCACTTAGGCAGGACAAGACAGTCCTCTGCTACATGTATAGTGAGGACCATGGACCAGCCCATGTATGTTCTTTGATTGGTGACTTAATCCCTGGGAGCTATGAGGGGTTCAGTTAGTTGATGCTGTTGTTCTTTCTATAAGGTTGCAATTTTCTTCAGTTCCTTCAGTCCTTCCTATAACTATTCCAAAGGGGTCCCCCAGCTCAGTCCAATGGTTGACTTTAAGTATCTGCATTTGTCTCAGTCAGGTGCTGGTAGAGCCTCTCAGAGGACAGCCGTGCCAGGCTCCTGTCTTCAAGCACATCATCTTGGCATCCACAATAGTGTCAGGGTTTGGTGTCTATGCAAAACATGGATCCTAAAGTGAGGAGCTCTCTGGATGTCCTTTCCTTCAGTCTCGGCTCCATTTTTTTGTGCCTGTGTTTCCATGTTTTGGGTCTGGGTTACCTCACTTAGGATGGTATTTTCTGGTTCCATCCATTTACTTGCAAAATTCATGATGTCCTTGCTTTTAATAGCTGAGTAGAATTTCACTATGTCGAAATGTACAACATTTTTCGTATCCATTCCTCTGTTGAGGTTTCTTTCCAGTTTCTGGCTATTATAAATAAGGCTGCTATGAACATAGTGGAGCATGTGTCCTTGCTATATGTTGGAGCATCTTTTGGGTATATGCCCAGGAGAGGTATAGCTAGGTACTCAGGTAGAACTACTTCAAATTTTCTGAGGAATCACCAGATTGATTTGAAGGAGTTATACTAGTTTTCAATCCCAACAGTAATGGAGGAGTGTACCTCTTTTCCACATCATTGTCAGCATCTATTGTGCTCTGAGCTTTTTTTTTTATTGGATTTTTTTCTTTACATTTCAAATGTTATCCCCTTTCTGGATTTCCCATCCATAAACCTCCTTATTTCCCCTCCCCCTATTTCTTTGAGGGTGTTTCCCCCACCCATTCACCCACTCTTTCTTGCCTCCCCGTCCTGACATTTCCTTCCACTGGGGAAGTCCAGCCTTGGCAGGACCAAAGACTTCTCCTACCATTGGTGCCCAACAAGGCCATCCTCTGCTTCATATGCAGCTGGAGCCATGGTTCAGTCTATATGTACTCATGGATGGTGGTTTAGTCCCTGGGAGCGCTGGTTGTTTGGTATTGGTGTTCTTATGGGGTTGCAAGCTCCTTCAGCTCTTTCAATCATTTCTCTAACTCCTCCAATGGGGACCCTGTTCTCAGCTCAATGGTTGGCTGCAAGCATCCACCTCTATATTTGCCATGCTCTGGCAGAGCTTCTCAGGAGACAGCTATACCAGGTTCCTGTGAATATGCACTTCTTGACATCAGCAATGTTGTCTAGGTTTGGTGACTGTATGTATAAGGGCTGGATCCGCAGGTGGGGCAGTCTCTGGACAGCCTTTCCTTCAGTCTCTGCTCTAAACTTTGTCTCTGTATTTCTTCCTATGGATATTTTTGTTTCCCCTTCTGAGAAGGACTGAAGCATCTTCACTTTGGTCGTTCTTCTTGAACATCATGTGGTCTGTGGATTGTATCTGGGGAAAACCGAGCTTTTTGGATAATATCCACTTATCAGTGATTGCGTACCATACGCGCTTTTTGTGATTGGGTTACCTCACTCGGGATGACATTTTCTAGTTCCATCCATTTGCCGATGAATTTCATGAAGTCATTGTTTTTGTTAGTTGAGTAGTACTCCATTATGTAGATGTACCACATTTTCTGTATCCATTCCTGTTGAGAGACATCTGGGGTGTGTCCAACTTCTGGCTATTACAAATAAGGCTGCTATGAACATAGTGGAGCATGTGCCTTTGTTACATGTTGGAGCATCTTTTGGGTATATGCCCAGGAGAAGTAAAGCTGGGTCCTCAGGTAGTGGAATGTCCAATTTTCTGAGGAACCTCCAGACTGATTTCCAAAGTGGTTGTATCAGCTTGCAATCCCACGAACAATAGAGGAGTGTTCCTCTTTCTCCACATCCTTGCCAACATCTGCTGTCAACTGAGGTTTTGATCTTAGCCATTCTGACTGGTGTGAGATTGAAATTCAGTGTTATTTTGATTTGCATTTTCCTGGTGACTAAGGATGTTGAACATTTCTTTAGGTGCTTCTCAGCCATTCAATATTCCTCAACTGAGAATTCTTTGTTTAGCTCTGTACCCAACTTTTTTTTTTTTTTTTTTTTGAGCTGGGGACTGAACCCAGGGCCTTGCGCTTGCTAGGCAAGCGCTCTACCACTGAGCTAAATCCCCAACCCCTGTACCCAACTTTTTAAACAGGGTTATTTGATAATCTGGAGTCTAATTGCTTGAGTTCTTTGTATATTTTGGATATTAGCCCTCTATCAGATGTGGGATTGGTAAAGATCCTTTTCCAATCTGTTGGTTGCCATTTTGTCCTAATGACAGTGGCCCTTGCTTTACAGAAGCTTTGCAATTTTATGAAGTTCCATTTGTTGATTCTTGATCTTAGAGCATAAGCCATTGGTGTTCTGTTCAGGAAATTTTCCCCAGTGCCCCTGCGTTCGAGACTCTTCCCCACTTTTTCTTGTATTAGTTTGAGTGTTTCTGGTTTTATGTGGAGGACCTTGATCCACTTGGACTTGATTTTTGTCCAGGGTGACAAGAATGGATCAATTTGCATCTTCTACATGCTGACTGCCAGTGAAACCAGCACCATTTGTTGAAAATGCTGTCTTATTCCACTGAATCGTTTTAGCCCCTTTTCAAAGATCAAGTGACCATAGGTGTGTGAGTTCACTTCTGGGTCTTCAATTCTATTCCACTGATCTACCTGCCTGTCTCTGTACCAATACCATGCAGTTTTTATCACTATTGCTCTGCAATGCTGCTTGAGGTCAGGGATGGTGAGGTGATTCTCCCAGAAGTTCTTTTATTGTTGAGGATAGATTTGCTATCCTGGGTTTTTTGTTACTCCACATGAATTTGCAAATTGTTCTTTCTAACTCTATGAAGAATTGAGTTGGAAATTTGATGGGGATTGCAATATGGCCATTTTTACTATATTAATCCTGCCAATCCATGAGCATGGGAGATCTTTACATCTTCTGAGATCTTCAATTTCTTTCTTCAGAGACTTGAAGCTATTGTCATACAGATCTTTCACTTGTTTGGTTAGAGTCACACCAAGGTATACCATATTATTTGTGAATATTATGAAGGGTGTCATTTCCCTAATTTCTTTCTCAGCCTGTTTATCCTTTTTTTTTTTTTTTGTTCTTTTTTTCGGAGCTGGGGACCGAACCCAGGGCCTTGCGCTTCCTAGGTAAGCGCTCTACCACTGAGCTAAATCCCCAGCCCCGTGTTTATCCTTTGAATAGAGGAAGGATACTGATTTGGATGAGATGATTTTTTTATATCTAGCCACTTTGCTGAAGTTGTTTATCAGGTTTAGGAGTGCTCTGGTGGAATTTTTAGGGTCACTTAAGTATACTGTCATATCATTTGCAAATAGTGATATTTTGACTACTTCCTTTCCAGTTTGTATCTCTGTGACCTGCTTTTGTTGTCTAATTGCTCTGGTATAAGTAGGGAGAGAGTGGGCAGCCTTGTCTAGTCCCTGATTTTAGTGGGATTGCTTAATGTTTCTCTCCATTTACTTTAATGTTGACTACTGGTTTGCTGTATATTGCTTTTACTAGGTTTTGGTATGTGCCTTGAATTCCTGATCTTGCCAAGATTTTTACCATGAAGGAGTACTGCATTTTGCCAAATGCTTTCTCAGCATCTAATGAGATGATTGTGTTTTTTTCTTTGAGTTTGTTTACATAGTAATTTACGTTGATTAATTTCTGTATATTGAACCATTCCTGCATCTCTGGGATGAAGCCTACTTGATCATGATGGATGAGTCACTTTGATGAGTCCTTGGGTTCAGTTTGGGAGAATTTTGTTGAGTATTTTTGGGAAAAGGGAAATTGGCCTGAAGTTCTCTTTCTTCATTGGGTTTTTGTGTGGTTTAGGTATAAGCTTAATTGTGCCTTCATAGAAGGAATTGGGTAGTGCTCCTTCTGTTTCTATTTTGTGGAATAGTTTGGACAGTATTGGTATGAGGACTTCTATAAAGGTCAGATTGAATTCTGCACTAAACTCATATGGTCTTGGGCTGTTTTTGGTTGAGAGACTTTGAATATCTGCCTCTAATTTTTAGGGCTTATGAGACCATTTAGATGGTTTATCTGATCCTGATTTAACTTTGGTACCTGGTATCTGTCTAGAAAATTGTCCATTTCATCCAGATTTTCCAGTTTTGTTGAATATAGGCTTTTGTAGTAGGATCTGTATTCTGTTGTTAAGTCTCCCTTTACATTTCTGATTCTGTTAATTTGGAAGCACTCTCTGTGCCCTCTGGTTAGTCTGGCTAAGGGTTTATCTATCTTGTTGATTCTCCCAAAGAACCAATTCCTGGTTTTGTTTATTCTTTGTATAGTCTTTTTGTTTCTACTTGGTTGATTTCAGCCCTGAGTTTGATTATTTCCTGCTGTCCACTCGTGTCTTGGATGTATTTGCTTCTTTTTGCTCTAGAGCTTTTAGGTGTTCGGTCAAGTTGCTACTGTATGCTCTTTCCACTTTCTTTTTGGAGGCACTCAGAGCTATGAGTTTTCCTCTTAGCACTGCTTTCATTGTGTCCCATAAGTTTGGGTATGTTGTGCCTTCATTACATTAAATTCTAAAATGTCTTTAATTTCTTTATTTCTTCCTTGACCAAGTTATCACTGAGTAGAGCGTTGCTCAAAGTCCATGTACAGATGGGCTTTCTGTTGTTTTTGTTGTTATTGCAGACCAGTCTTATTCTGTGATGATCTGATAGGATACACGACATTATTTCTACCTTCCTGTATCTGTTGAGACCTGTTTTTGTGACAAATTGTATGGTCAATTTTGGAGAAGGTACCACCAGATGCTGAGAAGAAGGTATATTCTTTGTTTTAGGATGAAATGTTCTATAAATATCTGTTAAATCCACTTCTAGTTTCTGTTAGTCTGTATTTAGTTTCTGTTTCCATGATCTGTCCATTGATGAGAGTGGTGTGCTGACATCTCCTACTATTATGGTGTGAGATGCAATGTGTACTTTGAGCTTTAGTAAGGTTTCTTTTATGAACGTAGGTGCCTTTGTATTTGTAACACAGTTATTCAAGGTTGAGAGTTCATCATGTTGGATTTTTCTTTCGATGAATATGAACTGTCCTTCCGTATCTTTTTTGATAACTTTTGGTTAAAAGTTGATTTTATTAGATATTTGAATGGCTAATCCAACTTGTTGCTTGGGACCATTTGCTTGGAAAATTGTTTTCCACCTACTCTGAGGTAGTTTCTTTCTTTGTTCTTGAGGAGTGTTTCCTGTATGCAGCAAAATGCTGGATCCTTCTTTTATATCCAATCTGTTAGTCTATGTCTTCTTTCTTTCTTTCTTTCCTTCTTTCTTTCTTTCTTTCTTTCTTTCTTTCTTTCTTTCTTTCTTTCTTTCTTTCTCTCTCTCTCTCTCTCTCTCTCTCTCTCTCTCTCTCTCTCTCTTTCTTTCTTTCTTTCTTTCTTTCTTTCTTTCTTTCTTTCTTTTTTTTTGGAGCTGGGGACCGAACCAGGGCCTTGCACTTGCTAGGTAAGTGCTCTACCACTGAGCTAAATCCCCAGCCCCTTAGTCTATGTCTTTTAATTGGGGGAATTGAGTCCATTGATGTTGAGAGATATTAGGGACCAATGACTGCTGTTTCCTATTGTTTTTTGTTGTTCATGGTGGAATTATGTTTCTGTGGCTATCTTCTTTTGGGTTAGTTGAAATTAGATTACTTTCTTACTTTTTATTACTTTTTATAGGGTAAAGTTTCCCTCCTTGTGTTGGAGTTTTCTATTTCTATTTCTATTTCTATCCCTTGTAGGGCTGGATTTGTGGAAAGACATAGTGTCAATTGATTTTGTCATGGAATATCTTGGTTTCTCCATCTATGTTAATTGAGAGTTTTGCTGGATACAGTAACCTGGGCTGGCATTTGTGCTCTCTTAGGGTCTGTATGTCATCTGTCCAGGATCTTCTGGCTTTCATAGTCTCTGGTGAGAAGTCTGGTGTAATTCTGATAGGTCTGCCTTTATATGTAACTTGACCTTTTTCCCTTACTGGTTTTAATATTCTTTCTTTGTTTTGTGCATTTGGTGTTTTGACTATTATGTGATGGGAGGAGTTTCTGGTCCAATCTATTTGGAGTTCTGTAGGCTTCTTGTATGCTTATGGGCATCTCTTTCTTTAGGTTAGGGAAGTTTTCTTCTATGATTTTGTTGAAGATATTTACTGGTCCTTTGATCTGGGAGTCTTCACTCTCTTCTATATCTATTATCCTTAGGTTTGATCTTCTCATTGTGTCCTGGATTTCCTGTATGTTTTGGGCCAGTAGCTTTTTCCATTTTACATTATCTGTGACAGTTGTGTTGATGATTTCTATGGAATCTTCTGCTCCTGAGATTCTCTCTTCTATCTCTTGTATTCTGTTGGTGATGCTTGTATCTATGGCTCCTTGTCTCTTCCTTTGGTTTTCTATATCCAGGGTTGTCTCCCTTTGTGCTTTCTTTATTGCTTCTATTTCCATTTTTAATTCCTTCACCTGTTTGATTGTGTTTTCCTGTAATTCTTTCAGGGATTTTTGTGATTCCTCTCTATAGGCTTCTACTTGTTTGTTTATGTTTCCTGCATTTCTCTAAGGGAGTTCTTTATGTCTTTCTTGAAGTCCTCCAGCATCATGATCAAATGTGATTTAAAATCAAGATCTTGCTTTTCTGGTGTGTTTGGACATTCAGTGTTTGCTTTGGTGGGAGAATTGGGCTCTGATGATGCCATGTAGTCTTGGTTTCTGTTGCTTGGGTTCCTGTACTTGCCTTTCACCATCAGGTTGTCTGTGGTGTTACCTTGTTCTGCTATTTCTGACAGTGGCTAGACCGTCCTATAGGCCTGTGTGTCAGGAGTGCTGTTTTCCTGTTTTCTTTCAGCCAGTTATGGAAACAGAGTGTTCTGCTTTCAGGCGTGTAGTCTTTCCTGTCTACTGGTCTTCAGGTGTTTCTGTGGGTGTGTGTCCTGAGTCCACCAGGCAGGTCACTTGGAGCAGAAAAGTTAGTCTTACCTCTGGTCCCATGGCTGAAGTTGCTCCTGGGGGGGCTGCTTTTGAGCTCTCTGTGAGGGTGGCAACCAGAAGGGCCTGCCCCGCCTTTTCCCGGGGCTCCGGTGCACTGGGGCCTAGATGGAGTTAGGTGTTTTCCTCTGGAGTCAGAAATGTTGGCAGAGTGTAGTCTCTTCTGGCTTGCCAGGTGTGTCTGCCCCTCTGAAGGTTTAGTTCTCCCTCCCATGGAATTTGGGTGCAGGGAGCTGTTGACCAGGTCTGGGTGGTGTCTGGACTGCCGGGGACCTGCTGCTGAGTCTTGCATTATCTTTGATGGTTGAGTCAATGTTTTCTACGGAATCTTCTGTCCCTGGGATTCTCTCTTCTATCTCTTGTATTCTGTTGGTGATGCTTGCATCTATGACTCCTGATCTCTTTCCTAGGTTTTCTATCTCCAGTGTTGTCTCCCTTTGTGATTTCTTTATTGTCTCTATTTCCTTTTTTCAATCCTGCATGGTTTTGTTCAATTCTTTCACCTGTATGGTTGTATTTTCCTGTGATTCTTTAAGGGATTTTTGTGTTTCCTCTATAAGTGCTTCTACTTGTTTACCTTTGTTGTCCTGTATTTCTTTAAGTGAGTTATTTATGTCCTTCTTAAAGTCCTCTATCATTATCATGAGATGTGATTTTCAATCCAAATCTTGCTTTTCCAGTGTGTTGGAATATCCAATATTTGTTTTCATGGAAGAACTGTGCTCGATCGTGCCAAGTAGTCTTGGTTTCTGTTGCTTAGCTTCCTGTGCTTGACTCTCGCCATCAGGTTGTCTCTGGTTTTAGCTTGTCTTGCTTTCTCTCACAGTGGCTTGACTCTCCTATAAGCTCTGTAACAGCACTCCTATAGACCTGTTTTCTTTCAGCTAGATTTGGGAACAGAGAGCTGCTCCTGGGTTGGTGTCCTAAAGCCTCCAGACAGGTCACTTGGAGCAGAAGAGTTGGTCTTCCCTTTGCTCTCGGTTGTGTCAGTGCTCCAGGTGACTGTCTTTCAGCTTTGGGGTCAGGCAGAAACCAGAAGGTTCCTGCCACTGACTGCTCCTAGGTTCCTGTGTCCAGAGGGCACTTCGCAGGTTCCTCTTGGGCCAGGAGTGTGAGCATAAGTGGCAGTCTTTCCTAAGTTCTCAGGATTGTCCACACTTCTGAGAGTCCAGCTCTCTCCCCCACAGGATTTGCATACAGAGAGCTGTGGGAGTGGTTCAGCTCCAGGCACAGCCAGAGACTGGAAGTCCCAATTTTCTCTAGAAATAGTAATTTACACTCTCACTCTAGTAAGAGTCTCTGTTTCTCCACAACATCACTAGTTGCTGTTGCTATATACTGTAATTTTCACAATCCTTTGTTTTTGTCATTGTTTGTTTTGAAGTCTTTTGGCTTTTGCATTTTTTTTTTTTACTGTTTGGAGATGGTCTGAGGGTTTTGCTGTATAGTCAGGCCTCATTTCAAACTCATAGTCTTCCTGCCTCAAACTCTTGAATTATAGAATTATAAGTATGCACAATGACAACTGGTTCAAGTTTTGACAATTTGATGGGTAGAGAAATGATATTTTATTTTATTTTTTTAGTCAGAGTCTATGTCCTTTTACTCAATAGGTGCCAGAAATGACCTTAAAATTCTGGTTCTCGGGGTTGGGGATTTAGCTCAGTGGTAGAGCAAGGGCCTGGGTTCGGTCCCCAGCTCCGAAAAAAAGAAAAGAAAAAAAAATTCTGGTTCTCCATCACCTGAATGCTAAGATTACAGATATGATTCATCACACCAAGTTTATGCAGTGTTGGAGACAGAACATGCCACTTTGTGAACAAGCAAGCCACCAATTAAATCACACAGCTGGCCTGTAAGTATTTTTAACTATTTTTCAAAAATAACACAGATCTCCCTAAGCCCCCACAGTCAATGCTTTCTGCTGTGTGAGTTCAGCTTTAGAAACTTCACATAAGCAAAATCATGCAATCTATATTCACATTTTGTACCTAGTTAGTTCTTTTTATGCACAATGTCCTCAGACTCCATGTAGGCGGTAGGATGGAACCGGATTTCCTTCTCTGGAGGCACCTGCCACACTTCCTTGATCTGGTATTTGGTTTGTCTCCATGTGTCACCTATTGTACACAACAGTCCCATGAACACAGGTGCTCAGAAGTCTTTCAATTGTTTTGTATACATATATCCAGAAGAGGGTTGCTGGATTATGCAGTAATTCTATTTTTAATTTCTTGGCAACATCCAATACTGTTTTCTACAGCACTGCATTTGTTTATATTCTCATCAACAATGAGACAAGAGTTCTAGTTTCCAGTCTAAGATATAACTCAGTTAGTAGCGAGCCTGCCTAACATTCATGGGTTTGATTCTCAGCATTGCATAAATTGAGTGTGGTGGTTCGCACCTATAACCCCTGCACTCCTGAGGTGGAAGCAGGAGGATCAGAAATTCAAGGACATCCTAGGCTACATAGTTCAGGACCAGCTTGAGATACATGTCTCAGAGAGTTGCAGTTTTTTTCACCTGCTTAATGGTAATCTTTTTCCTCTGTAATTGTTTTTGACAATGGCCAGTCAATACCTGCATTTTATCCCTCCCTACATTCCCGTGAAATTGGGCATCTCTATGCTGCCCCACTTAAATGAGGAAACTTGCAGCTCTGGAAAGTTAAAACCTTCATGCCAAAGCCCAGGGCTATACAGACAGTGGCAGAGCCAATGCAGGGTGGTGTGGTCCAATTAATGGTGCCCTTCCCAACACGTTGTCCTGCCTTAGGGCTTTCTGTGTTTCTTCATGAAGAGAAAGGAGAGAGAGGATACTGGGCCTGCTTCTGAAAGCTACTACACACACTGCAGACAAGTGAGGGATGTGCACGACACTGTTGTTCCTGGACTTGGAGGCCAAGTGGCCTCTGTCTTCAACCAAAAGGAAGCAAGGGACAAGCTAATACCCTGGACGGGAAATGTGTGCCCAGAAGATTATAGCTCCATTGTGTGTGGCTGGATGCCTTCCACTGGCTTTGTTTATAGGACAGATTGTTTTTGCTAAGTTGTTTGCTCCAGTAAGTCTCCAAGCTCTTGAGGCCCCTGGCCATGGAGAGGGTCAAATTTACAGGCAGCACTAGACACAGGCAGGAAAGGTTTACAAAGAAGTTAGGTCCCATGAGAGGCCCCCAGAGCTCCTTGGACAAAACAAAAGCTGCTTTTACTTTATTTTCCAAATGTTGTGCCATGGGTGTTGGTCTTCTTTCCCTCTTGGCTGTGGGAGCTGTGATATTTTTGTGGTATCTTCCACACAAGGACCACTCACCTCCACACACTCCCATTTGTGCTACAGGAATTTTTAGGCATTTTCTTTGGTTTTTCTAATTCTTCCCTCCAGAAGTACCATGACTCAGTAGCCCAAGCTTTCCTACACCATTTGTTCCAAATCAAGGAGAAGACAAAGCCTGTGTAGTGTAAGGTGAACACGCCCCACTCAGAGGCCAGGAGGGGTGTCTCTCCTCGGGTGGTCCTGGCACTGTGTTCTTCTGACAGGGAACACATTGTATCTGGCTTTCAGAACAAATGCTAGCTGCTAACATGCAGTCCTTCACCATTGTTCTATTGTCCCACCCATGGTGACACCTAGACCTTCCCATCTCCCAGCATTTCCCACTCTTCCCAAACCTCAAGAATCTAGGCCAGTCAGTCTAGAAAAGAGAGATGTGGAAACAAGGCAGGAGGATTGAGCATCTCACCTTGGCTGCATGTGCTCAGGGGGCCAACCTGGAGCCTCAGACTGCCAGGAACAGGAACAAATAAAGCACTAAGCATCCTGCTGAGATCCTTGGAGCAAAGAAGAAATGGTTCCCAGGACTGAGGTTTTCATGTCCTTCAAATTCACAAGGTCATGAGTTCAATTCCAGCACAACAACAAAAACAATGTAAGTTTTTTTTCAGTTCATCATATTTGTAAATTTAGATAAAGTATTCTATCATCTATACTAACTTAAAGAAGTTACAATTCTGTGCCTGAATTATGTTGATTTTACCTGTATTACCATCTGAGATCCATCCTTTCAAATCCGTAACATCTTTAATGCTAAACAACAAGTTCGGTTATGGGACTATTACCTGTTTTCAACCCCATCCGAGATCTAAAGAATTAAATATTACCTGAATATGTAGGAGGTAGAAGCCATACCTTCCAAAACTATACAATTTGTAGAAACAGCTGCCTGGAGAGTCCCCTAAGCAAGTAGGACATTGTCGCACAATTTCCTCGAATTGTTGCCGACTGATAGAGTAGCCTTCCTGTAAACATTTACTGTTAACATGGCGTTTTTAAAAATGGAATTCTGAAGCCTCTAGTGTACTTCCTGTCAATAGCTGATCAATTTCATCATTACCTTGGCCTGGCAGACCAGGATTGGATCTTTTTTTTTTCTGGATCTTGTTTGCATATCCAGTCTGATAGCTTATGTATTTTTTTTATTAACTTGAGTATTTCTTATTTACATTTCGAGTGTTATTCCCTTTCCTGGTTTACGGGCCAACATCCCCCAACCCCTCCCCCTCCCCTTCTCTATGGGTGTTCCCCTCCCCATCCTCCCCCCATTGCCGCCCTCCCCCCAACAATCACGTTCACTGGGGGTTCAGTCTTAGCAGGACCCAGGGCTTCCCCTTACACTGGTGATCTTACTAGGATATTCATTGCTACCTATGAGGTCAGAGTCCAGGGTCAGTCCATGTATAGTCTTTAGGTAGTGGCTTAGTCCCTGGAAGCTCTGGTTGGTTGGCATTGTTGTACATATGGGGTCTCGAGCCCCTTCAAGCTCTTCCAGTTCTTTCTCTGATTCCTTCAATGGGGGTCCTGTTCTCAGTTCAGTGGTTTGCTGCTGGCATTCGCCTCTGTATTTGCTGTATTCTGGCTGTGTCTCTCAGGAGAGATCTACATCCAGGTCCTGTCTGCCTGCACGTCTTTGCTTCATCCATCTTCTCTAATTGGGTGACTGTATATGTATGGGCCAATGTAAGTCTTTCTAATTGCCTGAATGCCACCTTCACCCAGACCTTCTGTTTCAGACGATCATACCAGTGTGAACCACAATAAACTGACTATAATTTATTGGTTACAAGGCAGATACCTAGACCCAATTGCGAGCATCAGAAAATGCTTCCTAGAGGAGGGGATGTCTAAATTGAGACTGAAAAAGTGTTTCCTTCTGCTATTTAGGCAATCTCACCAAGAACATTTGGAGTCTTGAGAGTTGCCATTTGTTATCAATGACAAGTGTCTAGGTCCTTATCTATTCCTCTATTCATTCACTCATTCAATCAATCTTCAAAGTGTTGGGATCACCTAGTAACAAGATAAACCTAGGTCCCAGGTGGCTTCAGCTATTTCCCACGACGGTGTCCATGGGAAGACAGTTAAGATGGAGACATGTTCAAAGGTCCTATGCCTAGCAGTTGGCCTTCCTCATGACAGAATCCTAATTGATTCTGATGCTCATCTCTGCCTTTATAAAGCTACAAGATGGATTTTGTTACCATATTAAAGGGAGGGCACTAGTGTGCATGGACTGTGCTGTCAGAATTTGGAACATTGTAATGAACCCCTGAGAGATTTATTTTCACTCAAAGTTTCAGTCAATGGTGTTTGGTTCTACCGAAAGTCATGGAAGGAAGAAGGGGGTGGAAACGAACTAACCTAGTGGCAGGAAACGAAACAGGTTAGAATATAGCCTTGGGCAAGATAGAGTCCCCCAAAGACACACCCCTAGTGACTGCCTGCTTTTTATTCAGCTAGACACCCACCTTCTAATTTTTCCAGAACTTCACAAACTAGGACCAGCATCTAGGAACTAAACAAGCCAGCCAATGGGGTGCGTGTCTTATTCAAGCCATAATGGGGGTGGCGTGTACACTTTCCTTTGTGCTTGTCTGCAAACTCAGAAGTAGGAAGCTTCCACAGGTCAAAGGATGAGTACTTTCTCCCTCTTTGCAGCTTGTGTGAAGCAAAATGGTGCCCCAAACCTGCTTTGACCCCCCTTCTCAGGCTCTACCCATCACTGACCCTTAGCCAAGAGGTATTGGAACTTCACCCAAAGACTCCATCATCTCAGAATCCCACCTACTTCCCATGTCTCACAACACAATGGGAGGATGGATACATATGGAAAGGAGCCTTGTATGTCATGGTACTGCTCTTTTGGGCCCCATGGCTGGGCCTTTTTTGTCCATGGTCACTTTCCCAGAAGACTATAGTTGTTGAGCCTGTAATTTTGGGAGTCTTGAATAGTGACCAGTCAGTTCCAACCACTAGAAGCAGCTCCCCACTGACCAGCCCTGTGGTCGATGCTTTGTTCTCTGAGAACAATCCTTTTTGCCCCAGGTCATCTCTGATTTCTGTCTCAGGGATACACTCATATGCCTCCTACAATGACTCCTATTTAGTCTTACTTCCTACCACCAGCTTTTGTCTCTATCCCTCCACAGGATACATAGAACCTTCCAGAAACTTCTAGATGAATGATCTAAGACAGCCTTCCCCTACCTAAATGTGTTGTTTGCCAGTTTATTTGAGTATTATGTCCTTCCAGAATCTCACACAGGAAATTATGTAAAATCATCTCAGCAGTTGGATCATTCATACCAACAACCCCACCCCAACAAGTTCAGTCCAAGTGGACATCTAAAGGCTGATTGTTTCCAGCCTCTCCTCTCTTCTCCATGCGAGTTCCACCATGCAGTAAAGGCCTAACTTTAAGAGTGGAGAGATAGGTGGGTTAGGGAGATGGCTCCGACAGTAAAATATTTGCCTTGCATTCATGAAGACCTGAGTTTGATCCCAGAACCAAAGGCAGTGCTGCATGCTTGCAATCTCAATGACGGGGAGGCAGAGACAGGTGGATCTCTGAAGCTCGCCACAGCTAGGCTTTCCAATCAGTGAGTTCTACATCATAGAGCAAGTTACTCCTGGAAATGACATGTGGCTATGGTGGCCAGCATCTGAAAACCTAGCCTGCTACCCTAGCGTGCAGCAGGGTGGGGGTAATGGGAGGAGAATTTGCAAGTAGGAAAGACCAGAGGGTTCAGAAGAGGATGGGTTCTGAAATCACTCAACACCTACAGCCAGAAGCTGTGTGACCTTTGGCAACTCAATCTATCTAAACCCCTGTGTACTGAGCTTTAAATTGGGGATGACATTAATCTCTATCTCATGGGACTGTGGGAAGTAGATGAAAACGTGTCACTAGGTCACTAATACCTGCATCTGGATGCTAATAACAGCTGAGTGCCAGCATTATGAGGGCAGTTATGCTTCTTGGCACTTGACAATAAAAGTGAGATTTATTTATTTATTTATTATTTAGTACATGTGTGTGCTTATGTGACATGATGCATGTTTGGTGGTCAGAAGACAATGTTTAGATGTGACTCTCTCACTGTGGATCTGGGGATCAAATTGGGGTCAGCAGACTTGGCAGCAGATACCTTTATCACTGAACCATCTCACTAAATGTGGTCTAAATGTGAAGGACTGTTACTGAGTAGGTGCCCAGCACTTGATCTTAACCAGGGCTGAATGACATCAGCATTGTGTCAACTACTGAGTATGTCCTGGAGAACTGCAGTTATTAACACAATGGGGCCTGAAACCTTGCCTTACTAATGACTTGATTGAAGATTGTGGAGGGAAGACTTAAAGTCCTCAGAATCACCAAAGCATAATGGGTTCTTGTCTTGATTGTTTTAAGACAAGTTCGCATGTATCTCAGGCTCACCTCAAGCTTGCTATGTTTTAGTTAGAGTTTTATTACCTTGAAGAGACACCATGACCTCTCTAAATCATTATAAGAGACTCTTATAATGGAGAACACTTCACTGGGGCTGGCTTACGGTTTCAGAGATTTAGTTCATTATCATCATGGCAGGAAGCATGGTGGCAGGCAGACATGGTGCTGCAGAAGGAGCCAAGAGTTCTGCATCATGATCCACATGCAGCAGGAAGAGATAGAAACAGAGGGCTTGAGCTTCTAAAACCTCAACAACCCTCCCCATGAGACGTTTCCTCCTATAGTGTCACTCCCTAAAGCCTATCAGGGGCCATTTCCATTCAGTGTGCCAACCCACCCAAGGTGATCCTCCTGCCTTCACTTCAGGTGCTGAGATGACAAGCATCTATCACCACACTTGGTTTATGTGTCACAGGGTATCTAACTCAAAACTTCATGTGTGATCTACACTCCAGCCTGGCAGATTATAAGACTTTCTGTCCTGCAAGATTCATCTCTCCAGAGTAGGTAGTAGGTAGTTGATAAATATTTTTTTGAGGCAAAAAGGGTAAGTCTCTTGGGTTCTGGTGAACTTCAGCTTCCCCCACCACTGTGGTGGGACCTCTGAGTGGCTTTCAGGAGCAGCAGTTACAACGAACATGGAGCTCCATCCTTCCCATAGTGCACAGCAGCAAAGGCGAATTTCCTTTCCAGCATTTCTTGGCCTGTACATGAAGTATACCAGGATTTGTGCAATGTCTATCTCTCACCCCATACACCAAAGTGCTAACCTGGCAGTTCTCAAAGCCCAGAGTGAATCTCTATCTACCATAGTCATTTTTCCTAATCTCTATCCTGACTTGTTAGCAGCAAGTAAAGAGAGCTTAGAGCAGAAGATAAGAAGCCAAAGCAAACTGCTGCAAAAGCTTATGAACAACAAACAGATTCTTCCGTCCATGAATGAATCTGATCACAACACCAAGGGCAATAACAATTTCTGAGCAGGGACTACACCCCAGACATGGCTCTAAGTGCCACACATCCATTGACTCCTTTGATCCTTGCACTATTTCAAGGTCCAGTGATGATCCCTAGTTTATACAAGAGGGAAATAGAGAGCAGACAGCCCAGTGGTTATTGGACTTGATCATGAGTCAGTCCCAAACCTAGAGGACTGGACACGGAGTCATGGAGAGAGGATGATTGGTGAATCCAGGGGTGAACTTGGGTGGAGGAATAACTCCTTTTTTGTAACATGTTAAGTAACTGGCTGGCGCTATTTAGTTGTATATTACAAAATAACTAGTGAGAAGGATTTTGAATGTTCTAATACATGATAAAGGTTGGCAGTGATGGGCAGACGTGTAGGCTGATCCTGTCTACGTGCATGTTATGTGCACCTGTTTAAATCACACTGGGCCACGCAAACGTGTTTGTGTTATGTATCAGCAAATATAGACACATGCACGAAGCAAAATTCACACTGCAGTAGAATAAGACCATAGAAGGGAATGCAGCAGCAGATTGCACAGGGGCATTCAAACAGGGATCCAGGTGATAGATGCTTTCTGTTATGGACGGCAGGACACACTCACAATTTAAGAAGTACAGAATACCCAAGATACAGTCCACGGAACTCAAGAAGGTCAGCAAGCTGAAGGGCCCAAGTGAGGTTGCCTCAGTTCCACTTGGGAGGGAGAAGAAAGCAACCACAAAGTGGGGGGTGGGGGAGACAGGGGAGGGAAAGGGGCTGGGGCTGGGGAGAGAGGGGAACATGATTTGGTATTGGGTGGGGGAAAAGGACTGAAGCTCTAAGGTCCAGCAGAAAGAATGGAAACAGGTGACCTCGGGAGGAAGGAGGTTGGAAGGACCCTGTAAAATGTACCAGAGACCTGGGAAGTGCTCAGGACTCAAGGGTGGGGGAGGACCTTAGATGAAAGGCCTTACATTGGGGAGAGGGAACTTATTGAATCACATCCAGCAGAAAGACAGGGCATCAAGTGAGGGATGGGGTTGCTATCTCACAGCCAAAGTTCTGACCCATAATTCTTCCTGTCTGAAAGAAATGCAGTGACAGAAATGGAGAAGAGTCTGAGGAAAAGAAGGTCCAGCAGCAGGCCCAAAGTGGAACCCAGCTCAAGGGAGGCCCCAAGACCTGACACCATTACTGAGGCTATGGGGTGCTCACAAAAAGGGACCTATCATGACCGCCCTCCAAAAGACCAATGAGCAGCTGAAAGAGTCAGATGCAGATATGTGCACCCAACCAATGGACAGAAGCTGCTGACCCCTCTGGTTGAATTAGGGAAAAGCTGGAGGAAGTTGAGGAGGAGTGTGACCCTGTAGGAGGACCAGCAGTCTCAATTAACCTGAACCCCCAAGATCTCTCAGACACTGGATCACCAACCAGGCAGCATACACCACATGAGATGAGGCCCCCCACACCTATACAGCAGAGGACTCCAGGATCTGGGTTCAGTCAGAGAAGATGCACCTAACCCTCAAGAGACTGGAGGCCCCAGGAAGTTTAGAAGTCTGGTGGGGTGGGTGGAGTGGGGATATCCTTGTGGAGAAAAGGGGAGTGGGCAGGGAGGAGGTATGCGATGTGGAACTGTCAGGGGGTAGACCAGGAGAGGAGTAAAATCTGGAGTGTAAAAATAAAAAAAAAGACCCACAGCTCACTGCTCCCAAAGCCTGTGAGAGAGAGAGCTCACCGCCCGGACAGGTGGGCACTCCTGAGTCTGCAGAGCAGAAGAGACCACGAATACTGCCACCCCTGCCCACATCCCTGGCCCAAGAGGAAACTGTATACGGTCTCTGGGATCCAGTAGATAGGGGCACTGGAGCTGCAGGTCCCCTGCGCCCGAGACACTGCAGGAACCTGAAGGGACCGGATCAACAGTTCTCTGCACCCAAATCCCGTGGGAGGGAGAGCTAAAACTTCAGAGAGGCAGACACGCCTGGGAAGCCAGAAGAGACTACACGCTGCCCACATTTCTGACTCCAGAGGAAAACACCAAATGCCATCTGGGACCCTGGTGCACGGGGGCTCCTGGAAAGGGCGGCGCAGGTCTTGCTGGTTGCTGCCCTTGCGGAGAGCTCATAAGCAACACCCTACGAGCAAACTTGAGCCTCGGGACCACAGGTAAGACCAACTTTTCTGTTCCAAGTGACCTTCCTGGTGAACTCAGGACACAGGCCCACAGGAACAGCTAAAGACCTGTAGACAGGAAAAACTACACACCCAAAAGCAGAACTCTCTGTTCCCATAACTGGCTGAAAGAAATGGGAAAACAGGTCTATAGCACTCCTGACACACAGGCCTATAGGACGGTCTAGCCACTGTCAGAAATAGCAGAACAAAGAAACACTAGAGATAATCTGATGGCGAGAGGCAAGAGCAGGAACCCAAGCAACAGAAACCAAGACTACATGGCATCATCAGAGCCCAATTCTCCCACCAAAGCAAACACTGAATATCCAAACACACCAGAAAAGCAAAATCTAGATTTAAAATCATATTTGATCATGATGCTGGAGGACTTCAAGAAAGACATAAAGAACTCCCTTAGAGAAATGCAGGAAACATAAACAAACAAGTAGAAGCCTATAGAGAGGAATCACAAAAATCCCTGAAAGAATTACAGGAAAACACAATCAAACAGTTGAAGGAATTAAAAATGGAAATAGAAGCAATCAAGAAAGCACAAAGGGAGACAACCCTGGATATAGAAAACCAAAGGAAGAGACAAGGAGCCATAGATACAAGCATCACCAACAGAATACAAGAGATAGAAGAGAGAATCTCAGGAGCAGAAGATTCCATAGAAATCATCAACACAACTGTCACAGATAATGTAAAATGGAAAAAGCTACTGGTCCAAAACATACAGGAAATCCAGGACACAATGAGAAGATCAAACCTAAGGATAATAGGTAAAGAAGAGAGTGAAGACTCCCAGCTCAAAGGACCAGTAAATATCTTCAACAAAATCATACAAGAAAACTTCCCGGGATGGAGAGATGGCTCAGCGGTTAAGAGCACCCGACTGCTCTTCCAGAGGTCATGAGTTCAATTCCCAGCAACCACATGGTGGCTCACAACCATCTGTAAAGAGATCTAATGCCCTCTTCTGGTGTATCTGAAGACAGCTACAGTGTACTTATATATAATAAATGAATAAATAAAAAATTAAAAAAAAAAGAAAACTTCCCTAACCTAAAGAAAGAGATGCCCATAAGCATACAAGAAGCCTACAGAACTCCAAATAGATTGGACCAGAAAAGAAACTCCTCCCGTCACATAATAGTCAAAACACCAAATGCACAAAATAAAGAAAGAATGTTAAAAGCAGTAAGGGAAAAAGGTCAAGTTACATATAAAGGCAGACCTATCAGAATCACACCAGACTTCTCACCAGAGACTATGAAAGTCAGAAGATCCTTGACAGACGTCATACCGACCCTGAGAGAACACAAATGCCAGCCCAGGTTACTGTATCCAGCAAAACTCTCAATTAACATAGATGGTGAAACCAAGATATTCCATGACAAAACCAAATTTACACAATATCTTTCTACAAATCCAGCACTACAAAGGATAACAGATGGTAAAGCCCAATGTAAGAGGGCAAGCTACACCCTAGAAAAAGCAAGAAACTAATCATCTTGGCAACAAAACAAAGAGAAGAAAAGCACACAAACATAACCTCACATCGAAATATGAATATAATAGGAAGCAATAATCACTATTCCTTAATATCTCTCAACATCAATGGACTCAACTCCCCAATAAAAAGACATAGATTAACAAACTGGATACGCAATGAGGACCCTGCATTCTGCTGCCTACAGGAAACACACCTCAGACACAAAGACAGACACTACCTCAGAGTGAAAGGCTGGAAAACAGCTTTCCAAGCAAATAAGCGGAAGAAGCAAGCTGGAGTAGCCATTCTAATATCGAATAAAATCAAGTTTCAACTAAAAGTCATCAAAAAAGATAAGGAAGGACACTTCATATTCATCAAAGGAAAAATCCACCAAGATGAACTCTCAATCCTAAATATCTATGCCCCAAATACAAGGGCCCCTACATACATAAAAGAAACCTTAGTAAAGCTCAAAGCACACATTGCACCTCACACAATAATAGTAGGAGATTTCAACACCCCGCTCTCGTCAATGGACAGGTCATGGAAATAGAAATTAAACAGAGACGTAGACAGACTAAGAGAAGTCATGGACCAAATGGACTTAACAGATATTTATAGAACATTCTATGCTAAAGCAAAAGGTTATACATTCTTCTCAGCACCTCATGGTACTTTCTCCAAAACTGACCATATAATTGGTCATAAAACAGGCCTCAACAGATACAGAAAGATAGAAATAATCCCATGCGTCCTATCAGACCACCACAGCCTAAAGCTGGTCTTCAATAACAATAAGGGAAGAAGGCCCACATATACGTGGAAGTTGAACAATGCTCTACTCAACGATAACCAGGTCAAGGAAGAAATAAAGAAAGAAATTAAAGACTTCTTAGAATTTAATGAAAATGAAGGTATAACATACCCAAACTTATGGGACACAATGAAAGCTGTAGTAAGAGGAAAACTCATAGCGCTGAGTACCTGCAGAAAGAAACAGGAGAGAGCATATATCAGCAGCTTGACAGCACACCTAAAAGCTCTAGAACAAAAAGAAGCAAATACACCCAGGAGGAGTAGAAGGCAGGAAATAATCAAACTCAGAGCGGAAATCAACCAAGTAGAAACAAAAAGGACCATAGAAAGAATCAACAGAACCAAAAGTTGGTTCTCTGAGAAAATCAACAAGATAGATAAACCCTTAGCCAGACTAATGAGAGGACACAGAGAGTCTGTCCAAATTAACAAAATCAGAAATGAAAAGCGAGCCATAACCACAGAATCAGAGGAAATTAAAAAAATCATCAGATCCTACTACAAAAGCCTATATTCAACAAAACTTGAAAATCTGCAGGAAATGGACAATTTCCTAGAGAGATACCAGGTACCGAAGTTAAATCAGGAACAGATAAACCATTTAAACAACCCCATAACTCCTAAGGAAATAGAAGCAGTCATTAAAGGTCTCCCAACCAAAAAGAGCCCAGGTCCAGACGGGTTTAGTGCAGAATTCTATCAGACCTTCATAGAAGACCTCATACCAATATTATCCAAACTATTCCACAAAATTGAAACAGATGGAGCACTACCGAATTCCTTCTATGAAGCCACAATTACTCTTATACCTAAACCACAGAAAGACCCAACAAAGAAAGAGAACTTCAGACCAATTTCCCTTATGAATATCAATGCAAAAATACTCAATAAAATTCTGGCAAACTGAATCCAGGAGCACATCAAAACAATCATCCACCATGATCAAGTAGGCTTCATCCCAGGCATGCAGGGATGGTTTAATATATGGAAAACCATCAACGTGATCCATTATATAAACAAACTGAAAGAACAAAACCACATGACCATTTCATTAGATGCTGAGAAAGCATTTGACAAAATTCAACACCCCTTCATGATAAAAGTCCTGGAAAGAATAGGAATTCAAGGCCCATACCCAAACACAGTAAAAGCAATATACAGCAAACCAGTCGCTAACATTAAACTAAATGAAGAGAAACTTGAAGCAATCCCACTAAAATCAGGGACTAGACAAGGCTGCCCACTCTCTCCCTACTTATTCAATATAGTTCTTGAAGTTCTAGCCAGAGCAATCAGACAACAAAAGGAGATCAAGGGGAGACGGATTGGAAAAGAAGAAGTCAAAATATCACTATTTGCAGATGATATGATAGTATATTTAAGTGATCCTAAAAGTTCCACCAGAGAACTACTAAAGCTGATAGACAACTTCAGCAAAGTGGCTGGGTATAAAATTAACTCAAATAAATCAGTAGCCTTCCTCTACACAAAAGAGAAAAAAGCTGAGAAAGACATTAGGGAAACGACACCCTTCATAATAGTCCCAAATAATATAAAAAACCTCGGTGCAACTTTAACCAAGCAAGTGAAAGATCTGTATGATAAGAACTTCAAGCCGCTGAAGAAAGAAATTGAAGATCTCAGAAGATGGAAAGATCTTCCATGCTCATGGATTGGCAGGATTAATATAGTAAAAATGACCATTTTACCAAAAGCGATCTACAGATTCAATGCAATCCCCATCAAAATACCAATCCAATTCTTCAGAGGGTTAGACAGAACAATTTGCAAATTCATCTGGAATAACAAAAAACCCAGGATAGCTAAAACTATCCTCAATCATAAAAGGACTTCCAGGGGAATCACTATCCCTGAACTCAAACAGTATTACAGAGCAATAGTGATAAAAACTGCATGGTATTGGTACTGAGACAGACAGATAGACCAGTGGAATAGAATTGAAGGCCCAGAAATGAACCCACACACCCACGGTCACTTGATTTTTGACAAAGGAGCCAAAACCATCCAATGGAAAAAAGATAGTATTTTCAGCAAATGGTGCTGGTTCAACTGAAGGTCAACATGTAGAAGAATGCAGATCGATCCATGCTTATCACCCTGTACAAAGCTTAAGTCCAAGTGGATCAGGGACCTCCACATCAAACCAAATACACTCAAACTATTAGAAGAAAAAGTGGGGAAGCATCTCGAACACATGGGCATTGGAGAAAATTTCCTGAACAAAACACCAATGGCTTATGCTCTAAGATCAAGAATCAACAAATGGGATCTCATAAAACTGCAAAGCTTCTGTAAGGCAAAGGACACTGTGGTTAGGACAAAATGGCAACCAACAGATTGGGAAAAGATCTTTACCAATCCTACAACTGATAGAGGGCTTATATCCAAAATATGCAAAGAACTCAAGAAGGTAGACCACAGGGAGACAAATAACCCTATTAAAAATGGAGTTCAGAGCTAAACAAAGAATTCACAGCTGAGGAATGCCTAATGGCTGAGAAACACCTAAAGAAATGTTCAACATCTTTAGTCATAAGGGAAATGCAAATCAAAACAACCCTGAGATTTCACCTCACACCAATGAGAATGGCTAAGATCAAAAACTCAGGTGACAGCAGATGCTGGCGAGGATGTGGAGAAAGAGGAACACTCCTCCATTGTTGGTGGGATTGCAGACTGGTACAACCATTCTGGAAATCAGTCTGGAGGTTCCTCAGAAAATTGGACATTGAGCTACCTGAGGACCCAGCTATACCTGTCTTGGGCCTATACCCAAAAGATGCCCCAACATATAACAAAGACACGTGCTCCACTATGTTCATAGCCTTAGTTATAATAGCCAGAAGCCGGAAAGAACCCAGATGTCCTTCAACAGAGAAATGGATACAGAAAATGTGGTACATCTACACAATGGAATACTACTCAGCTACCAAAAACGATGACTTTATGAAATTTATAGGCAAATGGATGGAACTGGAAAATATCATCCTGAGTGAGGTAACCCAATCGCAGAAAAACACACATGGTATGCACTCATTGATAAGTGAATATTAGCCCAAATGCTCAAATTACCCTGGATGCACAGAACACATGAAAGTCAAGAAGGATGACCAAAATGCAAATGCTTCACTCCTTCTTTAAAAGGGGAACAAGAATACCCTTGAGAGGGAATAGGGAGGCAAAGTTTAGAACAGAGGCAGAAGGAACACCCATTCAGAGCCTACCCCACATGTTGCCCCTACATGTATAGCCACCAAACTAGATAAGATGGATGAAGCAAAGAAGTGGAGTCTGACAGGAACCGGATGTAGATCTCTCCTGAGAGACACGGCCAGAATACAGCAAATACAGAGGCGAATGCCAGCAGCAAACCACTGAACTGAGAATAGGACTCCCGTTGAAGAAATCAGAGAAAAGACTGGAAGAGCTTGAAGGGGCTCGAGACCCCATAAGAACAACAATGCCAACCAACCAGAGCTTCCAGGGACTAAGCCACTACCCAAAGACTATACATGGACTGACCCTGGGGCTCTAACCTCATAGGTAGCAATGAATAGCCTAGTAAGAGCACTGGTGGAAGGGGAAGCCCTTGGTCCTGCTAAGACTGAACCACCCCGGGGAAAGTGATTGTTGGGGGGAGGGCGGTAATGGGGGAAGGATGGGGAGGGGAACACCCATATAGAAGGGGAGGGGGAGGGGGCTAGGGGGATGTTGGCCCGGAAACCGGGAAAGGGAATAACATTCTAAATGTAAATAAGAATTACTCAAGTTAATAAAAAAAGAAAAAAAAGAAAAAAAGAAAAAAAGGAAATATATATTCTAAAAATCACCATGTTAAAAAAATTAAAAAATAAAAAATGTTATTGGGGCTGCAGAGTGCTGGGAGGCAAAGTGCTCTGAGAAGTGATTGCAGCTGAAGGTGTAATTCTCCCCACTACCTTCCTTTTGGGTTTTCCCTCTTGGAAACCCTTATTTACTTCCCTCTCCTTTTTATGCCAGGGCAGCTTCTAGAATGCCTGTGTCCTGCTCACCCCAAGACCTTGTGCGGGGCCAGGCTTGATGGAGACACTTGCTAAGCTTGAGCATAGTGCCTGCTCCCACCTGCTGCCACTGGCTCTGCTCATGTTTCTGGCTGGAGCACTGACTCTTGGTGGGTGGTTCTGCTTCCCAGGGGACATTTGGCAATGTTTGAAGACACATTCTGCTGCTGCTGTAATTAGAGAGAAGCAACCATGCTGTTTCTGTTTCCTTGCAGTGCACACGGTGACCCACAGCACAGAATGACCTGGTCCCAAATGCCAGTGGTTCTGAGGCTCAGAAGACCTGCACTGGATCTAAATGTCTGTTGGGACACTCTTTCCCTAATATTTTCCTCTTAATTAATTCCTCTTTTCATTAGCACATATTAATTGTGTCAAATAATGGGTTTCATTGTGACATTTTCATACACCGTGTAATGTACTTGGATTAGCTTCCCCTCCCTCACTCCTCTCCGAAATGCATCTCCGAAAATGAGTTCACTCTTTAAATAACGACCAAAAGAAAGGAAGAAGGAAAGACAGACTGTGGGTATGGTGCTTACCAAGACAAAGTGAACCCCTGTGCTCCATTCCTACCCCTGCAAAAACACACAAATAAAAACAACAAAACATAAAGTAAAATTAAAACTACGACCACTTATGGCTCCCTACCGAACCATAACAAACCAATGTGACTTCTGATAAATAGAAGGAAGACTGCTTGAAGATAAATTCTCATAAAAGAAAAACCAGTTACACACTTGCTGAATGTCAGTTTGACCAGCCTCATGAAGACCTGAGGAATTAGGTTAAAAGAAAAGACAGGTAAATGTAGTATGATTCTGAATCAGAAAAAGTTACGAAAATTACTTAGGTACCCTTGCTGGGACACTGACCAGCTGCACATGTGGACTGTGAGTTAAGTCACTGGGAGGCATTTGCATTGCAGGACCCTGTGGGTCTAGTCAGATGTGTCCTTGCTCTTAGCAAACACAGAAGAATGGAATAAACCACACTGCTGACAAGTCATTGTCAACTCATTTAAAACGTGGTTTAATTGTAGTGTATTATTACTGCTTATGACCAGGGTGTGCAAATGTGGAGGCCAGATTACCCTCCTGGGGAGTTGCTCTCTCCTTTCCCTGAGACCCAGGATCCACCTTAGCTCACTAGGCTTCCAGGCCAGCACTTTTACCTGCTCCAACATCTTGTTGCCCACAGATGCTTTTTTTTTAAAATGGAGATATAGTTGCATAATAAATAAATAAATAAATAAATAAATAAATAAATAAATAAATAAATAAATAAAAAGTAAACATGGGAAGAGAGGCACCCAGAGAAGAGAAATACAGTAAAGTATAAAACTTAGCTATAGGGGCTGGGGATTTAGCTCAGTGGTAGAGCGCTTACCTAGGAAGCACAAGGCCCTGGGTTCGGTCCCCAGCTCCGAAAAAAAGAACCAAAAAAAAAAAAAAAAACAAAAAAAACAAAAAACTTAGCTATAGCACAAAAGAGGAACCGTTGCACTGCTTTCATAACTTTGCTCCTTTTTTATTTTTTATTGTCTTTTGTTGAGGCCGAACCTCAGCCTCAGGTAGAATAGGCTGGCCTAGAACAGATTAGAACTGAGGATGAAGATGACCCAGACTTGTAAACCTTCTGCCCCCGGCCTCTCCAGTACTCAGATGACAGTCATGTACTACCATCCCTGGTTTACACTGTGCAAGGGTGGAAGGCCGGTTTCAGGAATGTGAAATGGGAACTCCACCCAACCCCCACCCCGGGCCTCACATTTATCCAAAATAAAAAGCTAAAGGCAGGGTTGGCGCAAGTTCGAGAAATAGCTCAGGGGGAAAAGTGTTTGCCTTGCAAGTACAAAGACCCAAGGTAGATCCCCAGGCCGTACATTAAAAACAACAACAACAACAACAACACACAAGCGTTTAAATCCTTAATGCTGGGAAAACAGAGACAGTTCCTTGCAGCTTGCTAGCTGCCTAGCCTACCTGACAAACTCCAGACCAGTGAGACAAAAGAAGGAAGGAAGGAAGGGAGGGAGGGAGGAAGGAAGGAAGGAAGGAAGGAAGGAAGGAAGGAAGGAAGGAAGGAACAAAGGAAGAGAAAAGATGGATATTACTAAGGAGTAACACTCAGGGTTGTGCCTTGGCCTCCATATGCTTGTACACATATCCATCTGCCCACCACCTGGAAGCACATATGTGTATGCACACACACACACATGTGTATGCACACACTCATAATCAAGCAAGTAAAAACCTCCTGACTCTGCCTCTCAAATAACAAATGCCCAAGTTTTAGGAGGTCAGGAGAATTAAATGGTTTCTGATGAATTTAATACTTCTATTTTTTCCCAAAAGTTGATAACAAAATCTGAATGTTAATGAACAGAGAAGTGAGGCCTCCATGCTGTCATAGCATCACACATATGTAAATGGGACAGGCAGATCAGCTGCTGGGGGCAGGGTGTGGAGCTAATGTTATGTCAGGAGTCCTGTATGTGGCTCAAGTATGGTGCATCTCTGTGGGAAAGCATGTCCCAGCTTGTGCAGTTTCCTGGAGACACTATAGTGCTGGTGTGAAAGTGTGAGAGACACTCTCCGGACAGAGAGCAACTGGGAAAGAGAGGGGACTCTGTCACTGCCCCTCTGTGTGCTCCAGTCTGCCAGATGCCTCTGCTGGCTCAGCACTCGGCAGCTCCTCTTCAGCTTATGAAGATATTACCTGTGAGAGACAGTCTCCACAGCTGTGAAACGGCGAGGAATCATGCAAGCCGGTGCCAACACGCCCTGAGTTCTCTAGAAAGCACCGACTCTACTTGCCACCCACACCCTGTTCTCAGTCTTGGAGAAATTCCAACAACAACGCAAAGAGGTCATTGGATCCTGAGAGCCTTCCATTCCCAAACAGTGCTCTGTTCCCTCCTATCTAGGTTGACTCCTTGCCCTCCCTCTGGCATGCGCAGAAACTCAGTTATCTTCTCTCTCACTGAGATTCCGAATCTTCAAAGACTTCCAGCATACACACAAAGGCAGAGGCATACAGACATTCTGGACACACACATATACATATATACACACACACGCACACGCACATGCACACACACACACACACACACACCCTCATAGACATAGCAACACACCTACACTCAGAGGGGAAAGACACACACAGAGGCAGACAGATGCACACATGCACACAGAGCTGGGATATTGCTCAGCAGTTGAACACTTGCTTATAACTTGTAAGGCTCTAGGTTCAACCCCTAGTACTAATAAATAAATGGTGGCTTATGTCTGCAATCCTAGGATCTTGAGAGGCTGAGGCAGGTGGACCACTATCAGTTTGGGGCCAGTCTGGGGTACATAGAGAGTTCCGGAACATCTTGCATTATCAAATGAGGTCTTGTCTCAAGTCAAATAAGCAATTTTATGTCTGTCACATGACACTGAACAACCCTGATATTGTCTGATCATCAGAACTAAGCAGTCAGACTTGGTTTGTACTTGGATGGGGGAGATAGAGAGAGTATATTTAGACACAATATACACATGTGTATATGCATAAATACATACATGCAGATGTGTAGACAAACCCCAAATGTGGAACTATGTATAAATACAGACATACTCTCAAAGAGACAAAAACACATGGATACACACACACACACACACACACACACACACACACATGCACACACACATACACATACTCACACCTGAATGTGTGGACAACTTGATGAGGTCTGGAAATCTGGAGTCTTGTGATAAATCAGGTTCATATGCTACTGTAATCCCAGCACTCAGGAGACAGAAGGGACATGGTTACAAGTTCAAGACCAGTCTGTGTTACATTTTCATTGTCTGCCTCAAAAGAAAATAAGTAAAAGAATTGTCAAGGTAAAGTGAAATATTAAGAATCTTCCTTTTAAGCCCCCTGAACATTCTTACTCTCTTGACTTCTACAATGTTTCTCAAAATATCCTCCTTCATTTTTGTTAACATTAAAACTGGTCATTTTTTTTTTTTTACCCTTCTTACTTTGATCCTGCTCTGGATTTCCCTCCGTATGCCTCATGCCCAAGTTCTGCCTGCTCCTATTCTGCTCCCACAAGATTCTGTGAGAGCAGGCAAACAACAGGGAGGCTTATTTCCCGTCGATGAGGCATGCCAGCTCTTAGACTGAAGATAGTGCCATAATCACAATGTTCCTTGTTCCATGTGTTGACGGCCTGTTTCCTTCTCCTATACCTGGAGGGCTCGTTGGAAAGATGTTGGAAATGTGGCAGTACCGGCAAATACGTAAGTCAACTTAAAGCCCATTGTTCATAGTGATGGGCACTACATCTCTTCAAATGCATTGCTGTTTTCGGTAGAGTCTGAGTTTGTCCCCTAAAAGCTCACACCCCAGAAGTTCGGTCCCCAGAAGGGCACTGTTGAGATGGAGGAACCTGTAAGAGGTGGGAGCTAGTGGGAGGAACCTAAGACAATGGCTCTCTCGGGATACTCTGAGGAGAAATGTGTAGTTCTGACAGGAGCCCAGGTTATCCCTGAGAGTGTAAATTGCTATATATAAAAGAGAGCAAGGCTTGAGGTCGAGGGTGGGGCTGGGGAGATGGCTCAGTCAGTAATGTTCTTGTTGTATAAGCATGGAGACCTGAGTCTGGATTCCCAACACCCGGTACCTGTATTTGTAGCACTGAGGAATCAGGAGCTCTGGAGCTTGCTGGCCAGACAGTCCAGCTTCATGAATACTGAGAGACTATATCTCAAAGCTGAGGAAGAGCTGATGTCAACTTCTGGCTTACACACACACACACACACACACACACACACACACACACACACACACACACACACAGACACACACACACACACACACACACACACACACACAGAGAGAGAGAGAGAGAGAGAGAGAGAGAGAGAGAGAGAGAGAGAGAGAGAGCGAGCCGTGACTGGCCTCCATGGTTTCATAGCTTTCTGTCACAACATGTGACCTCCCTCTTCCTACTGAATATAGTCCCATCGAGATGTCCTCCATCACATACGACACACCTAGACAGGCTCTTACAAGAGGCAGAACAAATGGGGCTGCCTGATTCTGAACTTTTAGTCTTCAAAACTGTGAAGCTAAGCAAAATGTTTTACTTTATAAATCTCCCAGATTCTAGCATTCGCTTGTAGCAACAGAAAATGAATTAAGATACACACCTAAGTCTTTCCTGAGAACTGCCCACCTGCCTGGCATTCTCATATTTATCTCTGGGTTGATTCAGCTCATTCCTGTTCAAACGCTCAAGCCTTAGTGTCAGCAGTTCAGAAATTTCCCAGGCCTTCCTGCTGACTTCCTGCATCTGCCGTAGTTCACAGTTCTGGATTTTCTCTACTTAGGTATTTTTTTTAAAAACTGATTTATTTTACGTGTATGGGTGTTTTGTCTGAATGTATATATGTGTGCCACGCGCATGCAGGGGCCGGAAGATGGCATCGGAACCCCTGGAATTGGCGCTGCAGACAGTCGTGAGCCTCCACGTAGGTGCTAGGAACTGAGTCCAGGTTGTCTGGAAAAACAGTCCGAGCTCTTAGCGTCTGAGCATCTCTCTGGTCCCTTCCTTTATTTTCTGAAAGATTCCATTTTTATTTTTGTGTCTATGCATGTCTTTGTATATGTGCACATGTTAATGCTGGTGCCTGCGAAAGTCAAAAGGAACATCATGTCCCCCCTTGATCTGGAGTCACAGCAGTTGTAAGCCACCCAACATCGGTGCTGGGAGCCAAACCTGAAGCTCTGAGAGAGCAACAATCGTGCTCATAAAGACAGAGCCAGCTCTTGAATCCTCGTTCTTCCATTTAGTCCATTTTCCTAGGTGAGTCCTTAGTGAGGATGCCTACGTGTTCAACTTCGTATCTTCAGAGTTTAGCACACCACTACATACATGGTGCTGAATGAAGGTCCCCTTTGAAAGCTTCAGCACAAGGTGTAGATAGTTCCAAAGTGCTTCACTTTATGCTGCTCTGCTGTGATTTGGGGATTTCTTTTCTTCTCTCTCTCTCTCCCTTCCTTCCTCCCTCCCTCCCTCCCTTCCTTCCTCCCTTCCTTCCTCCCTTCCTTTCTTCCTTCTTTCCTTCCTCCCTCCCTCCCTCCCTTCTTTTCTTTCTTTAGACAGTCATACCATGTATGCAGCACATACTCGTTTCAGACTTGCAACCTTCCTGCCTTAGCTCAGGAGTCCTGGGACTCTGGGCCTCTCTACCACATCCCGCTAGTGCCCTCCTTCTATTACCAGCTTTTGAATATTCAATTTTCAGGTTCATAATGTTTTTAGGAAACTGAAGAAATGTGCTTATCAACCATATGGATGGTCAGCAAGGGCTGTAAACTATGCCAAGCATGCAGCCCTGGTATGGCTTATTAGTGGTGATTGTAACCTGAATCACTTGATTAACGTGGTGCCTGTTTGGTTCAAAGGCTTCATTCTTAGAAATTAATGCTGTGGTCAACAGGGACTGTTCTGATTCTTTCGTTTCTTCCTCATTTGCTAATTATAAGTCCTCCTTAAAAAAAAAAAAAGAATCACTTCCTCCCTCCTTCCTGATTCCTATCCATATGGATTGGTGGCATCTGTGGCATTGTATGACTTAGAATCCAACACTACCATTGTTTTGTTGCTGAAACCATCCTAGATTTGGTCATCGTCCTCCTTCCTGGATCCTTTCAAGTGCCTTCTGTCCTCTGGAATCCTTGTTCCTTTCCTGGATAGCATTTAGAAACTGAGATTTGGTGAAATGTATCGTTCAGCATTACAGTTTGGGACCCTGTGTCACTAGGACTTAATGTTTTCTTTCTTTGTAATTGTGAGGTAAAATTTCCTTCCAATTGAAGGAATAATACTTAAATCTTGACAGAGTTGTGAAAAGCATTCCCTCTCCCGCTTCCCCCTTTCTCTCTACTCACCACATGGCTTGACACCAGAGTACACCTTGGAGTGCCAGACCTTGTTGGAAGCTGATGCTTGCTTGTCTTCCTTCTGCAGTGAGCACTGAGCGTGGGTGCAGGAGGGTCAGCAGGGCTCTGGAATGTGAGCCAGGCAAACGGCTCAGATGGAAATGGAGTGCATCTGAGCAGTTCCATGTCAACGCGGTACTGGGAAGGGAGGAGGGGCCTGTTTCCTCCAGGGTCCTTTGAGATCCCTGCAACAGTAGCTTTTCTTTCTGTCTTCCTTCCTTCCTTCCTTCCTTCCTTCCTTTCTTTCTTTCTTCCTTCCCTCTTTCCTCTTTCTTTCTTTCTTTCTTTCTTTCTTTCTTTCTTTCTTTCTTTCTTTCTTTCTTTCTTTCTTTTAAGATATACTTATTTATTATATATAAGTACACTGTGGCTGTCTTCAGACACACCAGAAGAGGGCACTGGATCTCATTACAGATGGTTGTGAGCCACCATGTGGTTGTTGGGATTTGAACTCAGGACCTCTGGAAGAGCAGTCAGTGCTCTTAACTACTGAGCCATCTTTCCAGCTCCCAACAGTAGCTTTTCATTTTGGCCCCTGGCTTCTCTCCTAAAGGCACTTGTCACCACCCCTTATATTATGTCTGCTCTCATCTTCTCCCAGGAGAACAGCTATTTTATTTCCATCCTTATACCTGTGATTTTTCACCTCAGAGTCCCAGTGGCAACCTTTCATAGCTGGGTCCTCCAAAAAATTTCCATCAAGAAAGCCAAGCTTACAATTGTCGTCATCGTTGTCGTTGTTGTTGTTATTGTTGTTGTGTAGGGCTTTGTTGTTCCTCCTCTGAGGTTCCTTGGTTTCTAACACATTGGGCATGTGTGGGGTAGGGGAGAGGTGGTGGTGCTGGGCAGATGGTCTGGCTTCCATCCTTTCATAACAACATAGCTGTATTCAACATGAAACCTCAAAAAATGCTTCCACCAAAAAATCCAAATGGTGCTCACCATATTCCCAGATGTGGGAAAGTTAGGGAAAGCAGCCAGAAGGTGCTTTCTCTCTGATGGCCTACAGCAATGGCTCTCAGCCTTCCTAACGCTGCACCTCTTTAATACAGTTTCTCACGCTGTGGTGACCCCAATCATAAAAGTGTTTCGTTGCTGCTTCATGACTAATTTTGCTACTGTTATGAATCCTGGTATAATCTGTGTTTTCCAAAGGGGTTGAGATCCACGGGTTGAGAACTGCTTGCCTGAAGGTTTTGGTATTGCAGACCAAGAGGCCCACTTCTTTAAGCCTTTACTAGAAATAAGAAGGGAACACCGTGCACTGCTCACTGTCATGTTACCAATGATGCCTGGACCCTGACCCTCCACTTCCACCAGGAATAGACTTCAAACCCCTACCATGCCACAGCCAGATGGCAAGGCACAAAAGAAAGAGACTAGGGTGAGTGAATATTTTCTTAGCTGACTCTAGGAAGTCTGGAGAGAATGTCACCAGGCATAAACTTCCCAAGGACCCGCTGGGACTTCCTGTGAGGGACGGGGTGTCTGAATCATTGCTTGTACCCTGAACTTTCCTGAGACAATGTAGAACTCATGTGGAGAGTTCCAAGAACACTCTCCATCTTTGAAAGGAATGTTTAGCAAAGCTACTTTCAGTTGGCAGGAAGGGACAGAGGATGTGGTGAGTCACATCCAGGGTGATGTCCTCAGGGACATGTGAGCAGTGGTTCCAGCTGAGACAAGGAAGCAGTCATGACGTGAAGGTGGCTGGGATCTCACTGCCTTCTTCGTAGTTTGCAATGTTCTTGAGTTGGTGTCTTCCTGGATTCACACTGTATGAAGCAAGTGCTGTCTTCTAATACCAGTTTACATCAGAGGAACGGAGGTTCAGAGACTACACAGCGGCCACAAAGCCACGGCGGGAAGCCCTGGAAGAAAACTCCGAATGGCCTTTGGTTAATATTCACTGTGACCTGTCTTATTAGAAATGTCTGTCATGTAGGTAGTCAGGCTTAAAAGTGCATTAGTGTCCCGTGTGCATACTAATGTCTGTGCACAGGCGTGAGGGGCCACATGTGGGCATCACGTCTTCCTCATTTGCTTCCCACCTTGTTTTCTGAGACAGACTCTGTCATGAAACTGGAGCTCAGTGTCAATGAGCAGGTACTGGAGGTGTTTCTGCCTGCTGCCTGCTGAGTACTGGGATTATAGATGTGTGCCTCGATGTCCATCTTTTCATATAGTCACTGGGGATCCGAACTCAGGTCCTCATGCTTGCTCAATAACCATTTCATGGAGACCCAAAGCTTTGGTTTCACTGAACCAAGTACTGAGGTAGCCCAGGCTAATGTTCTTAATGTTTGTCACATAACTGAGACATGTGACAAGGCTCTGCTCAGCCCCTACATTTGCAGTCTGATGACTGAAGCACCTAAGTGGCAGGGTCAGGACCACCCAGGGGAGCATGGTCACAGTACTACCCAGCCTTCAAGGATCTGGCCAGGGATTCTGCAGACACACCAGACCGATCCCGGAGTGGGAGCCAAAGTGTGGATGTTGTTCGGTGTAATGTAGGGTTCAAGGAGAAAGCATTAAGTCACTACAGCTAAAGAGATAAGGGCCTAGTGCAAAGTAGCTATGCATCTGGAAAGCAGACACAAATAATACCCCATCTTAGGTTGGTAACCTGTGTGCCTTGTCATCCCTTTGGTAACCGATGTTGCCAGTGACCTTGTCCCACCTGCAAGGCTTTGTCACTTACAAAGTGCCTGTATGCTCCTACTTCATGCTGTGTCTTTCAGATGCTTGCCTTCTTCCTATGTAATTTAATTCTGCATCTCTGTTTACTCAGTCCATGTGGCACTCAAGAGTGGAAACCAGGTTCTAGACTTGCAGGGATGGACCACAGCTGAGTAGGAATCTCAGTTTGACAGTGGTAGGAGGCTGGCCCTAGAAGTTTCAGGGCTTCGGTCTAAGCTTTCATACAGTCCAGCTAGGCAGAACACTTTGAGTCAATGGAAAGAATCACATTGCACGTGACAGTCATTCCTAAAGATCCAGGGCCCCCAGGGATTTCTAAATCATGGATGCTCAAATTGTTTATATAAAAGGCATAAAAGAGCAGGGGAAATTGCTAAGTGGTTAGTGTATCAGCCAGAAGTAAGGACCAGGGTTTAGATCCCCAAAACCTACATAAAAGTGGACACAGGGGCTCCCTAGATCAAGCTGGGCATCAAGACTATACATATCAACCAGCTCTGGGTCTGACTGAGACATTGCCTCAGGCTTCCACGTGCACATGCCCACACATGTACTCACACATATGCAAACACATTCACACACACACACACGTGCATATAACATACACACATGTGCATATAACATACACACATGTGCATATAACATATACACAATGGGATATTAAAAAGCAAGATGACATAATATTTGCACACAATATTTGTAACTTTCAGTAGACTAGGCATTTTTGGATTGCTTTAATACACTACAGAGTAAACGTGATATAAAGAGTTGCCATGCTGCTCACTTAGGTTCTCCCCTCAGTAGAGATGCCATTTAAAACATCATTTCCTCAGTTGAAATGAATTCATAAATACAAGACTAATACCTGTGGAGGAGAAAACAGTCAGTGAGACAGACCAATGCACACTAGGATATCCATCAAGGCCCAGTTCTAGATGGCTTAGAACCAGAGCGCTCATGCTTAACTCATATTGTGTGGGCTAGGGACTCTGCTTGGCAGAGCCACCGCTGTCCAGAGCACTGCTCTGCTGGACAGATAGAACCCTGTCTCATTCTAGCTTTTAATATTTTGTACCAGAAACTGTTGCGTTCTCCCTCTATTCACAATCTTTGAGCAGACCGTGACCTGACCGAGAGAACCAGAAGTTCCATCATGTGTGCACTGACATAGTGGGGAGCCAAACACCTTTGTTAAGCAGCACCGACGATAGTCAGCTTCCAAGAAGGTGGTCCTGTCAACTTCATTTCAGAGTGGGCCTGAAGACTGGTGTGGTGAGCACCTGTAATATACCTACAATCTTAGTACTTGGGAGGTAGAGGCAAAAAGATCAGGAGCTCTCTGAGGTTGGCCTTGGCTACATGAGACCCTGTTTCAAATAAACAAAACACAACAGAAAGTATGATCATGAACAGAGAGTAAGAGACCAAGCTGGATTTGTCCTCTGCAGCAAAGCGAGGGAGCTGGTTCAAAGCTACAGATTCTACTTTGCAATGTAATGAGGTTGGGTAGCAATGCCATTAAACACAGTGGATAAAAGCCTGGAATCTGGGCATCCTTCAGCTTCCCAACTTAGTAGTTGTGTGAATTGAGGCAGGAGATCACTTTGCCCATCAAAGGGCAGGGAGGAACAGGGAGAGGGTATACTTTACAGAATGAAATGTGTGTATCCCAACAGGGTTGATGTGGATAAGGCTGATGGAGAGAACAGATGCATACAGAGCATGCACGGCAGTCAGAGCAGCTTAGGCATGGCTGGGTATGTGTGTGTCTACACCCCAGAAATCATTGCCTTTGTCTCGTACAGTGTGAATGCTTGGGTTGCTGGGGATAGAAACCACATGAGTTGGTTATTAGTTCAGTGATGGGACTGTCCAGGGCTCTGTGGGGCTAGAGCCCTCCCAGCAGTGTGCTGATGTCACCAAGAAGCCAAGGTATTGTGGCTTTTCTGTTCTCTGCCTTGATGCCTCCCATCCCACATAGGCAAAGCACTAGTGAGCACAGAGGCTGCTGACTTCTAAGAGAGGCTCAGTACAGTGGAGAAAGTTGCCTTTGCCCTGCAGTCAACAAGCCAGTCCTCCAAGTCTTCCAGGCTCCAGCTTGCTTTGGTCTCTGTCAGAGTTCTTGAGTAGAAATCCTAGCTGCTTTAAGCTGAAAGGTGAAAGGGTGAAAGATGTTAGGGGCCCACAGAGGCACTGGAGGAGGGGACCTTTCCAGTAAGCTTCTAAGAATAGTGCCCCAGAGCACACTGTAGGTCTGACTCAGTGAACTCACCAACCACCACTGAAAGATGGGCTAGCAGCCCTCTACCATGTCCAAGTCCTGGGTGTCAGGGGCTCACCGTGGCTGCTACCACTGCTGTCGTCAGCATCCAATCAGGGCTGCTGCTCTGCTGGCACCAACGTCAACAGATGAGTTTCATATAGGGGTACAGCCTTTGTGGGACTAGTAGCTGACAGGAGACATCATGTCCTTTGTCCTGGTAGCAAGGAGGTGGACACTTTGCATCTAAAGGTTGACTATGAGATGCCAGAATTGGTCCTGGGACATTTCCTTGCCCACAGATGCAATGTCTGTCTATTACAGGTGACCTGTCTTTGCCAATTGCTTTTTAACTGTCAGCCTAAAATCATCTAAGAAAAGTCTTACTGAGGGATGGCCTGTGGGTTGGTCTGGTGTGTTGTGGGTGTCTTGTCTGTAAATTGAGGTGGGAAGACCCACCCTGAAGGAAGGCAGTAAGTACCATTTCCTGGGACAGACCCTGAGAGATGGAGTGGAGAAATCTAGCTGACAGTGAGCAGGGAGGCAGCATGGGTGTGCTTGCTTCTCTCTGGTACTGACTGTGGAGACGGTGTGATGTTAAGATGCCTGTCCCTAACTTCCTCCACAACAATGGACTCTAAACCAAATAAACATTCCTCTCTGTGATGCATTTTGTCAGAGTATTTTTATCAGAGCACAGAAATAATCAAACCACCTTTGATCAAACCCTTAGGCAGAGATCTAGGGCTCCACAACAATAAGATTGGGCTGACCCGACCTACCTCTGAGGACGTTCCTGATTCAGTCCAGTCTCCTCCTTTCTGGTGTCTCTACATGCTCATGGCAAGTGCAGATCTTTCTGTGGTTGAAGTAGGGTCTGATCTGGCTGTGTAGCTCAAGCTAGCTTAGCACTAAAAACAAAAACAACAACGACAAAAAACCAAACAAAAAACAAAACAAAATCTTCCTGTTTCAGGCTCCCAGTGCTGGGACCAGGTGTGTGTCACCACACTTGCCTGCAAATATGGCTTCTGATACTTCCCAAGGCACAGGTGCCGTCTTCCCAGCCATCCACAGTATTTCTTGCTGATCCTTGTTGTCCCTGTCTAGAATGCTATTCTCTTTCCACCTTGTCTACTACAGGAGTTTAAATAATATTGGCTTCCAAGGGATGGATATATATATATATATATATATATATATATATTATATATTATATATACATATATAATTGCAAGTTTAGTCCCCAGTTGATAGACTATTTGGAACCTTAGGAAATATGTCCTTGTTGAAGAAGGTGTGTCACCAAGAGTGGCTTTGAGGCTTCAGAGGCCCATGCCTGGTTGCTCTCTGTCTTCCACTTGCTGTCAGGATATAAAACTCTCAGCTACTGCTCCATACCCTTCTGCCATACCCCCACCATGATGATCATGGACCAACCCTCTAAACTGTAAGCCCCCCCCCATTAAATTCTTTATTTTATAAGATTTGCCCTGGTCATGGTGTCTCTTCACAGCAAAAGAACAGTAAGTAAGACACCTACTATCTCTGATGTATCCTTAAAAACTCATTTCAATCATGTTTTTCCCCTACCCTTCCAGCTATTAAAAAATTGTGTGTGTGTGTGTGTGTGTGTGTAAAAGAGAGAGAGGGGGGGAAGAGGAGGAGGAGGAGGAGGAGGAAGAAGAGGAAGAGGAGGAGGTGGGGAGAGAAAACCAGGTATGACAGAATAGCTGGTCCTTGAGTTTCCAGCCATTTACTGGTCTCTTCCTCCCATCTGGCTATAAGAGCGCTGGGATTACAAATGTTGGCTACTGTGTCAGACTTTATGTGGATCCTGAGGATTTGAATTCTGGTCCTCACACTGGTACAGGCAAGAGCTCTAACCATTGAGCCATCTATCGCCCCAACCCCTTTTTAGGGGGTTCATTTGTTCTTATCGACCCCTCCTTCCATCCTTCTAGAACACGAAATGATGGTCTCGTTCACAGCTATTTACACAATACTTTTCAATTACTGCTTAAAGTGTTTTTTGGGGGGCCTTAAGCAAACCCTATTACTGGTATTTATAATGTCCCGTGTGCATCAAAAGACATTTTTGATACCTTGCATCTTTAATGATACCATTTACTGTTTAGTATACCAAGGCCCTTTAAGACCACACATGTAGTTGTCACTTCCCATGTCACTTTGTCAAACAAAGATGCCCTTGTTGCTACTTCTTCTGAGGGTCAGTTCAGTAACAGGCTGTTGATGGAAACAAGAGACACAGCTTGTATCAGGATAGAAACCTGAATTTGGTAGTGACAATGTGATAGACAGTCCCTATAAACTATCTCTCTGTTCACATTGTCACCAATGTTAATCCCAGTCCCGCCACAACTTTGTTACAAGTTTCAGCTTTATTAGTCTTTCCTTTGCCCTTGTTTGCTTCCTGCACACGAGTGTGTGTGTGGGTTCTGTGTGTGTGCACACACAAGTGTGTGTCTGCTTTCCCTCTAGTGACTTCTAGAGTAAGATATTTTAAACTGTCTGAGTAGATTTTCCTATATAAGCGGGGGAGAGCCTTAAAAACAAATAAAAACAAAAGACAAAACAAAGAAACAAACACATGGCTCCTCTTATAGGAAGCTGGGAAAGCCCTGGAGAAGGACAGTTTCTTCCATGACCAGGACATATACTGTTCTGGGAGTGCAGGTCAATGGCGGAGCTGTTCCCTACTCTGTATGCAACTCTAGATTCACTCCCAAACATCCCACAAATCAACTGTGGGCACTTAACTCATAATCCCAGCACTCAGTAGGTAGAGGCAGGGGATCATCAAGGTCATTTTCTACTCTGTAGTGGATTCAAGGACGGTCTGGATTATGTGAGACCACTATAGTTTCGTGTTTTTCCCCATTGTGTTAGAAAGTGCTTGTGGTTGCACACCCAAGCACATCCTCCGATATGATTTGGAGTTTACACTGGAAAAAGAGGAATGACACAGATATTACAGAGCTCTTTCCTCATGTAAGAGTGCCCCACTCTGTGTAATGTACTTTTACACATGCACCACATATATTACCTTAGTTCATCCTTCAAAATCTATTTATCCCCTTATTTTCTATGAGACCACTGACAGTATGGTCCACTCAGAAGCATGGAACTTTAGGTTGAAATCTTGATCTCAGGGAATTTGTAGGGTGGGAGGTCAGAGGACAACTTGTGAGGGTCAATTCTCTCCTTCCACCATGTGGATCCCAGCGATAGAACTGGTTGGCTAGTATTGGCAGTACATAGTACATGCCTTTACATACAATAGGCATGTACTATGTGGTAGGAAACCAAAGCGGTTTTGTAGGTTTGGAGTCAGTGACCTAGAATGGGATTCCTAATGGCCACTTACCAATTGTGTGTCCTTAGGCAAGTCCACTCATCTTCTAGACTCTTTCTGTATTCATCTGTGAAAAAGAAACAACACCCACTTCCACTGAGGTGTGTGACAATGTGAGGCAAGCCGGGAACGGATTTGAGTCAGTGGGCTGAGTAAGCCTCAAGAGCTGAAGACAAACTTGTATAGTCCTCTAGAGTCAGAGGCACCAGTCTTCTGGTCTTTACCAGGAGAACTTCAAACATTCTGATTTTCAGACTCTGAGACTTAGGCCAATTCCCTCCCAACCCCTTGCATTTTCTTGGGCCTTCAGCCTAAAACTGAGAGCTATATCCTTAGTAATTCTGGCTCTCAGGTCTTTGGACTTATGTCACAGATTTCCATGGTTGCTAGTCTGCTGGCAGCATATAGTGGGTCTTAGCCTCCATGAAAAATCCTCTCATGCATCTATAGGGTATCTATTGGTTCTTTCCCTGGAGAACCTGCCTCTAGGGGACTCTGGGAAAACTGACCAAGCTAACAGACAATGCTTGAACCAGTGGCGTCCAGTTGGACGGGATCTCCTTTCTTCACCCTATTTTGTTGAGCTGTGTTGTCACATTCAGCATCCATATGCTCAGTCTCTGTAAGAGGAGTCGTTTCCAGGCAGCATAAGTTAGAAAGGTTGATGTGGGCCCACATTTGCTGACCCAAGATTGTCAGGATGGGCTAGCTTAGCAGGCCTCAGTGTAGTTTGCAGGGATGAGCTAGAACCTTCCAGGCTCTTGATTCTGCAGAAGTTGTCACAGAGGGGCCAGCTCACAGGAATATACAAAACAAGACTGAATAAAAATGGCCCCCATAGGCCCACAGGGTGTGGTACTCTTAGGAGGTGTGGCCTTGGAGGAAGTGTGTCATTGAGGTGGGCTTTGAGGTTTCAAAGGCTCAAGCCAGGTTCAGTGGCTTATTCTCTCTTTCTGCTGCTTGAGAATCCAGATGTAGAACTCTTAGCTGTCTTGATAACACCGTGCCTGCCCACACTCTGCCATGCTTCCCATTGTGACTGTACTGGACTAAACCTCTGAACTGTAAGCCAGTTCCAATTAAATGATTTCCTTTATAAGAGTTGCCATGGGCAAGGCCCTGGGTTCGGTCCTCAGCTCTGGAAAAAACAAAACAAAACAAAAGAAAACAAAACAAAAGAGTTGCCATAATTGTCACCACAATAGAAACCCAAACTAAGATAAACACTTTCTCACAAGGCAATGCCAGGTCCTAGACACTAAGACCATATGGGTATTTTCTTCATTGCAGGCTTGGGAGGTGTGATGGTTTGTAAATGTTCAGCCCAGGGAGTGGCACTATTAGAAGGTGTGGCTCTGTTGAAGTAGGTGTGTCACTGTGGGCGTGGGCTTTAAGAGTCTCATCCTAGCTGCCTGGAAGCCAGTCTTCTCCTAGCAGCCTTCAGATGAAGATGTAGAACTCAGCTCCTCCTGCACCATGTCTACCTGGATGCTGCCATGTTCCTGCCTTGATGATAATGGACTGAGCCTCTGAACCTGTAAGCCAGCCCCAATTAAATGTTGTCCTTATAAGAGTTGCCTTGGTCATGGTGTCTGTTCACAGCAGTAAAACCATAACTAAGACAGGAGGTTATGATACCCACTTTGATTTATCCCACTATGCCAGCCTCTCTTCCTTAGAAACAATTACTATAAGTTTTCTTTTGGGAATAAGTAATGCAGTACTTCTCAACCTTTCTAATGCCAGGATCCTTTAATATAGTTCTTCATGTGGTGACCCCCAACCAAAATTAGTTTGCTACTGCTATGAATCTTAACGTGAATGATCTGATGTGTGACCCCTGTGGTAGAGAACCGCTAACCTAAGTCCACGTATGCTTTGGTTCTATGTCCATGATCCATTCTATCCTGGGTTCTCTCACTGTTTTAGCACATATTTTACTTTTAGGGCTCTATGGAGTTGGTGAAAGTGTGAAAAGAATTCTATTGTCTAGTTGCATAAAGCTGGGTTGCAACAGACCACGTGCCAGGGTCACCTCCTCCTTTCTGGAGAACTCTTGAGGGGTGGGGAGTGAGGCAGGGCTCAAGAGGAGGGCATCCTACAGGCGCGGGTGGGGCATCAGAGACGCACCTACTCCACAGGCCGGTCTGCTCGTCCACTGTGATCTCCTTCTGGAATGGGAAGGGGGCAAGAATGCACTTAGTGGGGCAGCATGAACTGTGAACTTGCTAAGGGTTGCAGACGCATCTTACTGTGGGCGCAGCCAGAGCTTAACCAGCAACCAAGGAGCTCCTAGGTCCGCAGCCCGGCTGCGCATGCGCTCCGGGCCAGCCAGGTGAGAGCGCGGTGATAGAGGCCTCGCACCTGGGCTTTCGCTTTTCCGGGTTAGGAGCGCGGGCGGATGCACGGTGAGAAGAGAAGCAGGGTGTAAGCCACCTGGTGTCCGCACGACGGTACCTGGATCTTCCAGGACGGGATCCGCGCCCGCCGCGTTCAGGCGGGAGGGTAAGCACGGGGCGGAGCGAAGTATCGCGAGATCTGGTGGTAGCTGCAGCAGCAGCGGCGGCGGCGGCGGCGGCGGCGGCGGCGGCGGCGGCCGGGGAGGTGAGCGGCGAACCGGCGAGAGGCGTCTGTTGGGGCTGAGGCAGGGGAGGGCTGTGGAGGGCAAGGCCGGGCTCTGGGAGAGGGGCGGACGGAAGGTCCGGGTCCTCGGTGGCCCCTCGAGGCTGCTGCTGCGCCGCCGAGTGCGCGCTGTCCCGGGACTCGCGCGGGGCGGGGCGGGGCGGCCGCGGTCTCCGGGCCACCGACTCCGGGTTTCCCTGGTCGGGGTTCCCTGTGTGCGGCAGCGGCCCGATCTTCCCGGGCAGCCTTGGCTTGGTACCAGGCGCTTTGCTTGCGCGCTCCCACGCTGGAACTGCAGTGAGGTGCAGCGCCCTGGCCGAAGCCACTCGACCGGGACATGGTGGGATGGGGACGGCCCAAGTCCGGGATTCAACTACCATCCTCCTCCCCAGCCAGCCCTGCTCGCGGCTTCTCCTGTGGTCCCTGCGGGGCTGCAGAGGGTGTGTCTGCAAGCCCTCCTGAAATTGCAGGCAGCGTCCCATGTTTCTAGGGAGAAAGTTTTCCACCGCTTTTGTTCTGTCCCTGAAAGTTCCCTAGTTCTCAATGTTCAGAAGCCATCCTTTGGCCCTGTGTGTGAGCAGAGGCCGTATGAGAATGAGGAGGGGGTGCGCTGGGCTTGGGGGGTCTCAGGTCGGGAGGATAGCCCAAGGCTTGCCTTAGGCAAAGACACCGAAAAGTTTGATTCTTGTCTGACGCACGAGATCGCACTCTTCAGATGAATAGTTGTGAAGTTCAAAATCAAGGCCTCTTGCTTCTGTGGCAAATGTTTGTCACCCTGACACGAAGTTCATAAATAATATATCTTCATATACATGATCCAAGGCCAGTGGAGTGCTCTCCTTTATATGTGAAGAAGAAATAAAGGGCAAGATACGTGCTATGACGTTAGTACAGCCCAGACGCTGCCCTGCTAGGTAGGACGTAATGCCACGGACCCTGGGGCTAGTGAGTATGTTTGGTTGAGCGCGCGCGCACACACACACACACACACACACACACACACACACACACGTACGTACGTACGTATGGGCACATGTACTTGTGGGACTGTGTGTCTCAAAGTCAGGAACAAAGATTGGGACTTGAGATAAAACCGTGTTACTTGGGGTAATTGTTGCTAATGACAAAAACAGCATAGGCTGACTAACAGCATAGGCTGACTGACAGCATTCAAGATAAATCACAGCCTGTCTCAGGCTAGGCTCAGATAATACAGCCCTCCAGAGATGCTGTATTCCAGGCTACATTGTAACCAATACAAAGTCTGAGTTCTCAACATTTAAGGGAGTACACTGAATCCCTAATGCTTATCGCTGGCAATAAGGAAATAGAAGATTGAAATTGTTGCACTTGGCAGTAAGGGCTCCATGTGCACCTGGTGGATTCAGGTGTAATGTGCTGTGTGAAAGTTCACACAGTTCCCTTTTCCCTCACCACATTGGCCTACGTAATTGGGGCAGGGTGGTGGGTGTTTCCCAGAGTAACTTGCCAAATGGTTCAATATTGAATCCTAAAGCAATGTTAATCTGTAGTAAACAGCTTATGGGTCAGAGTAGCCTTGATCATCACTTCTACTGCCCATGTGTTAGATGGCTCTAGATCCTGGGCCCAAAACACTGCAGGTGCTTTCCGCTGCCATCTAAGAGTCTCTTCGGTAACTAACAATGTGCCCTGGGGACAGTTCTGCCCTCTTGAGAACCACTATGTAAAGCACATGCTCCACTATCTAGCTAATTATAACAGCAGGATCTAATACACTTTTCACTGGCAAGTAAAAATAAAATTCTCTCTGTAAGTCTGATGCATAAAAAGGCTGCCTCTTTGGCTAGCGACTCTTAAATGGATTATCTCCGGCTCTCAAGAGCCAGGGTTGGTTCCTGTTCATCTGCAGCTGTTTCTCTTTGCTGGGAATCCTTGTTGGAAATGTTGGTCACATTGGAACTGCTAAGCAGTATGAGGTAAGAATGGAGCTGGAAGTGTCTGAAGCCTCATGAATGGTGATAGGTAGCTGGGAGTGTCATTGAGTACCAGTCAGTGTGGCCTGAGGCCTTTTCTACTTAGTGATAGTAGTGCATTTGGAAAATACAGATGTGCTCAAAAGTGAAAACTAAAATTACCTATCTAAGCAGTTCTAGAGGTTGGCTCACAAACAAACTTGCCTTCATTGGAAACTTCTCGATGCTAGAAGAAAAAAACAAATCAAGAAAAGTTCATCTCAGTCCATTTGTAGCTACAGCAGTAAATTTCAAATTTTAAATCTGAAAAAGTTTATTTTTGCCTTTTTTCCTTTAAATATAAGTTGTTTCTTGCTATAGAAGGTTTATTCTGTGTTGCTTGTTACTTTAAAAAGGCACTGTGGAAATTAACATCTAAATAAAGACTTGTGAAAATAGGATGCTACATTTAAAGTTGTCTAGCCATAGATACAATGAATCCCTGTGAGTTGAAAATTCATCTAAATTAAAGTAATTCAGTCTTACTTCGTTAAGCAAACACTATCCAGACCCAGGATAAAAAAAAAAAGGCCAATTGTTTTGGTTGTTTTTATTAATCATTATTTTAAAAAACACTCCTGTTCTAGTTAGGATTTCTCTGTCATGGTAAACATCATGACCAAAAGAAGAAGGGAAGAAGAGGGCTTATTTTGCTTACATTTCCAAATCAGTCCATCATTTTAGAAAGCCAGAGTAGGTACTCAGTGCAGGAATCTGGAAGAAGAGCTGGTGCAGAGGCCTTGAAGGAACACTGCTTACTAGCTTGTTCATCCTGCTTGCTTACAAAGACCAGGACCGCCTTCTAGGGGTGGTACTGCTGGGCCTCCCACAGCAGTCACCAGTCAAGAACATGCAGCCCAGGCTTGTATACAGCTAAACTCAGTTGAGGCTCTCTCTTCTCATATTACTTCAGCTTGGGTCAAGTTGACATAGGACCAGCCAGCATAACCTACCTGTTCTTAAATGAATTAAGTATCAATTATGAATTAAGAGTGTGTCTTGATCATGCCATCTCAGGGAAATAGGGACTATACAAACATATTCACACATTGGTTGATTTCTAACAACAAAAACTGAATCCAAAGAATAACTTGCAAAATGAAGCCTCTCACTTTTCTAGGTCCTTCCATCGTGATTTCTTTATACCGAAGATTTAGAAGTCACAGTCACTCTCAGAACTGTGATTTTCTTTAAAATGTTGATCAGAAAGCCTCATGTTGGGCAGTGGCCTCTGCAGCATTAGGTGAATGAGTTATTTTGATCTGCTGCTTCATTTGCTTTTCCATTCTGCAAAATTTATCCTTTTCTTTATACCTTTCTCACATGGGTCGTGCTTAGATTAATCTCAGTGATTCTCAGTTATTACTGCTTTGTAAGAAATGTGTTTGAAAACACTGACTGTAGGAAGCAGGCCCTGTGTATGGAAAGCTGTCTCTTGGTGTCTGAGCCATGTGACACCAGGGTGGGCTCACAGGAAATCCAACTGCACAACTGCTTGAGCACCTTGTCCCCAGGTGGACTTCATTTCTTTGCTTTTGTATTTGGTGATCCCCAGCTAGCAGCTCTTCATAAGGCCCCGGGGCTCATTTGTCATGCAGACAAATGTGAGCTTAGCCTGGGGAAGTGCCAGATGAGGGACTGTGGAGATGGCTCCATAGTTAGTGCTTAGGACACAAGCCTGAGGACTGGAGGGCCAGGAAAATGCTGGGTGGGTGTGATGGTCCACCTATAATTTCAGCCTTGGAACTCAGAGCTGGCACATGCAGAGCAAGCTGACTAGTGAGACAGGCCATGTCAGTGAGCTCTGGGTTTGATTGAGAGAACCTCCTTGATGAATAAGGTGAAAGAGAAACTATGGATGATTCCTGATGATGCATCTACCTGAGGCTTCTGTATGCATCTGTGCGCGCGCGCACGCACACACACACACACACACACACACACACACACACACACACACATGCATGTATACACAATGCGCATCACATATACATGAAAACAGAAGCAGCAGCAGAGTAAAGCATGTATCCCCAGGACAACTGGCCACCCCTAGAGTCTGGGTATGTAAGGGGACATTTTGCATTTTACCAAGCCATAGCTGTGGCTGCTGCTCCAGAGACTTTTAACATCGTCACATGCTTTGCTGGACTGGGAGGGAGATGCTAACTCTTTGTGATGGTTGTACTAAAATTTCCATTCAATATAGAATTTAAGAAAAATATTTACTAATCATTTAATTTGGACTCTGGCTTATAGGCAGTACTCTTTGTGAGAGTATTGTTTCAACATTTAGAATCCTTTTTATATGAACAAAGTATTCTTCTAACTCAAACACTTAAATAATGTGGGCATGTTCAGAAAGCCAAGTTTCTAATTCTCTTGGCTCCCCCCATAGCCTTTGTCTGTTTCCTATAAATACATTCATCATTTCTCTCTATGGATAAAAGCAAATGTCAGTAGGTTGTAATCTTTCTCTTTGTGGAAAGTGCAGTGTACTGTAGCCTACCTTCCCTGGCTTTCCATTAGTTACATGGGCAATTTACATGCTCATGTATATAAAACACTCTTTAAAAGTTCTATTAATATTTTTATATATGTATGAGTGTTTGGTTGCTTGTTTGTCTGTGTGCCACATGCATGCAGTGACCTCAGAGGGCAGAGGTGGGTATTAAAGAGTCTCTGAGACTGGAGTCACAGTTGGTTGTGAGCCACCCTGAGTGTAAAGAATCAAAACTAGTCCTTTGCAGGAGCAGCCAGTGCTCTTAACCTCTGAGACAACGGTGTCTCCAACCCCAGAAAACATTTTTAAATAGCTAGGCATCCTCTGTCCTGGGTCTGCCTAGCCAGCCCCACTAGGAGACAACCACGTTGTCTTCAGTCTTACAGACCATGACATAGTGAAAACTTGGGTGTTTATGATTTTTATACAGACAAGCATGTTCCTGATGTATTCCCACAAGAGGAGCTGCTGGGCCAGTGAGCTGTGTTTTTATTGTCATAAATATTTCCTTTCTCCATGAGTTATATCACTTTGAACTTAGACGAGTATAGTTGTTCCCCAGTTTCTATAGAGGATTCTGTGTAGATGATGAAATCCAGTTTTGCTTGGGTCTTATACAGTGAGATAGTGTTTCCATTTAACCCAAAAACATACTCCACAGGCTGTGAAATCATCTGTAGATTACATGCTGTGCTGGCTAGGTCTATGTCACAAGCTAAAGTCATCTAACAGGAGGGACCCTCAAATGAGGAAATACCTCCAGTAGATCCGGTTGCAGGCAAGCCTGTAGGGCATTGTCTTAATTAGTGACTGATTTGGGAGTGCCCAGCCCCTGTAGGTAGTACCATCCCTGGGCTGGTGGTCCTGGGTACTATGTGAAAGACTGAGCAAGCCATGAGGAGCAAGCAGGTAAGCAGTATTCCTCCCTGGCCTCTGCATCAGCTTCTACCTCCATGTTCCTGTCCTGTTTGAGTTCCTGTCTGACTTTCTAAATTGAACAGTGATGTGGAAGTGTAGCCAAATCAGTTCTTTTCACTCTAATTTGCTTTCCATCATAGTGTTTCATCACAGCAGTGGTAATCCTAACTAAGACACATGCACTGCCCAAATTTATGTGTGCATTGTGTCACTTTTGTTTGGGGACTGTGCATGTAGAGGTCAAAGGACAACCTTGGGCATCAGTCTTCACCTTCCACTTGAGACAATCTCTGTTTTGCTGCTGTGTACCAGGCTACCTCCAGCAAACTTCCCAGGTATCCTCCTGTCTTAGCTTCCCATCTCACTGTAGAAACATGCATGCTAGATGCAAACCTGGGTCCTCATGCTCACACAGCAAGCCTTTACCTTCTGTACCATCTTGCCAGCTCTGCATTTTTCTATGAACCATGTGTCCGTGCCCTTTGCATTTTTCTTTTCTAGTTTCTAGCACTTCATAGGTTACCAAGGTTAGCCCTGTGTCCCTGTAGTCTCAGTCCTCACCTTGTCCGTGGGTATTCATTCACCTTGGTGCGCTGTGGCAAATAGAAGGCTCACATTTTTTCTTTCCTTCTTAAAAAGATTTTTAAAATTTATTTTATATATGTAAGTGGTTTTGCCTGTATGTATGTATGTATGTATGTATGTATGTATGTATGTATGTATGTATTCCATATGCATGCCTGCAGAGGTCAGAAGAGCATATTGGATCCCTTGGAACTGGAGTAATAGATGGTTGTGAACCACCAAATGGGTGTTGGGAACTGAACCTGGTTCCTCTCCAAGAGCAACAAATGCTCTTAATCATTGAACCAACTCTCCAGCCTCATTATTAAAAAAAGAAAAATAATCTGTAAGAAAACAATTTATTTATGTCTATAGATATTTTGCCTAAATGTGTACCACAGCATACAATATCTGCAGAGGGAAGAAGATGGTGTTGCATCCCCTAGGATGAGTTATAAATAGTTGTGAGCCACCATGTGGGTCCTGGGACTTGAAGTCAGATCTTCTGGAAGAGCTCCAGTGCTCTTAAGCACTGAGCCATTGCTCTGGCTCCTCCTCACCGTTCCCTTAAGGTTTCCATGCTTTCTGTCCGCCTGCTATGGAGCCTGAATTTGGAGGAACTACCTGAAAGGCTTTCTCATTCTATGTCTGTTAAGGTGTCTGTGGGATTACATCTACTCGTCAGTCTTTGGTCTATTTTGGATTTCGCCTTGTATTTGGGGTCACACACTCAGCTTCATCTCTGCAAATAACTGCATTTGCTCCAGAGCCTGGCAGGGAACTCAGTGCTGTGCATATTGAGCCATCTTTGTACTTTGTTTCCTACAAGAAAAGTAAAATCACATTAAAGAAATGACTCCAAAGTCTGTTTAGCCTTTTCCAAGCTGGAATTGGTTTATCTATAAAAGGAGCAACATGGAGGACACTGACAGACATCTTGAGGTTGAGGGGGGCTTACACTTACGTCCTCCACCTTCTTACCACTTCGTTTTCCTACTCCCTGACCTTTGTTTTGTTTTGTGGTTTTGTTCTGTTTTTTTTTTTTTGTTCTTTTTTTTTTCGGAGCTGGGGACCGAACCCAGGGCCTTGCGCTTCCTAGGCAAGCGCTCTACCACTGAGCTAAATCCCCAACCCCTTTTGTTTTGTTTTGTTTTGTTTTTGAGACAGGGTTTCTCTGTGTAACATCCCTGGTTGCCCTGGACTTGCTTTGTAGACTAGGCTGGCCTCAAACTCACAGAGATCCACCTGCCTCTGCCTCTCGAGTACTCTGATCAGGGGCTTGCACCACCACACCCAGCTATCCTTGACATGTTTGAAAGTGAACAAGAGAAAACCCACAGGAATATTAGATCTTAGACTGAGAAGGGTCAACTTTTTAAAAAAAAATTTTTATTAGATATATTTCTTCTTACATTTCAAAGGTTATTCCCCTTCCTAGTTTCCTGTCCATAAGCCTCCATTTCCTCCCCTCCCCCTCCCCCATACAGGTATTCCCTCTATACATCTCCCTTATTCTCCCCCTCCCCCACCCCCATATTCCCCTGCACTGGGAGTCCAACCTTGGCAGGACCAAGGGCTTCCCCTTCCCCTGGTGCCCCAACAAGGCTATTCTCTGCTACATATGCAGTTGGAATTCTGGGTCAGTCCATGTATAGCTTTGGGTAGTGGTTTAGTCCCTGGAAGCTCTGGTTTGTTGGCATTGTTGTCATCAACTTTTTTAAAAAATGACTTTGCTGTAGTGGTGATATAGCCCAGGGTCCCTTGTATGCTAGGGAAGCACATACCACTGTGCTTACAGTTTCAGCTTCTCCCTCCTTTTATTGTTCAATTCTGGAATGTACTCTCACTAAGTTTTTCAGAATGACCTTGAATTCATTGTGTAGTTCAGTTAAGCCTTGAGTTTGTAATCCTCCTGCCTTAGCCTCCCAACCAGCTGGTATTATACAGGCTTGCCCTGGTATACTCACTAATCAGTACATTTGAGAATCGATCACAAAGTGTGGTCTGGCATTCAAGGCTTCCTTCTTGCTTTCTAGCCTTGCATTACTTAGTCCTCTCTTGCATACACTGTGTCCATGATGCTGCTAGACATTTCCCAAAGACCTGGGGTTTCTAGGGTGCTATCTAGAATGTTCTGTTGCCAGTCAAGTATGGCATTCAGTAAAAACAGTGTCATATCCAGTAGCTTGTTCAGCTGGTGATTCATACCTCAATTATGTTGGAAACCAGAGAGATATGACCATCCTATGAAGAATGCCTAGCACCCAAGCAAACACCTGATAGAAGCAAACCAGATGCTAAACAAGTGAGGGAAGACTTAACTCCAGTCTTCCTTTTTGTCTTGCAAGTTAGGAGACTCATCTTCTCTCTTACCTGTTACATTCTTAGCACCTTGAAGACAGTTATAGGAACCATAACAAACATTAGGAAGTATGGTGAGAGGCAAATTCTTCTTTGTAAGAAGCCATAAGAACAAAGCATGAATGTTTGTTCACATGTATGTTCAAGAGACACCAAGGAGTTCCTGGCTGGGTCATATAATGTGACCTTTGACTCTTGTGTCCTTAGTTGTGTGCTGTTGGTAGACAAAAGAAAATGGTTCCAGAAGTGTGATGACTCACTGAGGATGTCCTGATTGGAGCAGGAGCTCTTTACCCAGCCCCTAGACTGCTGCAAAGTTCCCATCATCTGTGGATTCCTGATTTAGAAGCTTTCCCTTCTGTCAGGGTTTTGTTTTTGTGGTGGTCCCTTTTTGATGACTTCAGTGCTCTGTTTGTAATCAATCACCTGCCGGCATGTGGTAGATGGTCAAGAAAAAGTAGTTTGTACTTTTTTTTTTCAGGTTCATAATAAAGGTGCTAAGAAAGAGAATGTAAGAGAGGAAAATACATATTTTTACTGAGGTAAGTCTTTTTATAATTTTAAAAATTTTCTTTGAAAACATTTTAAATTCTTCATAACCTCCCTTTCTCATAATGAGTGGTTGTCTTAAGAGTGTTCATGCTGTGGAAACTAGGGGTTGTTTGGTGTGCAAGGGACCTGCATTTTAAATTTGTGCCATCTCAAGGCGAGAGAGAAACAAAGACAAACACAGAGAGGGAGAGAGTGCACATATTAATATCAGATCACAACTTTTGGGAGTTGATTCTTTCCGTTCATCATGAGATCTAGATTGAAGTTGGGTCTTTAGGCTTCTGGGTTAAGTTCTTCCCCAGCTGAGCCATCTTGTCTACCCTAACAGCTCTTTAAAATACATAGCTCACAGTTCAGCCCAGGTGGACTTGACAGCAGCAGTAGGTTCTGAATGAAGGAGGCTTTTCTGTGCCTCCTCTGATACCCCCCTGGTGTCCTACTGAGAATAATAGAATAACCCCCCTATTTTCTCTTTCAATTGGATCTCCTGTTTTACCGGTCTTGAAAGCAGTTCTGAGTTACCTATGGGAGTGAGGGGTAAATGGATGTCAATGCAAAATCAGTAGCATTGGTGAGGCACTGCAAGCTGACTACAGGGCCCACTTACACAATGGATGTGGAGACACCCATCTCTCCCCATTGCAGGTAGTTTAGGTAGTTAAACTGGCCTGCTCAGGGGTTGCTGGATGGAAAGTTGGGCAGAGGTGGGAAGTTGAGCCTGAGTATTCAGGGTTGCTGACTTTCCAGATGAAGCTGCTTTGCAGTGAGGGAGAGAAGACTGATTGTGTTGGGGGAAATCACCACACCAACTGTTGTGTGGTAACAATAGCTGGTCCCCAGAGTCAGTCCGATTCATTTTCTTCCGTTCTTCTTAGCTTAAGGTAGAGCTTTTAATAGGGGGAGGGGAGAGCAGTAGCCTGGGCCACAAGTTATTTTCTAGGTCCTATATCCCTCAGCTCTGTGTTCCATCCTCCTCCCTGAAAACTGTACTTCCCTGCCAGCCCTGGAAGCTGTGCCTTTTGTGGCATGATGGAAATTCATCTGAAGCTAGACAGAAGAAGACTACAGCAGCAGAGCCTAGCTGCTGACTGGACAGTTCACCTGAGAATACGGTGCAAACTGGCCTTTCATCTATAGCATAGATAGACACAGCTTCACCCACAATCTTTCCTTGTCCTCAGAGAGATGGTGGGGAAGGCTAAGTGTGTATGTTAAACCCAGTAAGTTCAATCAATTCTAATGTGACAATTTCTTTTCAGTCTGAGCTTGTTCTAGCAGCCTTCAGTCAAATGAGAATTGCTGTCAGAGGGAAAGGACACCCTCCCACACCTCCCTCCCTGAGTGCTTGAAGCCATCCCACTTCCTTTTTCTTTTACCTTAAAAACTGACTGCTGACACTTGGGAATTATAATCAGATTGCATCAGTCTTAGGGAAAGGTTACCAATTACTGTTCTGCACAATATGCACTTCAAATGTCTCGGTGCAGTGCTTTTAACTGCCTGTTAGGTGAATGAAGGCTTTGTGTCATGCCCTGATTTAATACAATTGAGAGGCTTTATTGATGGCTTTTTGTCTTCAGTACCATGGCGGGGGGCTGGATAGAGGAGGGAGATCATTCAGTATAAATGATCCTCATGGGGTCTGTCAGTGGTTGTCCCATGAAGATAGGTCCAGGAAGAAGCATGGTTGGTGTCAGCGATGGGAACTGAGGACAAGCTCTGCATGGGGTATAGCACTGAGTAGGAAGATGTTCTGTGGTGGGCCATTCTTTAGCACTGTGCCCTGTTTCTCATACCTTGTTCTGTTCATTCAGCACAGATAGAAGGACACAGTGAGTTGTGATACTTATCCTTGGGCATGTAGCCAGTAGGTTTTCAAAAGCATGGTTGAGCTCCTCTCTTCTGTCTGCATGTGTATGCGCACAGAAGGTTAGGAATGGTTAGAGTGTTTGTGGTAGAGAGCCTGCAGTCTTGAACAGAATGATGGTTAAGCGTTTCTATCCTCCCAGTGCTGTTTTCTCTTGATCCCCTGCATCCTCAACCATTGCCTGTGGAAGTCTCTCAGCCTGCCAGGAGGTCTGGCTATGTTCGGTACAACATAGACTTGTTTAATTTAGCAATGCTCTGAAGTGGAAGGCCCCTAGTGGCCAAATACCAATAGGCCTTCTGCAAGGTGTTGCTGTAGTCAGAGGAGAGAATGCTGCTTGCCTCATTCTACCAGTCCGAGGCTGCAGATGTTCTCCTCCTGAGGCAGAAGGTCAGACGTGTTGAAGTCGCTGCGATCAGCAGGAAGTGAGCTGCACACTCGGAACACTTCTCCTTGTGCAGCTTTGAGTCGGTTCCATCCTGTACCTGCTGGTTAACTACAGATTGTATACACCTTTGTTTTTGCTTCTGTTTACCTTGGATTTGATTTTATGGCTGGTTACTATAGGCATTTATTGGTAGGAAAATAAATCCTTTCCTCATTTGAACAGGTTGTGTGTTCTGAAGATAGATATTCTGTTGTAGGCTGTTTCAAGCAGATCCCTCAGCAGAGGGACTACGATATTCCTCTATGCCATTAATTCTTAAAATAATAGTTTTTCTTATATTTAACTCAATAATACAATGTTCATAAAACTAGTCTTTAACATATTCATAAAGTTCTAAACCAGTCACTACTGTCTTAAGTCCAGAATACTGTGATCACTCCATGAAGAAATGCCCTCTCCCCAAAACTCCGGCCCCCATCGTCCTGTTCCTGGCAGCACTAATCTTTGTCTTCAGGAATTTAGCTAGTCTGGATATGTCATATAAATGTAGTTATTCAGGATATGGCCCTTTTTGTTAGGGTTTCTGTTGCTGTATAAAATACTGTGAACATAAACAACTTGAAGGAAAGCATTTATCTCAGCTTACAACTCTTATGTCACACACCGTTACTCAGTGAGTTCAGGACAGGAACTCAGGCAGGGCAGGAACCTGGAGGAGGCAGGAGCTGATGGAGAGGCCATGAAGGGGTGCTGCTTACTGGCTTGTTACTTAGCCTGCTGCTTTACAGAACCCAGGACAACCTGCCCAGCAGGCAGCACTGCCTACAGCAAGCTGAGCCCTCCTACAGCAATCATTAATCAAGAAAACACACCATAGGCTTCTACAGGCCAATCTGGTGGGGGCATTTTCTCAATGAAGTTTCCCCTTTTCACGTGACTCTGGCTTATGTCAAGTTGTCACAAAACTATCTAGTACAACATGTTATTGAGGTTCATTTACATTGTAGCCTCATTTTTACTCCAGTGTAACATTCTGTTGTGTGGATATACATTATTTTATCATTGGGTGAACATTTAGGTGATTTCTACTTCTTAGCTGTTAAAAATAATGCTTTTGTGAATTTCTGTTTTATTTTGTTTTGGTGGTGGCTTTTTATTTGTGTGTTTGGGTGGGGTCTGGAGGCGCACAGATGCTCAGATGCTAAAGCTAGGTGGGGACAAGAACTTGTCATTATTTCCAGTGACTGACGTTTTTGTCCTTGTTGCTGAGTGTGCTGTACACAGGGCATCTGCTGTCCATGATAGCCTTGGTTAAGCTGTGTGCATAGGGTACTCCACTGACACTTTGTTCTTTGACCAGTTGTAAGTTTCTGTAACCACCATCCACTGCCCAAAGAAATGTTGACGAATCCTGACAGATGCACTAATGTATGGGGAAAAAAACCTGAAATTAGGGAGAAGTTTGATGCTGTGTCCATTTAGCAGATTAACAGTAGTAGGTTCAATGAAGTGCTTAGCCACAAATGGAACCTCTGTATTGTTCCCCAACAAACATCACAGACAAGTAGGAAGAAAAACTGAAAGAGCTAGAGGTTAGCGAGCAATATTGTCTTCTGGGCATGACAGGGACCCCTGAACTCAGGAGCTCACAGAACCTGGGGCTACCTACACAGGATCAAGCCAGTCAACATTTTAGTATGGAGTGGGGAGGGGTCCATGATCTCCCCACCCCAGCTGAGGGGCTTCTGGGGAAGAGAGAGTCTGCTGTTTTAAGAGGAGTGGTAGTTGAACCACTTATGACCCAATACCAGGAATCTATGGGCAGCACAAATTGGACTCTGTCTTATAAAAATAGGAAAAAGAAGACATGAAGTTGGAGGGAATGGGGAGGTGAGGCTGGATCTGGCTAGAGTTAAGCAGAAGAATTGAATGAATATGATCAATACAGGGTGCATACAATTACCAATGAACAAATAAACAAATATTATGCTAAAATAGCTTTTCAGTTAGTCATAGTAAAACGTAGATTTAGATGTAATGACTTTGATGCCTAGGAATAAGCTCAAGGGAAGCCTCTTGGCCTGAGCTTCCTCCCGTTTGCAGGAAAAAAATCTTCCTCCTAGTAATGGGTTCCATATGTTTTGTGGGAGGTCTGAGCTCAAGCTCAGCTCCAGCATAATCCAGTAACACACTCTGCAGCTGTTTGACTGGAGAATATTGATTGTGGGGGGTGGGGGTGGGGGGTTGGCTGTGTCCTGGTGTGCAGTTCACATTTTGTCCTTAGCAGTAGGTGTGGGCATTGAGGTATCTAGCAGAGAAAAAGGGATGAGACAGTCATTGTAGTTACTGTTCTTTAGGACCTGGTGTGAAGATAACCACTGGGCTCTTGCACGGTTGTATCTGAGAGCTGGTGAGATCTGAGCTGGGTGCTAGTGGTACAGTGCTGGAAAAGCAGGAGCTAGTCATGGAGTCTGGCTGCAGAAACAGGAAGCTCAGTCATTACTTAGAAGATCCCTAGAAAAGGTCATACAAACAATACAGTGCTGTAGGAACAGGAGGATTGCAGGTACCCTGGGGAAAAAGCAGTGGGCCAGCTCAGCGGGCAGGGCTGCCAACACTAAAGCCAGAGAGGGATGAACCTTTCCTCCCAGCTGCCATTTCCGGAATCACAGCAGCACTATGGCCTTGAGTTTGTGCCCTATGTGCTGGAGCCTCACTAGCCACAGAGTTCTCAGCAGAAGGGAAGGTGTCCGGGAGGTTCATCTGGTGCACATCACTCTGGAAATGTGAGCTGGCCCAGAATCTGACATGAAAGGGCAGCTCAAGGAGACCTCACAAGTTTGTGGCTTTGGAAACCATTTCTTGCCCAAGAGTAAGGAGGTTCCAGTATGGGCAAAGCAGAATGCAGGATGTCAGCTGAACACTTTTAGACCAGTGTAGTCTAGGTGAGACACTTCTGGATATAACATCTTAATAGTTTAATTGACTTAACTTCTTTCACTGCTAGAAGCTAGAGAATGCTTTCTTCGCAGTGCCTCTCTAGAGCCTGTATCCTGTGCTTGCCACATGCTAGTTGTTTGGAGCAGTTCTTTAGGTTGATCCTCTCTTGGATGGGGAAAGCACACAGAGATTTGGGAGTTACTGCATCAGGCCAGATGGTTGAAAAGCTAAATGGCAAAAGGACATTTCTGGTTCAGATACTTTGTAGTCTGTGATTTCCATGTCCAAGTAATATCATCGTGCCTAGTTTGTTCTTTCTTCATCTTTTTCTTTCCTTTTTGTTTTACCCGATGTTTAATGTCATTAGTTACCTGTTGACAGTCCTGTCAAACTAAAAATATTTTTTTCCCTAAAATTAGACTTAGGGAATAAAGATAATAGAGACAGAGACTTTCCCTTTCAGAATAATTGAGTCAAAGAGTGGAACCCTGGTTGCTTCCAGATCTCTTCTGTAAACTCAAGATGTTTATGAAACACTTGGAATGATACAGATTGCACTTAGAAAACGTGCCGTGATCAACCATGGAGATATGAAATAGGGTTCTTAGTAACTTAGGACCTCCGAATCTGGAAGTTCACTCTAAGGGTGTAGTTAATGGTGATATTTTAGATTTCAATTTTGTATTCTAAATAGCAGATGTTAGCTTCATTTCATCTATTATGTAAAAATAAAGCGACTTGCAGGTTTCAAACCTTGGCATCCTGAAGGCAGACTGTGTCTCTTAATAGCCATTGCACAGCAGTCCAGAGGTGGGGTTGACCTTGATGTTTGCCATTTAATGTGGAAGTGTCTTTGCTTCCAGCTCCATCTTCTCTCCATATCCAAGAAAACCAAACATTGGTAGCTCGGGTGTGCTATTATTTTTAGTATTTAAAATTTATAAAAGCATACTTGTATGTATAATGCATATATAAGCAATATTATGTTTTTACTTGGGCAAAGTGTTTTTGAGGCAAAAATACAGTTGTGTTGCTTTTGAGGAAACCATGTTTGCCCTACCACCCTGCCAATGGCTTGGTATTACTGGTATCTACATATTCAGCCTTCCGTAAATTCCATGGCTGTTGTTTCTAAACACCCTGTAGGTACCAGAATTGAAAGATGTTCAAGGCCCTCCCGTAATGTTTACATCTAACCTATACACATTCTTCTGTTTACTTTAAAGGTTTATTTTTAGTTGTGTGTGAGCCAGGATCTATGCATGAGGCCTAGGTACTCTCCTGGAACTAGAGTTGGTGGCAGTTATAAGTGGTCTGGTGAACTGCTGACCCTTCTCTCCAGCCCCTTCTGTCTACTTTAAAAAAAAATCTCTAGATTACTTACTATACCCAGTATAGTGTAAATGTTGTGTAAATTGTGGTACTGGATAGTTTAGGGGAAAGAGGCCAATGTACAGGATAAATACAGGGTTTGTAAAGATGTCTTGTATATGCACTTGGCTGAATCCATAGCTGCATAGCTGATGGATAAAGAAGGCCAATTGTATTTTTAATGTTGTTGCTTATTGCCGAAAACCTTTTCTTTTTACCTTACAGTAGAGACAAGATCTATTTTTATTTAGTGTTTTGTTCGTTTGACTCTTCACTGTTTTTAAAGTTATTTTTTGTTGTCAGTGCATACCACAGCAGTTTCCACCATCCCACCATTCCGTCAATGGCCCTAGGTCCTGTCCTCCATTTCCCTTCAGAAAGAGCCAGGCCTCACAGGGATGGTTTTGGTTTTGGCTTTGTTTCTTTGTTAGTTTTAAATTTTAACATTGTTTAAATTTTGGCTGCAAATGCAGGCTCTTATCAAGTTGTAATTTTAATAGACATTTCTTGGCAAGAAGTCAGGTTATAGCCTTTTAAATTACTATAAGATATATTCTACACTTGTTTTTAAAATAGCTGATCAATTTTATTTGAACTATAGATAAATGCTTGTTGTGTTAGAGTTTGTATCAGGTGGATTAAGGCCTTGAATAGGCTGAATTTTTACAAAGATACTCAAAGACTTCGAGAAAACAGTACATTCTAGGATAAACTCTAGAGTATATTCTAGAGTAATCTGGGCCAGGAGTGGTGGCTCAGGACTCACCTGTCATCCCAGCACTCAGAGGCAGGACTGCTTTGTGTCCTAGGATACTCTAGGTTACTAAAAGAGTTCCAGGCCAGCCCAGTTACAGAGTGAGACCCCCACCTCAAAAAAGCAAAACTATGAGTTGAGGAGATTACTCATTGGATCAAACACTTGCTGCATAAGTGGGAGCAGAGGAGTTTAGATCCCCAGCACCCATATAGAGCTGTGGTGTCTTTTGTAATCTGCACTGTGGAGAGAGGGACAATCGGGCAAACTGGCAAGTGAGGTAGCTGATCATGGAGCTCTGGCTTTTAATTGAGAGAATAAATAAATTGCTTCAATAAATAGTGACTGAGTAGAACACCAGATATTAACTTTGGGCCTACACACACATGTGCCTGTCTGATAAACTCACATACATGCACACACATACCAACATGCATACATACATGCATGTACTACATACACTGGCAAATTAAATAAATAAATAAATAAATAAATAAATAAATAAATAAATAAATAAATAAATAAAGGTATGGAGTTTGCCATGTAGGTTAAGTAGTCACACAGGAAATCACACTGTAAATCAGCTATGGAACTGCAGTGGAAGATTATTGACTTGAGATACACTTACCAGCTTCTGCAAAAAGTAACCAAAATGTACCTGATACAGTGCAGTTTATTCTTTTTCCAAAGTGATAGTTATCCTTTAAGAAGTAGTTAGTGTTGGTTTTTACTAATTAACTCTTTAAAGGTAGTGTCATTTAAAATAGAACTTTCACAGCCCCAGTGTTGTAAATGAGTTAACATCTCTTATCCAGACATGTTAAGCACAGGCTTTGCTGAAAAGAGCCTTGGCTCGTCAGGGCTGCTCTCTGCTGGGTGCACCTTGTACAGTAAGACCACTCTTCACACGTGCTTGAGAGTTGTTGATTTTTTTATTTTGTTTTATTTTACTTGTAGATTTTTATGTAGATGATATTAAGAGGGTGTGTGTGTGTGTGTGTGTGTGTGTGTGTGTGTGTGTACATGTGTGTGCATTCCTATGCTCTGGCATATGAGTGGAGGACAGCTTTGCGGAGTCCTTTCTCTCCACCTTTACATGAGTTCTGGAGACTCAACATAGGCCATGGGTATTAGTCAGGGTTCAGCAGAGGAACAGAAGCAGTGGTGTGAATACTTATTTTTTATGTTATATTTATTAAGTCAGCTTCTGTTAAAATAGTAGCATTTGTCCCACAGCTAAGAGAATAAGAACCTGGTAATTTTTTGATCCTTTAGGTGGGCACCTCAGCAGTTGGAGGCATCCCATAGTAGCTGTCTGTCACTGCAGAGGCTGACTACCCAGTAGCCAGCTGACCAGTTCATAAGGCTAGGTGCTTCACCAAACCCAGTTTGCTGCCCAAATGGAAGATTCTTGATGGCCCCTGGTCCTCAGCCCTCAGTGGGAGTCTGGGAACTCTGGTTCTGATATCATTGAAGGAAGCAGCAGCAACCACAAAGCAGATCACCTCAGTATCAAGAGGAAAAAGGCTAATGACTTACCCTGTGCTGTAATCTTTCATTGGGGTTGCTACTAGAATGTGCCAACCATAATTGGGGTGGACCTCCCACCCCATGTCCATTAAGGTAATCAGGATGGTTCTTCAGGCGAGGCACCTTGTTAACAAGCATGTAGGAGTTAAGTTGGGGGGCTGCAGGAATACAGGGATATGGAATAATATAGTCCCTGCACTTGGGAGATAAGGAAGGGGAGTTAGGGATTCAGTACCTGAGTTCACATAAGATTGCACTTCAAAAATACAAAAAAGAAAAGACACAGAAGAAAAGTTAGGCTGTTGGGTAGCTAATCTTATGTCAGTTTGACATACAAACTAGCGTTATCTGAGGGAACCGTAACTGAGAAAATCCTCCCATAAAATTGGACTGTAGGCAAAGCTGTACAGCATTTTCTTAATTAGTGACTGATGGAGGAGGACCCAGCCCAGAGTGGGGTGGTGCCATCCCTGGGCTGGTGGTCCTGGGTTCTAGAAAGCAGATTGAGTAAGCCACGAGGAACAAGCCCTTAGGCAGCACCCCTCTATGGCCTCTGCATCAGCTCCTGCCTCCAGGTTCCTGCCCTACATGAATAGCAATGTGGAAGTGTAAGACAGATAAACTCTTTACTCCCCAAGTTGGTTTTTGGTTATGGTGTTTCATTGTAGCAATAGAAATCCTAACTAAAACAGACTATAGCACCCATAAGCGGGAGGTGACAAGAGGAAGGGAAGGAGGGTATGTATGTAAACACACATTTCTCAAGCACATCACTTGTAGCTGCTATAGCTTTATCCATAACAGGTCATGTTCATGCTGTCTGGACTTTTCCCATGAACATAGGGGCTATAGTGCTGTTCAGGTCCTTCTTACTCCTGGGCAGTAAGGTCTGAATTTCTATTTTTGTCTTCATCTCAAAGACAGCAGAAGTCTTAAAAGGTTGGGAACTGCTAGCTCCTTTTCTGGATGCAGTTGCTTGTGACCCAGACCTCTGCAAAAAGCAGTGAATGCTCTTTACCCTAGAGCCACCTTTCCAGCTCCGTGCTCAGCTGATTTTTTGTAGGAAGGAGGTATACAGGGAGGTGGGGGAGGTACTTGAATCAAAGTTAAGGCTTCATGCTTTTATAGCAAACACTGTATCCATTGAGCCATCTTACCAGAAAGACCTGGCTTCATTACATATAGTCGTACAGGCTGTGTGCTTTCCTTAGAACATGCAGTGAGGTATACATTCAGCCCTGCTGTCATATTACATGTCTTCTATGCTAAGAGTAAGGCAAATTACAGAATATTGACTCCACTGAGAACAACTAAACTGTAGGTGTACATGGTGAGGTGAGTCCACATTTTCAGCACACAGTACACACACAGTACAGGTGTCCTGTGAGCTGTTAGTAATGAGAAGTAGCTCTGTGCTTATGACATGGTTACCATCATCAGAGCGCTCCCTAGCATAGTGAGGTTGATGGGACTGTGGTGCGTGAAGGGCCGTATGATTAGTAGCTGGCAGCAGAGGTTGGGCCATGCCATGGAGCAGTGTTTCCTTTGGAAGTAAAATGTCATTAGGATTGTATTTGACAGTGGAGATGTCATGTGGAAGCACAGATCACTCTGGAACTTAAATGGCACTCACATAGCAGCCGTCTTTGTACCACCGTGACAGAAGTCAGGACAACATAAGAAGTGAAAGTCTAGATCTTTCATATGTTGTATGCTTCTCCTTTTCGGAAAATGTTTTGTTGTTGTTACTGTTTTATGTAATACAGAATAGTTTCATTTTAAAATCGAAACAAAACCAAAAAAAATCAAATGAGTTTCTAGGTCCTGTTGTTTCCATGTTAGTTGTTTGTTTGACGGCTGCCACTGCTCCCCAGAACAGAGTCTGTACTCCAGACTGTCATTTTTCCTGAACACTGACAGGTGAGCAGGAAGATGATGTGGGGGCTAGCTTAGGGCATGGTGCATGTGGCATGCTGCAGAGAATCCTTCTGTTGGGCAAAGCCACTGAAAGCCTGCTGTTTGTAAAGTTGTTCCTTTGAGACGTTAGAGCATGGTATTTCCGAGGTAACTGAAAACATTTACTTATGAGAACCTTGCCCAAGGGAACCTGAAGCTTGCTAGTAGCACATTCCTATCTCCAGGAATACATTCTTTTTTTTTTTTTTTTTGTTCTTTTTTTCGGAGCTGAGGACCGAACCCAGGGCCTTGCGCTTCCTAGGCAAGTGCTCTACCACTGAGCTAAATCCCCAACCCTTCCAGGAATACATTCTTACTGGTTCTGTCTTCAGTGTGCTTTTAGAGAAAAAGCTTAAAACATTATCACTATAAAGAACAGAAAAGAGTAGTTTTCAAATGGATGCTCTTGGTCAGTTGAAAGATATATGTCTTCTGGACTTTACTGAATATTAAATAAAGCACATGTACCTTCTGTATAATACAATTATTGTACTAGATCCAGAGCATAGAATTCTCTAAAACCAGGAATAGAGAATTTTTTTTTAAGTCCAAGGTGGCACATATCTGTAATCCTAGCACTCAGAAGGCTAAGAGGCCGTCAACTGCTCTTCCGTGTCAGCCTAGGCTGCATTGTGAGTACCAGCCCAGCCAGGGCAAAAGCCTCTCTGAAACCAGAAAATTCACAAATATACCCCCTGAAAACAGAAATGAAAATGTATGGTATAGAATATTATCTTTGATGTAATCTCTAAGAACTTAATCGAAAATGTCAGTAATTACTAGTTTCCAAGCCTTGGGTCTAGTCACTGTTAGCCTACTGTAGTCAAAGTAGGAAGGACCTCTTTAGAGCCTTCTAGCTCCATTACAAGAGTAGCTGGCCTGGGCTGGCTACTGTGCATTTTCCCACTGCCTTCTTTCACTGTGTGCTTAGTACAGTAGCTAAGTCCATCTAATAGAAGATGCAAAACAGCTCTGTAATGTGATCCTGGGCCTGCGGCATGAAGTCCAGCACTTCAACAATGTCAGACACAGAGAGCATGTGTAGTGAATGCTTACCTGAATTAATGAACTGCTAGAGGGTGGGTCGTAGTAAACAGAGCAGTGTTCATGGCTGAGCTAAACATTCAGGCTTTCTTCAAAGCCAGTCAGCAGACCACTGCACAATCCAGGGAGACCAATTAGTTCACTTTTTTACCCAATAGTCATTTACTTTTACAGTTGTGCATATGTAAAGGTCAAAAGGAAAGGTGTGTTGAAGGTAGTAACATTAGTACTTTGCCACAGCAAAAGTCTAAGTGTGCTGGTAAAAGCTGCAGAACTCAGGCAGCTGCTCTTTCCTTTCCTTTCCTTTCCTTTCCTTTCCTTTCCTTTCCTTTCCTTTCCTTTCCTTTCCTTTCCTTTCCTTTCCTTTCCTTTCCTTTCCTTTCCTTTCCTTTCCTACTTTTTCCTTCCTTCCTTCCTTCCTTCCTTCCTTCCTTCCTTCCTTCCTTCCTTCCTTCCTTCCTTCCCTGTGATGGGGTTAATGTACAGCTTTGGCTGGCTTGGAACTTGCTTTGCAGACCGGGCTGGCCTCATGCTAGGATTAAGGGTGTGCACCTCTTTATTTTTAATAGTAGTTGGTATGTGACAGGGCCTCCTGTTGCTAGGCAGGCCCTTCCCACTGAACTCCAGTGTACCCTTACCTTCTGTTTTACCAGTTGTGATAAAACACTGACCAAAACCAACTTGAGAGAGGAAGGGTTTTGTTTTTGTTTGTTTTTAAGTTTGTACTGTATACCCCCTCCTTGAGGGAAGCTAGGGTAGGGACTAAGGGACGAACAGAGGAGGGACACTGCTTACAGGTTTGCTTTCCAAGGTTTGCACACCCTACTTTCTTACACAACTCAGGACACCTGCGCAGGAGTGGGCTGGCCACAGTGAGTGGGCCCAACTAATCAGTCGCAGTCAGGAAAGTGTCCCACAGATTGCCCACAGTCTAACCAGTTGTGTCAAGTTGACAAAACTACTGAGCACACCAACTAACTCATAATGCTTTTAAATTTACTTTTTATATTTTTAAAAATAGTGATGGGGGTTGAACCCAGGGCTTCACATTGTGCTGGTCTCTACCACTGAGCCTCTTCTTGAAGTGAATTGACCATGTCAAACGTGCAGTTTAATCAGTTCCAATACACTTATATGCCGATGACACCATCAATAGATAAGGAGAATGAATGTATCTGTCCTCCCCTAAGGCTTTTGGTCCCACTCAACAGTCTACCCTCATTGTGCTTTGCCTGTCTCTAGGCAACGGCTGATGTCATTTCTATAACTTTAGATGTGTTTGCATGTATGTACATTGCCCCATATGTGCGTACAGGTTTACATAACAGAATCCTGTGTGCTGCCTTCACGAGATGCTCTGAGATTATGGGTGTGTCGGTGCTTTCCCCTTCAGTGTCATCGTGCTATGTGGGTATCCCAGCTTTGTGTGCCTGCTGGCTGCACACTACTGTTCAGATGTATCCGAGTTTGGCTCTGATTAACACTTGACCATCTGAACACTTGTATACTATGAGCACATGCTCTTTTCTTAACATACCTGGGAGGGAAGTGGTGGGCCCTGTTTCTTGCAGCTGCTTGCTTTTAAATTCTGACCACCAAGTGCATAAGAACTAAGCTGTTGTAAGTGTCTGTCAGTCAGCACCTTGCTAGGAGCAGTTCTTTTTCCTTTTAGTCATTATTACACAATGATCCTCCATTGTGGTTTTAGTTTGTATTTTTCCAGTGACTAAAGGTTGAACGTATTTTCTTGTGTTTGTCATTCTTTGATAAAGTGTCATATAATTTTATGTGTTTACTTATTTGGATAGTTCTCTTGTTTTTTGTTTTGTTTTTTTTTTTCCCTTGGTTCTTTTTTTTTTTTTCGGAGCTGGGGACCGAACCCAGGGCCTTGCGCTTCCTAGGCAAGCGCTCTACCACTGAGCTAAATCCCCAACCCCAGTTCTCTTAGTTTTGAGAATTGTAGAAACAGGTTTTTAATCAGAATCATGATTTGAAATATTTTATCCCAATCTGACTTGTCTTTATATTGTCTTAGCAAGAATAGATGTTCTGATATCAGTGAAGTAAAGTTTATCAATTTATTTTTTTAAGTCTTGTGCTTTGGGTGTCATATCTAAGACCTGTTTACCAAGCCCAAGGTCACAGAGGTTACCTCCTATAGTTCCCTGGAGAAGCTTTATAGCTTGAAGTGTTTCACCTAGTGTGGCTATAGGTAGTTTGGTGGTTGATGTCTGTGGTGCTATGTTTCATATGTATTAAGCAGGTGTTCTGACTCTGACTATAGCCCCAGCCCATAGTTAGTATTGTATCCAGGACAAGATGTGAATCAAAGTTTATGTGTTTTAGGGAATATGGATATTTAGCTGTCCCAGCATCATTTATTAAAATGGCCAATTTCCCATACTGAATTACCTCTGTGCACTGTCCCTGTGTGTGCACTGCCCCTGTATGCACTGCCTCTGTGTATGTACTGCCTCTGTGTGTGCACTGCCTCTGTGTGTGCACTGCCTCTGTGTGTGCACTGCCTCTGTGTGTGCATTGCTTGTGTGTGTGTTCCTGTGTGTGTGGGGGGGGGGTTCCTGTGTGTTCGTGTATTTGTGTGTTTGTGTGTTTGTGTGTGTGTATGTTTGTGTATGTGTGTGTGTGTTTGTGTATGTGTGTGTGTGTGTGTGTGTGTGTGTGTGTGTGTATGTGTATGTGTATGTATGTGCTTTGTATTTGTTTTCCATTTCCTTTGTTTTTCACTGGATTTTACTCTGTAGCCCAGACAGGCCCCATAATTGGTAATCCTCCTGCCTCAGCCTTCAGAGTGTTCTGATTACAGGTCTGAGCCACTACATCCAACTTGATGTTCTTAGAAGTTCTTAGCATAGTTCTTCATGTCCTTCTAGGTTCTAGGTCCTGTGCACTAAGCTTTAGTTCAGCTTCAGGATTTGCTCAGACTCCTGGGATCTTAATTTGAAATAATGAATCTGAAGCAGTTTGAAGAAAGCTTACGTACTGCTGAGGACTCTGAACATATTTCTCTTCCTTTTGTATAGAGTATCTTTAGTTTCTTTGAGCAGTCTCATAAAGTGTAAATATTGGACAGCTTTTTATTTTCAGATACTGTACTAAATTTTCACTTTTAAATGTTTTTTTTTTAAATAATTTCAACTGTGTTTACACATTGCTAGCATGAAGATTGGGCTCCATGCTGTACCCAGTTCTAATATCTGGCAGCCTTACTGAACTCACTTCAGAGTTGCACACTTGTCTGCTTCACTGTGGTTTTTTTTGCTGCTACGGGGACTCCAGCCTAGGACCTTGCTACACATCTGCCCTTCACTAGCTTTTGTATCTAGACATTGTTGTAAGGCACCACCCTCCTAGACACACTGCCACCATCTTTTTTTTTTACTACTTTTTTTTTTTATTAACTTAAGTATTTCTTATTTACATTTCGAGTGTTATTCCCTTTCCCAGTTTCTGGGCCAACATCTCCCTAAACCCTCCCTCTCCCCTTCTTTATGGGTGTTCCCCTCCCCATCCTCCCCCCATTGCCGCCCTCCCCCCAACAATCACGTTCACTGGGGGTTCAGTCTTACACTGCCACCATCTTTATGAAGTCAGCTTTGCGTGTTTGATAAATTGAGTCACCACAGGGCCTGTGCACTTCAGACATTCCCTCTGAGGACAAGGAATTGAGAGGGTCAGTAGACTCTCCTCATTGGTCACTTCTCCCAGCCAACTGGATGTAACTCTGCTATGGTTTCGTGTGACCTCTGGGTGGGGATGGGGGTGGGGTGGGGTCTAGAGTTTGTAGGATGTGGAAAACAAGGAGAAGGGGGCTTCCTTTGTGTGGCTATGGGGAAACCATCATTCAATCTGCCTTGGAGTCATTTGTCTGTGCCTCTCTGTAAGCAAGCATGGTAAACTAATTACCATGACTGACCTTTGGTGGAATTGTATTTTGGTTTGTCATTGGACCATTAAGAGAAGGAGGTAGATGTTGTTTACATCTCTCCAAGGGAAGAAATTCTTCAGATATCACCTCTACCCTCCCAACCACTCCCCCACCTCCCTGTTAAAAACTAAGTGAGCATAACTCTTAACTTGACTGTGGTACTGAATTGAGCAGAACTACTGGTGTAATGTTGGATAGAACTGAGTGTGGACATCTTTGCCTTTTCCTCAATCTAAAGGAAGCATCCTGCATAGGTGTGGTGTGAACAGTGGGGTTCTATGGATCTGTTTATCAAGTTGAGTCCTCTCACATTCTTGCTGTGCATTGCTTTTAGCTAATGTTAGATTACATGGTAGATCAATCATCTCTGCATCTGCTGAGATCATCATATGGTTGGGTTTTATTTGTTTTTTTCTTTGTTTGCTTTTCTGAGCTTGTTAGTGTTGTGAATTATATCAGCTTCCAACTGTAACCATTCTTAGCATCAGCCCTATTTGGCCATGATGTATTATCTTTTTAACATGATATTGGGTTTACTTTGTTAAAATTCTGTTTAGGAGGGGTTGTTTTGTTTTGTTTTTAATTTTATTTATTTTATATCCTATCTGAAGTTTCTCCTCCCTCTTCTCCTCCTAGGCCTTGCCTTCCAACTCCCCACAACCCCAACGCCATCCACTCCTCCTTTTCTCTTCAGAAAGTGCAGGCCTCTATGCTCATCCACCAGCCATGACGTATCATGTTCTAGTAAGACTAGGCACATCCTCTCAAGTGGAAACTTCTGGTTTCTTTGGGTAGTCAGTTATGTCCAATGATGTTTTGCTGGGGCACACAGGTAAAAGGATGTCTTGCTAAAGTAGACATGTGAAAGACTGTTTTCCTGAAGCAGACACAGGTGAAAGGATGTTTTACTAAAGCAGACACATGGAAGGACTCTTGATGAAGGAATATGAATATGACCCCACAGACAGTGGGAGATGGAACATTCGTTTCCTTTGCTCCACTTTGCTGTCTTTGCTAACAACATGCATGTATAGGTTTGCCTTACATTGAGTTGCTAAGCTCCGCTTGTGGTGATGCCAGAGAGAAACTCACCAAAGAACTTCTTGTGAGGTTCCTGAGGCTTCCCAGCCGTATCTTGGACCGGTTGGTGAGCCTTGTGGTTTCTTCACGATTGAACTAGACCTGCTGGTTTGTGTGTGGTGTCTGTCTGCCAAGAAGACTGGACTGAAGCTGCTGCTGATTGTATTTGATGTTTGCTACAGGTCTGAACTGCTGACAAAGAAGATTGAGCTCTCCTGTCAAAGAACTATTGCTAAATAGGTCCACTTCCCCCACAGCCTAATAACTTTTCTCTTCTACTACTTCTAATAGGTGGTGGGCTAGAGGAGAGGTTGAACCCTTATTAAAGTAGGTTGAGAAAAATGTATGCCTACATTCCTTTTTATTAAGGCTAGACAAGGCAACCTAGCAGGGGGAAAGAGTCCCAAAGGCTAGCAGCATAGTAAGAGTCAGCTCCTGTTCCAGCGGTATAGGAGTCCCATAAGAAGACCATGCTATACAACTGTAACATGTGTTCAGAGAGTCTAGCTCAGTCCCATGCAGGCTTCCTGATTGGCAGTTCAGTCTCTGTGAGCCCTTATGGGCTCAGATTAGTTGATTCTGTGGGTTTTCTTCTGGTGTCCTTGACTTCTGTGACTCCTACAGTTTTTTTCCCCTATTGTGCAGGATTCCCCAAGCTCCTACTAGTGTTTGGCTTTGGGTGTCTGTATCTGTTTCCATCAGTTGCTGGATAAAGCCTCCCTGTTGACAATAGGGCTAGATGCAAGTCTATGAGTACAGCAGAATATCATTAGAAATCAATTTCACTGACTCTTTTGGGGGGAGCCACTCATTTTTGGTTCTATCAGGGGTCTCTGGCCTACCCTGCCTCTTAACAGCTGGTGCCCTGACCTGAGGAGTTGGATCCCCTACCCAGCCACATGGGAATTGGTGACCACTCCTTTTCCCTATCCTTCTCTCCACTGGATACAACCAACACCACACTCTAGCTGTAGCCTAATCTTCTAGGTCAGGACTCTTAGGGCTTTCTCAGCAGGACCCTTCTCTGCTGAGTCATGGACATGCCAGAGCAAAGACCAGGCCTTTGTTCTGGTGGAGACTTTGATACCTAGACATCTTATCTGAGGTTACTGCCCCACAAAAACTGTTGATCCCAGACTTTTGGGTGGTGACAGCATTCTTATAGTTTCAGGATCTCTGGAAAAGTCTGGGAAGATGGGTGCTGCTGGATCTAAAATTGACCCAGATGCCTCTTAGATGTCTGCTGCAAAAATTACCCCAAGTACATACCACGTTTGTCTTTCTGGGTCTGGGTTACTTCACTCAGGATGATCTTTTCCATCTCTATCTACTTGCCTGCAAATTTCATAATGCCATTGTTTTTATTGCTGAGTAATACTCTATTATGTGAGTGTACCACATTTTCTTTATACATTGATCAGTTGAGGGGCATCTAGGTTGTTTCCAGTTTCTAGCTATTACAAATAAAGTTGCTATGAACATAATCGAGCAAGTGTCTTTGTGGTAGGATGGAGTATCCTTTGGGTATATGCCCAGGAGTAGTATAGCTGGGTCTTGAGGTCGATGGATTCCTAATTTTCTGAGAAACTGCCATATCGATTCCCTCAGTAGCTGCACAAGTGTGCACTCCCACCAGCAGTAGAGAAGTGTTCCCTTTTCTCCTCATCCTCACCAGGGTGAGCTGCCACTGGAGATTGGATCCTAGCTATCCTGCAGGTATGAGAAGGAATTTCAGACTCATTTTGATTTGCATTTCCCTGATGGCTAAGGGTGTTGAACATTTCTTTTAAGTGCTTTCGGCCATTAGAGTTCCCTCTATTGAGAACTCTCCATTTTGATCTGTAATCCCCTTTTTAATTGGATTATTTGGTTTGTTGGTGTCTAGTTTTACATTATTCTACATGCAGACATAAGGGAGACCAGCACCATTGTTAAAGATGCTTTCTTTTTTTCCAGTGCGTAGTTCTGGCTTCTTTATTAAAAAACAAACAAACAAACAAACAAACAAACAAACAAACAAACCCAAAATGGGTGTCCACAGGTATGTGGATTTCCTTCTGTTTTCTTTGTTTGTTGGTTTTATTCCATTCCATTGATCAGCCTGCTTTTATGCCAATACCATGCAGTTTGTTTTGTTTGTTTGTTACTATTTCTCTGTAGTATAGCTGGAAATCAGGGATGGAGATGTCTCCAGATGGTCTCTTATTACTATCATTTTATTAACTATCCTGAGCTATTTGGTTTTTCCATATGGAGTATGGTTTTTTCAAGGACTGTAAAGAACTGTTTTAATGGGGATTACATTGAATCTGTAGATTGCTTTTGGTAGGATGACCCTTCTTAGGATGTTAATCCTACCAAGCCGTATGAGTTCCCTGGTAGAATTTTTGGAGTCACTTATGTGTACTATCATATCATTTGCAAATGGTGATGCTTTGACTTTATCCTTTTCAATTGGTATCCCCTTCATCTCCTTGTACTAAATTGAATAGATACAGATGTTGTTGTAAAAATAAAAAAAAATAAAAAAAGTAAGGTGTCTTTTATCCCGCTAGGTCCAGCACCTCAGTGCCCCAAGATATCTTGGCAGAAACACATCCCAAATCCTCGGTGGCCCAGTGTCTCCTGCCGCCACACACTTTCTTACACTCAAACTGTCACATAAAAGACACACAACACAATAACCTTAGATTCAATTGATAAGATATAATTGCCCACCTAAACATATAAGGCCCAGTACTATCCATCCCTTAGGAACTTTAATAACAACCTGTAAATACACAGAGCGGAATCTTTACATTAGCCTCCATCGTCCTGCCACGGCTTCTCTCTCTCTCCTCTCTCCTCTCCCTCCTGTCTCTTCCTTTCTCTTCTAGTCTCCTCCTCTTCCTTCAAACTTCTCCCGCCCATCCTTCCTTCTCATCCAATGACAGGCCTCCTTCTATTTTGTGCCTGCCTCACCTGTGACATCATCCTACATACAGAAAGAGTGGGCAGCCTTGTCTTGTCCTTGATTTTAGTGGGATTAAAGTTTCTCTCCATTTAATTTGATGTTGTCTATCAGCTTGCTGGAGACTGCTTTTATTATGTTTAGGTATGTACCTTGTATCCTGATCTCTGTAAGACTTTTCCTGAAGGGGTGTTAGGTTTGTCAAAGGCTAATTCAGAATCAAATGAGATGATAATGCAATTTTTTTCTTTGTTTATTTATATGGTAGATTACATTGACAGATTTTTATATGTTGAACCATCACTGTATCTCTGGGATGATGCTTACTTCATTATAGTGGATGATCTTTTTGATGTGCTCTCATATTCTGTTTGTGAGTATTTTATTGAGCATTTATGCATACATGTTCTAAAGGAAATTAGTCTGAAATTCTTTGTTGGGTCTTTGTGTGGTAAAGGTATCAGGGTGATTGTGGCCTCAAAATTAATTTGGCAAAGTGCCTTATGTTTCTATTTCGTGGAATAATTTGAGGAGTATTGATATTAGCCCATTGAAAGTCTGATAGACTTCTGGGCTGAAACCATCTAGCCATGAGCTTTTTTGCTTGGGACACTTTTGATGACTGCTTCTGTTTTCTTAGGGTTGTGGGGTAATTTGGATTTTTATCTGCTCTTTGGGTTTTCTCTTCTTGGTGGCATCTTTTTAGGATTTGTCCTTTTCTGTCTGGTTGTTGTATTTATTGGCATCAAGTTTTACCAATATTATCTTAATCCCTTTCTTGTTTATTGTGTCTGTGATGATTTCACCTTTGTCATTGTCTTACAGTAGCCACCCACCTTTCCTGATTACTCTGATTGGAAATTTATCAATATCATTAACCTTTTCAGGAACTTTCTTTTTCCATCCCCTTTCTACCTCCCTCCTTTTCTCTTTTCTGTACGTTTTTATCTTCCCCTTTCCCTGTCCATCCTCGTTCCTTTCCATTTTCTTCCCCTCTTCTGCCTCCCTCCAACCCCCACTTGGATCTTGGAGTTAAAGCCAGCACCGTATGCACATACCTCAGCCAAAGAACCAGCTTTTAATTTTTTATGTTTTCCGTTTCATTAATCTTTCTGCTTCTGTTCTCTTTCCCCTGTTTACTGAATGACTATGTCATTTTAATAATTTCTCTTTTACTAAATTTTTTTTAATTTTAAGAGTAAAGTATGGTTCTTTAAATTTTTTTTTCTTTTTTTTCGGAGCTGGGGACCAAACCCAGGGCCTTGCGCTTGCTAGGCAAGCGCTCTACCACTGAGCTAAATCCCCAACCCCCTTTAATTTTTTTTTAAGTTAAACTGTTAACCTCCTTAATATAACGGTTTTGAGGTTCAGAGAAGTCATGGCAGACAGCTGAGGTGTATCCCACTGTCCCATGGCCACTGTGCTTTGATTGTTATGGTGAGCAAGCCCTTGAATCTTTACCTAGTGAGGAGCAGATGTCAAGACCTTTGGAGAAGCAAAGATCCAAGGCCTTGTTGGTCTGAGAGTTAATCTATTGCCAAATCCAATATTAGTTGTTTGAGTTTATTTTACCTTGGCTACAGGCCTTTCTCTTAATATGTTGTATAATGAAAATTAATTAGAATATGCCAAGAGTACTTCTGCATACAGCCAATGTTTCCTCTGTTCTGAGGGGCAAAGCTACTTTTTATTTTTGTTGAGACTGTTAGTAGTAATCATGGTGTAGTGGTTTAAATAAGAATGGCCCCATAGGGGCCTATGAATTTGTAGTCGCCAGGGAATGGAAGAAGGATAGGATTAGAAGAATTAGGAGACCTTTTTGGAGGAAGTGTGTCATTAGGGGGTGGGCATTGAAGTTTCAAGAGCTCATGCAACCAGTCTGAGTTTGAGTCTGGAGTCTGATTCTGAGTCTGAGTCTGCGTCTGCCTCTCTGCCTCTTTGCCTCTTTGCATGCTGATCAGGATGTAAAGCTCTCATTTACTGCCCCAGTATCTGCCTGCATGTTGCCATGCTTCCTGTCATGATGATAATGGACTAAACCTCTGAAACTGTAAGCTAGCCCCATGACTTTCCTTTATAAACTTGCCTTGGTTATGGTGTCTCTTTGCAGTAATAGAACAATGACCAAGACACATGGTAGCTGTGTTGGAAACAGTACTTAGCTGTGTGGCTGGCAAGATATTGAATAGGAGGAATTGTTTTGTTGTTTTTGTTTTTTTATAAGGACTTCTTTCAGCATAGCACCAGGGACATCTCAGTTAGTATTGACTCTAACAAGTTATTTCTTGTCCAGTAGAAATTCTTAGTTCAAAAACTAAAAAATATCTTCGTCATTAAAAGGACTCATTTCAGATTATTTTATAGGCAAAGTAATACCAGAATTACTTTAACACCATCTTCTCATGTTCCTTTCAGAAGGCCAGATCCCTCTGCATTCTCAAGGTACTGTATTTAGGACTTCTAAAATATATGTAAAAGCCATTTTCAGAGAGGCACTAAAATAACCCCTGGTCAATACAAAGGAAGAACAGGAGGAAAACCTAGAGGATTTATTTTCGATGGTCATAAAGGCAAGGAGTGTATTGTTATTTTAGCTTGTCTTTTAAAGAGGAAAAACGATTTGAGTCTTATTCAAGAAAAAGCTGCTCTCTTGACAGTTTGAGTCTCAGAATGAAAAAAATTCAAACCTGATGTTTGTTTCTGTAGAGACTGGTTCTCCTGTTACCCAGGGTGCTTGCAGAACCTGAGTCCTTACAGGTGTGAGCCATTCCTAGTTTGTGTTCTTAGTCCTGACAAGGGACTCATGTGTGCTGGGCAAATACTCTTCCAACTGAGCCCATATCCTCATCTCTCAAGCTCGTAATTTTTTTTTTTTTTTTTTTTTTTTTTTTTTTTTTTTTTTTTTTTTTAAGAACTGGGCAGCAGTGGGAACAGTGGTAGGAAGCTGGCCGGCAATGGTGGCAGGACCAGGTCCCCAGTCTCTGGAGTTAGTAAACCCCGATTTGGCCATTCTTCTATTAGAGGATGGCAGCATTCTGCTCCTGTTCTTTGTAAGTACCACTCAGTAGATGCTAATTCTGTTTGGGGGCAGAGCCATTTTCTCTATCAAGGACTTGAGGAAATAATCAAGGGTCATATGCAGATAAGACATTGCTTAGAATTTTTGTGTCTCAAAAGTGAGACCAGTTCACTCATTCTGTCTACTTTTAGAATTACAAGTGTATTTTTAATTAAACAAATGCAGCCACATTTCATGCATTTATAATCACTTTTCAAATTGGTAGGTCTTACATATTAGCAATTGGATTTCATTTCATTTGGTCATGAACTTTGTAATGTTTCTAATTAAACATTGTGTGCTAAAAGAAATATTGCTGTCTTTCATAGCAAGTGACTGAAACCATGTGTGCTGCTCACTCTTCCATCACTTGACAGGTATTTTAGAGTGTAACATTTTTCCTTTGTTGGAGCTTCCTGTTACTTGAGCTTTGAGGATAGTGAGATGGTGAATGCTCTTCCTCTCCCAGTGTCCTCTCCTCCTACTCTTCTTTGTCCTTTAACCACCCTTTTCCTCAGGACTAACCCATCCTGAGCCTACCTGCTCTCCTAGCAGGTGCTCTCTTGCATTCCTTGCACACTGTGTCAGTTTGCCTGTACACTGTGTTACACTTTCCTCCCACACTGTCAGTTTCCTTGCACACTGTGTTACAGTCATAAACATAAGTTTTAAAGTGTTTAATAGAAAAGGCTTAACAGTGTTTCCTGCAATGGTAAGATTAGAGAAAAATGGTTAATAGCTTTGAGAACTTGATGTAAGTTTTAGTTGAGACCTCTTTCTGTAAGATTTAACTCTCCTCCACTTCGTGATCCTGTAGTCTGTGGCCTGCTCCTTACCTACTGGTTCTCCTTGGCTATGATCGTTGTTCACATTGCAGAACCGTAAGGGAATGTGGTAGTGACTCAGGCATTCGCACCTCCGCCTGGAGCTTCAGGATGCTGTCAGTATAGTTAGGGGTAAAAAGATAGTTAGGGGTAAAAAGAGTAGATGGAAAGAACGAACCCACCTCTTTTAAAATATGTACCGATGTGTAGAAATTAAAAATGTATATTATAGGAGTCAGTAAGTACTCCCAACCAACTTCAAAATGAAAAATTAGTCACAAGTAGCTGCCGCCACATCATTTGTGGCTGAGGCAGGAGGATTCCAAGCTAGCCTGGGTCACAGAGTGAGATTCCATCTCAAGAAATCAAATACCAAAAGGCTGAAAATCCATATTTTCTCTGTGTTATGCTTGTTGAGTTAGTACAGCAGTCTCTTTTGCCTGTTCGTGTCATGCTTAAAATGAGCCCTGAGAGCTCTCTTTTCCCATCTCTCCCTGAGGGAACTTCTGGGGCTGTCTTCTTTAATAAAAGGTCAGTTTTCAGAAGTAAGCGATGCTCATTTAAAAGTAAAATGCCATGATGAGCGGTATTTGTTTGGGTTTTTTTGGCAGGATCTGAAATACAGTAGTCATATATACTTTAATACCATGAGACTCTATCCTTTATTTAATGGATGCCCTAGTTAGTGTTTGTTTGAAAGTGGACATTTTATTGTTATTACTAGTTAGTTCTTAAAGAGGTTGTTAGAGAAAGACAACTGCTGCAGTCTCTTGCTTCACTCATAGGAACAAAAGCTAATGATTGTGAAGTATTTTAGTGGGTGGAACCCACTCAAGGTAGGGCTTGCCTTCCCCACTATTATAAGGTGCACTTGACCCAGTTGCTATGGAAACATATTTAAAGTACTGAAAGTTAGGATGTAGATTTTGATACTGGCTTATGAACGATAGATACCGAATACCAAGGATCTAAATGCTACCCCAACAGCTACTTTGGGGCCAGGCGTTGACTGCACTTGCTATGCCATCACAGTAAAGAAGGGTCTTGGCCTCAAGTGTTCAGCTTCTTGTGGGAGTGGGAAGCAGGTAGGTAGGCAGGACAGCAAGTGCAGAGGCAGCTGGAGGATTGCGGTCGGAAAGTCGGGAAGGCCACATCACAGGTGCTTCTAGTATGGGCAGAAAGGAGAAGGAAGGTTCATCTAAATCAGGTCTTTGAAATCACATCTATAGCCACGCAACTGAAAGGTTTGGTGGGATCTTAAGTATCTGAGTTCATTAGCTTGGATCACCTGCCAGTGGGCCACTAGAGCATGCATCTCTGTTGTTTGACTTCTAAGACTCCTAGTGTTGCTGTGTGCTTAAGAGGGGCAGTTCGTAAGCGCCATATGCTCTTACAGCAGCAGTGGGCCTGTCCCTGCACACTAGCTCCTCGGAGGTGTTTTTCTAACAAACAGAACTAGAGCTTGTTTATAGTTAGCTGTTGGATGCCGGCCTTGTGCTAAGTATTGGGCTGGGATTCAGTGAGGGGAGGTATACTTAGTGTCTGTACTTGTTCAGCTTTCAGCCAAGTTGAGAGTGAATGTGAGCAGATGTGAGATAGTGTTGGACATCAGAGTGTGGATGGCCATGCACGCAAGTATTGAACGTGCTGAGTGAGGAGCACTCTCGTACAGTTTGTGTATTGTCTTCAAGGAAGCCTTGGCATGGTCGCCAAAGAGGACTGTGCACTGAAATGGCAGTCTGAGGGGACGGGTGAACTTTTCCTGTATGGTGGGCCTGCCAGCCTGGTGGGGGGCAGTTATACCCATGGCATGATGAGGGGCTGGTCATCCAAAGAGCACCACTTCAAAGGGCAGCTATATACCGGGAAAGAAAAAAAGAAAGCTCAGCCCTGCCTTGTCTGACTGGTTTTTCACCAGAGTTGAGATACTGAATAGGAGGTGAATCCAGTTGGGACTGGTAATGGTAGTCAGTGACAGACTTCATATTATTCTCTAACAAGCATGTCAAAAACATGTCAAAAGGCCGTCCTGTGCCAGCTGCTGTGCTGAGTTAGGAATAGAAGCACAGGTGAGGTCAGTGGCTTCCTTTACAGGCAGAAGGAAAGATGGAAGCAAGTGTGTGAGACACACCAGGCAGCACGTGTGTGAGACACACCAGGCAGCAAGTGTGTGAGACACACCAGGCAGCAAGTGTGTGAGACACACCAGGCAGCACGTGTGTGAGACACACCAGGCAGCAAGTGTGTGAGACACACCAGGCAGCACGTGTGTGAGACACACCAGGCAGCACGTGTGTGAGACACACCAGGCAGCACGTGTGTGAGACACACCAGGCAGCACGTGTGTGAGACACACCAGGCAGCAAGTGTGTGAGACACACCAGGCAGCACGTGTGTGAGACACACCAGGCAGCAAGTGTGTGAGACACACCAGGCAGCAAGTGTGTGAGACACACCAGGCAGCACGTGTGTGAGACACACCAGGCAGCACGTGTGTGAGACACACCAGGCAGCACGTGTGTGAGACACACCAGGCGAATGTTACAGAGGGGGCAGAGAGAGCAGGGCACAGGTGCAAGGTCCTGAGGAGAAGGCACTTGGGAGCTAAGGGAGTGTAGGAGACTTGCGTAACTTCTAGAGTAGCTTTCTGTCTTCTCCAACTGTCCAATCCAGAGAACAGGAAACAATGACCCCATTCCAGATATTAGCTACCATTGTCTTCTTTCCTACCATTGCCTCTGCTGGGGTGTCTTTTGCTTAGATGACAGGGATGGACTGTTTCTTCCAGATCTGGAGCACTCAGTAGTTGAACTGCTGTGCCAGGTGCTAGAGGCAATGGAAGAGTAGGGTTGATGTGGGTTGAACAGCATCCAGGAGATAGAATAGTTGGTAGTTTTGCATGCATATTGCTTTTTCCTAAACATTCAGTTCTAGAATTCTCTTCCACACATAAGTCCTTCATATTTAGAGGTGACCTTGTAGTGTTCAGGAAAGACTACTGTGAGAACTCAAGGTTGGATTTTAATAGTAAGATTGAGTTCAGTTAACAACCCTGATAGAGGATTTCTAAGTGTGTGGCTGTAATGTTCTGAAGCACGCAAAGCTATTCGTGCTAGTAGACAGACTACTTGTCTTTCTGGCCCTGCACCTATTAGCTGGAGTGAGGCTGTGAGAGCCAGCTGGTCCAGAACTTGCTCACTCTGTAGGAAGCTGGAAGAAGACGTTTAATTCAGGACTTCAAGGGTGTTACCTCTCTTTCCATTCAGATTCAGAATCCTGATTTTTTTTTAACCTTTATTTTTAAAGATGCATTTGTTTTTGTTTTTTTAAAGAAACAATTAAATATTGCTGGAGTTAAAGTCTAAAAAGCTGTGTTTAACAGAGATTTCGGTCTATGTATGCTTATATTTTGATCAAAACAGTTTCATGACAATAAGAACAGCTATGCTAACAAAGAAAACCTTGTTATTATTGCCCTATCAAGAATGGCACGTCAGGGGGTTGGGATTTAGCTCAGCGGTAGAGCACTTGCCTAGCAAGCGCAAGGCCCTGGGTTTGGTCCCCAGCTCCGGGGGGTGGGGGGTGGGGAGGGTGGCACGTCAGTATTTGGGACATTTAAAACCCAAAGTATGAATGTTTATTTCCAGGAAGAAAATGTGAGCTCTTCTAGATAGTAATCTAAAAATTGTATAATCCATTTAAAGTTTTGTACTACATTTCTGTTTTACTAGTTTCTCTTTCTGTTCCTGACAATTAGAAGAAATTATTCTTTAAAAGGACTTGAAGCAGCTAATGGATTACGTGTCTATCTTTATTGTTTCTTAGTATTCTGTTTAAAAAAACACAGAAATTCTTTTTATCCAGGAAGCTGAAAAAGCAGCTTGTTCTAGAGGAAACTGGTGTATGATTCCTTCCTGTTCAAACTCTAAACTGTATGCTTTTCCTTGGCTTTAAGTTCCAGGATACAGTTTATGTGAGTGAAAACAAACACTGCTAAGCAAACATACACTCAGGTTAGGGTTTTGAGGTGCTTCATGCATGTGTGGTGAGAACATCAAATGCCAGCATGAATTGTATGAGGAAGTAAAGTAAGATGAGAACAAACCCACAGTTGAGTCTGTTATCTGAATTGGGTCTGTTCAACTGCACTGGCTGCCATCATTATGGGCTGGTACTTTAAAAAATTTTGTATGGAAACACAGAATTGGCAAGTTGCTCAGAGGAGTTCATGTTTTTTACTTCTTTTTCTTTATGCGTTTTGTTATGGTTTGGGAGATTAGCAAGAAGACAAACAACAAATAGTTCTTGATAATTTAGCTATAAAAGGATTCAGCACTGTGGACTTGACCCAGCCAGCTGCTAAGTTCAAACCATTTCAACCTGACCTAGGCCTGTCTGCTCTCAGCACCTGTTCTAGTGTAGCCTATTTGCTGGGGTCTGTGGAACCTCACATATGCCCTTGTTTGAGATGGCCATGTTCTAGAAGAGACTATAAAAGAGTAGGAGGCATCAGGAGATGGTTCTTGTTCCTGCTGTGTCACAGCCAGTGACACAGGTGACAAATCACTTCTGGGCCTTTGCCTCTCTGTTAGACTCAGGAGAGCTGAAACCTGCACCCTCAGCCTTAGAAGTGCTGTGCCTCAGTGTCCCGTGTAGCATTGTGCCCTCTCTGTGTGGAATTGGCATGTAGGGTTAACTCCTCCATCAGGGCTGCTAGTCTCTGCTAGTCTCCATCTAGGCTTGCTGTGATTTCCCCTTGTGAATGACTTGTCTCTCTGTCCTTGCCTTCTCATGTCCTACATCTTTCCAGCTGTTGTGTTTTCAGGATACTTACATTATGTACCTGCCTTTCCTTAACTTGTCACATTACCAGTGTACATCCCCATCCTCTCCTGCCTCCTTCCAGCCCTCTCTGTCTTTTGCTTTCCTATCCTGTCCAGCTCCAAACTTTGTGTCTTACACTGATCCGGTCATGAGCATGTTCTCACTCAGAAACCATCTCTATACTCTGGCTTTCAAGACCTTCTGTGAGTGAGCCTGTCCCACCCATCCTGCTGGAGTCACACTGCCCACATGGGCTTTGCCTTATCATCACAGATACCATTTTCTTACTGCTTTAATGCTTTCATTTTCTATGTGTGGTATATGCATGTATGAGTATACACATGTGGTACTTGCCTTTGTGTGTGTGGGAGATGGAGATGGAGAGGGAGTGTGAGTGTAGGCCAGAAGTTGACTAAAGGGGTCTTACTCTATCATTCCCCAGTATGTTTTTTGAAACTGAAAGTGGGTCTTCCAGTTCTACTGGACTCTCCAACCAGTGAACCCCTTACCACCATAGAGTACAGATGTGGATCTACATGCCCAGCTTTGGTATGGGTGCTAGGGGTCTGAATTCAGGCCCTCATGCTTGTATAAGAAGTACTTCAGTTACTCAAACATCTCCTACACCCAGCTGCTCTCCTCCTCCTCTTCTTCCTCCTCCTCCTCCTCCTCCTCCTCCTCCTCCTCTTCCTCCTCTTCCTCTTCTTCTTCCTCCTCCTCTTCTTTTTCTTCTTGTTCTTGTATAATATCTCTCCATGAAACCCTCAAATTAATCAAGAAATGAAAAGTGGATAGGATAACTGAATAGAGCCCCGAAGAGAAGGCAGAGACGGTAGAGGCACCATAGAAAGTTGCAAAGAGCATTGGGAGCCACTAGGTAAGGGCAGGTAGATAGATATTAACTGCAGGATTTTGAGTCAGATAGAAGAAGTTTTAAGACTCATGATCACCCCCAAATACATTTTTTTAAGTAGAGTAAAAGCCAAATCCATTAGTTCTGAAGGGTGAGATATGGTACTAGAGCATGAGAGAAGTGGCAATCCCCCATTCCTGTAGTAGGCCTCACTTGCATGTGCATACAAGATCTTCTGAGCAGGCATAGAGAATCAAGTTGCAGCTCATTGGCGTAGGTTTGTGGTAGAGTCATTTTTTCAGTTCAGTGTTTGTCTTCATGGATCTGGTTGGAGAACTGCCAGAGAGTGGCTGTATCCTTTCCACAAGCACACCAGGTTCTAGACTGGGTAAAGTTGTGTGTGAAAGTGGAGCGGGCTGGTTACCTAAGGGGAAGGAGTTGTTAAGACTTCAGAGTCGGTCCTTTTTCCTTCATTCCCCACTCACTTCCTCCTGTGTCTCAGTCCTTGACTCATTCACTTCAGGACTCTGCCCACACTCCAGTTACCATACATCATATGTGTCAGTGCCTGCCCCTGGGTCCTGTTCTTCACCAGATCTGCCTAGTGGGAGCAACAGCAAGGAGAAATGGGGTTATCTCGGAAAGAAGGAAGGACTGGTCAGTGTATTCCCTTTAGAGGGGAACGGCCCATTGGGTAGACTCAGCTGCCATCTGAGGCACTCCTTGTACATGGCTGCCTTCCTCTTACCTAATGGTACAGTTTTACTGACTTGTGTCCTTCTGCCCTGTTTTCTTCCTGCTCAGGGGTGGGTATGGAGCAGGGTACAGTGTGGTTTAATCTGTGCGGAGGTTCTGCTGGGCAGGCCCAAAGAAACTGTATCATTTGAGTGACCATGAACCAGAAGGAGAGACCATATGAGGGACAGGGGAAAGAGAGAGGGAATAGGATGTGACATATGGAGGTGCCAGAAGGTTGCAGTCGCTGAGACCTGGAGAAAAGGAGAACAGGTAGACCAGGGTGTGGCAGGGTCAGGACAGGATAGGTTTGTAAATTTGGAATGGTAAAAGTGCTTTTGTTGAGGGACTTACCCTGTAGTGAGTAACTGAAGGATGGGGATAAACTTGTGGAGAAGGCTCCAGGGGGAGGAAGGGGTATGCAGGGCAGTGAAGGCCATGGTGTGAGGGTGGGAGGCTCAACTGATAGATGGTCACTGGGTTAGTAAACTATGCGGAGGTTTGTGAAAAGAAAATGCTTCCCACTTGGAAGGGCTGCAAACGTAGCAGTGTCTTCAAGGTGAGCACAGGACTCCTGGCTTGCACTTACTCCACAGCAGCCCCATCTTAACTCAGCAGCATCAGGCTTGCTCTGCAGGAGTCCTGTGCTTCCGTTCTTATCTCCCTTGGAATGGTGGGTAGGCTCCCTCACTGCCACTGGTCCAGGCTGCTGCATTGCTTGGTCTGCACCAGAGCACTGCCTTCAGGACTTGTGTGGTCCACTCTTTCTTCATGTTTGTAGTTAGCTCCTCTCCACATTCATATATCTCTTCAAGGGGCATAGGGGAGCCCATCATTTACTAAGCACTCTTAGACCCATTGAGAGCTCTGCTGTGTGTGTTTGTGTTTTCTTAAGATCTTACTTGATCACTGTTTGACTGCATGCCCTTTATTGAATTGCCAATTGATCTAGCAAAGAAGGGCAGAGATTTCTGTTGTTATTTTTTTTTTCTTTTTTCTTTTTTTCGGAGCTGGGGACCGAACCCAGGGCCTTGCGCTCGCTAGGCAAGCGCTCTACCGCTGAGCTAAATCCCCAACCCCCTTCTGTTGTTATTTTTAATGGTATACTTTCCCTGCACCTATTATAGAACAAGGCAGATTGCAGATGCTCATAAATGTTAGTGGCGTGCCGAGTACACACAACCAGAGAGAGGAAGAGAGGAATGGGTGGGCTAGCAAACAGTTGGGAAGAAAAGATGTGCTCACCCATGAACCCTCCGAGTTCAGGATGCAGCAGGCATGGAGGTGGGTTATTACTTTGGGTCTTTGTGATGTACCAGCATTTGCTTTCAAACTGTCACAGTTCAAAATACAGAGTACAATTTATGCTGCTAGAGCTGTGGTTGGAAACTTGAACACTGCCAGATTTTCCCATTGACATCTGAATAGCTCAAATTATGCTTCTGGTAAATTTGTTGTTGCAAAGTGTCTTGCCAGACTGTCTTGCTTTACAGCAGCAGCACATTGCACCAACCTCAATTGCTACTCAGACTCCTGAGCTCCCTAGATGCTGCAGTGGTGTTCCTCCTATCCACTCGAAGTACAAATTAGGTATGCTTTGGGGCACAGGAGGACTCTCTTCACAGCAGAGTAAGATTTCAGCCTTTCATGTTCAAGTTCCTATCTGTATCGTGTTTTTAGGGTGAAGCATCTTCCAGGACCTCAGAAATAGAAACTAGTTTTAAACAGGATTTCCTTGGGGTGACTGCCATCTCCTGCCAGCACTGGTGGCCTTGGCTTCTGTGCCTTATCCCATCCTGCTTTCTGCAGTTACTTTTCACTCTTCTGCTTTGCTTGTGTCCAGTTTCTTCCTCTCATTCATGTTCCCTTGAGCTGAGAAGTGCTGTTATGCTTTTAGCTCCCAGCTTTACCTACTTAGGGAGGCTTTTGTAAAGTTGTTTGGATGCTGGTTCCCTCTCCCATGTACTGTCATCCCAGACTTCTTCACCACAGCTGACTATAGGCTTCTATCATCATAGACCCCCACATCCCCACATCCCCACATCTATCTACTGTTAGCATTGGCAGCCCCCAAGGGACCATCTTGATGGTCTTACTAGTTACCATGTTTTCAGTACTGAAGATAAAGAAAAAGTACCGAGGATAAAGAAAAATAGTCCCCCCACCCTGCCCCCTGGAAAGCTCTTCCCAGATACTTTTGAATAAAAGAGCAATGAGAGAGGCCTATGTCCGTCCTCTGAAGCCATGGTTATAACCACTATCACTTGACACAAGTGCAGAAAGGATCTGGTCTCCCTGCTGACAACCGAGTCAGGTTGAATGATGTGCAAACAGTGGTTTGGAGAATGAAATTTACATCTTCTTCATGTTCCAGGCAGCAGCTGCATCCAGATTTAGCCCAATGGCAAGGGCTCTCTGTCTTCTGGGCAGCTATCTGAGAAGGAATTAGGAAGGAAATGAGGAAACCTCTGCACAAATCATCTGAATCCCACTAATCACTGGGAACTTATTGCCATATTGCCATGATTTTAAGGAACAAGTCCATATGTGCTATGGTGGGGTGGGGAGTTTCACACTGTTCATGTCAACAACGATGAGCACACGAATTATCCATTCTCCTATTTATTCAACTTAATTAATTTAGCAAACATTCACTCTTCTTGTGTAGCTTTATTGTTATTGAACCTTGCACCCAGTGCATGTCAGAATATATGTCTTTCATTGGCACATGTTAACTATATGAAGCAACAGGTCTTGGGTCTTGTTACGATTTTCCCTACATGCACATAAAGAATTGAGCTTACCATTATTGCCCTCTTGACCCTCCTGCCACTACTGCTGTTCCTTCTGTTCCAGATAGTTTCCCTTTTACCTTCATGTCTCTTCTTATGACTCTAGACTCTACATGAGAGAAAACATGCAGTACTTATATGAGTTAGTCTTATTTTGCTTAATATGATTTTTTCAGTTTTAAACATCATCACTATCACCATCATCATTATTATTACCATGTGATCCAGGTTGGTCTTGAACTTTTTACCCTCCTAAATGCTGAGATTACAAATGTGAACTATCTACTCACTACTGAGACCTGGGTTACAAATGTGAGCTTACAGCTGTCTTAAGTTCTAAGGAGATAGTATAATTCCTAGTAAGTCTGGAACAGAACCTATAGCAGCACTACAAATTAACCAAGGTTCATACAGCCCTAAGACAGGCAGGTTCTGATTCTGTTCTCACATAGTTCTGATAAGTTTGGGCTACAGATGAATCACAAGAAGTGTAGGTTTTGCCTTCTGGGATTAGTACGTTCATTCCTTCACTGGTATTGAAGCCTGCTTCTTCAGGATTCCAGCATATCCAAAAGACCAGCCTTGTGGGACTGAGCAACCACTAGATTTGGACTTCTTATTCACAGCTGGCCATTGTGGGGTTAGTTGGACTGTAGCCCATAAGTCATTCCAATAAATTCTTTAGATAGATAAGACAAGATAAGATAGCTAGGGAGATATATTTGTCCTATAAGTTCTGTGACTCTAAAAACACTAAAAAAGTTAATAAAGTGTCATACTATGTTTTTGGTTTTTGTCTTTTTTTTTTTTTGGTTCTTTTTTTCGGAGCTGGGGACCGAACCCAGGGCCTTGCGCTTCCTAGGTAAGCGCTCTACCACTGAGCTAAATCCCCAGCCCCTATGTCTTTTTTTTTTTTTAAAGGTTATTCTGCTTTTCAGTATTAGTTTGACCACCGGTAGTTCATGTCTGTGTTGGAACATAAGATGGGGAATGAGATAGGGAGCAAGTGTCCATGTAAACACCCTAGTGACATGAGCCAGCCTCACATTGTGTAGTCCATTCTCCCAGAGTACAATGCTACTTTGTCATTTGCTTGGGTCACTCAGCATGCATGGTCTCTGCTTCATTGGGCTTCATTGGGTACAGTCCTGCTACCTTTCACCTTGCCCTTGTCGTCATGTGTACATGTGTGTACATGGCTTCATGGATACATTCCAGGAGGTCCTACTGTGATGGGATTAGTCAGTGACTGTGCTATGGAAGCTGGTAGGGTTGATATTTCTGAGGGCTTTGAGGCATACATTAGCTCAGATCATTCTCTGGCACCCAGTGGGTCACTGGCAGTCATCCAGTGGTGGATACAGCAGTCAGGACTGGAACCTCGACCTTTAGCTATAGTCGTGGGGCAGAGAGCCCCTGCACTTTGTCCCTCCCTGTCCCCATTCCCAGCATGTGCCTACTGTCTATGTGGAGCTCTCTTAACTGACTCCTTTTTAAACTCTGGCCCTCCTAAAAAGCTTTTCACAGTAACCAAGCTTGTTCTCCGATGAGAAAGCTGAAGCCGATCACCATGAGGATTACCAGAACCCACCATCTCCATCTGAAAGTGGCCTCCTGCTCTTACCATTCTCCTGGTCTTTCTTCTTCTGTTTTTAAGCTTTTTAGTTTAGCTTAAGTATATTTTTTCCTCTTTACTTTGTATTGAATTGAGTTGAATAAAAAAGAATGCTGTATTTAAATGTCATTGTTCTTCTAAAGAAAAGCTTCAGTTTAAAATGTCTGTTTAACTGCAGGGGTTTCTGTCAGCTGCCCTGCTTCTCCTGAACATGGGTAATACAGCCTCTTTAGATTTCGGGAGCAGCAGCACATCATCCTATTCCAGATAGAGCTGTCTAGTCTGGACTCTCAAGTTGGTGAGAAGCAGCGTGGAGAAAACTGGCTGCTGTAGAGGTTATTAAGGGCTTAAGAAGCCTTTGTTGCTTTTGTAGTGGTAGGAAAAGAATAATTAAAGAAATACCAAATGAGGAGAAAAAACTCAGTCTGTTTCTTTTCAAACTGAGAATGTCTTCATACACTTTATAGACTATAGATGTACTGCTCAGTCAGTGCAAACCCAGCAATGTCTGGAGATACAGAACAGCCTTGCCTGGGCAGGGCCTCAACCTCTTGATGTGGAGGCCATCAGCACTTGGAATGTGACTATAGCTATGGAGCTCCTTTGTCTTCCATTTCACTGTAGTTAAATTTAGCACTAAAGCAGGTTGTGGTAGAATGGGCTGAGGCGAAAGATCTATGTGAGTTCAAGGCTAGCCCAGACTAAATAGTCAATAATAATAATAATAATAATAATAATAAATAACAATAAATAATAATAACATAATTAAGTTGACTCAAGGGGTAAGCATTGACTAAGATACCCCATGACCATTTAGCTTTCTCATTCCCAAGTCTGCCTCTGCCACCTTCTGCCCCTACTTCCCTTGCTGCACTTTCTCTGTTTCTTTGGCATACAGGCTCATAGTCCGTTTGTTTTCCTTAGTGACAAATAAATGCTATCTTTAAAGTACATAAGGATCCATCTATTATGGTGTAATTTTAGTGGAGTGAGTGTACCAATGTTTGTTTTTAATCTTGGTTTTTTTCTGCTTTTCTGTGTTAATGCTTTTAAGAAGTGTGTTCTCCTGCTTCATGTTTTGCTTCTATGCTGACTGCATTGCAGGTTGTCCACAACTGGTTACTCTGTCTTTGCATTTGTATTTTGATAGCTGTTAGGCTTTCCATGTAGTTGCAAATAAAATCTGTCAGAATGTTTGCCTGTATTTGAGGACTGTGTTGCTACTGACTGACTTCCACAGTGCTCTGCCATTCAGTGTGCAAGGGAGGAGCCCCAAACATTACACTGCAGTGAATGCTTGCTGATGGCCCCAGGCAGCTGCCTTAGCTTTGCTTGAGGCCCCAGTGGTGAGGTGGATGTAAGGGCAGAGCCAGGGACTTTGCTGCCTCTTCTCTGGGAGGAGCCTGCTTCATCCTCAGTTCCACTGAGACTGACTCTATCACACTTCAGATTCCTTTTGGGTTTAAAAGGAAATGGAATTATAGCTCATGGTTTAATGGTCATCCAGCCTGGCTAAGAGAACATTCATGCCAGACAAGGAGGCAGATAGGAGGTGCCTTAAGTGTAGGCACAGCTTAGGGAGTGATGAGGGCAAGCCAGAAGAATTCTTCTCTAGCCAATACTCCAGTTTTATCCAGTTAGTAATTTTTACGTGATCCTTTGTAATTTTTCCAAAAATATCCTGTTGCCAGTCTTTTGATGAAGACTCTTTTCCTTTTAAAATCATAAAATAACAGATTGTTCAGTGCACTTGGCTGCTGTAGCATCCCCTCACACTCAGCAAGTGAATTCCATACATTAGGCCCATGTAGAAGGGCCATAATATTCTGAGGTCATTCCAAGTCGTGATTAAAGGTTTTAAATTGTCACGTAAAAGTATTTTTCTTAAGGACTCTGATATATTTATAGGAAATAGTTAAAATAATGGTGCTTGAAAACAAAGGATTTGCTAACACAGAGACCCAGGCTGTCTTTCCTTCTCTGGTACAGAAATGGTTGATAGAACCACAACTTGATTCCGGACAGACCAGGTCAGTGCAGTTCCATGTAGGTTTATTGTGGGGGAGGGGCAATGGTGACAAAAGGGGGAAGAGAGAGAAGAGGAGGCGAAGGTTTAAACTGTGACATAACTGCCAAATAGACCCTGGGAATGTGTGGCCATTGCCATGGCAACAGATGTGTTAGTCCCTGTCACCTATGGGTGATGTCATCACTCTTTTTGGAGGTGAAAGCGGGTTCCTGATACCAACAATGGTAACTGAATAACTGATTTCAGGAACTAAATTCAAAATCCCAAGCTTCCCTGGCACCTGATAAAAGTACAGAGCTAACAGTGTAATGAAGGATTAATCACTACATGGAAAGAGGCTTATACTGGTTGAAATAAAAATAAAAATTTGGTAAGAACTTTGAGTCTGCAAGACTGAATGACTAATGTTACGTAGCTTCAGGGATAATACATAGTTAAAAAACTACTTACTTTTTCTTTAAAGAAAAAAAAAATCGTAGTTTAGCCATATAGCCATGTTATGTTACCAAATATCTTGAAACCTAAATGTTTATTATACCCTAAAGATTGAAAAATTATGCAAAAAGTAACTGTAATTCCCTCTTCCATTATTTTTAGAACTAGCCTTTCCCCAGTGATGAACATAATATTACTATTTTGCTAAACATTCAAGCTTCCCTCTAAATATCTCTATGACCATAGATTACCACAACTCTACACCTTATCAAAGAAGGTGGTTAACACAGAGATTCACAGCCAATCAGAGTGCAGAAAATCAGTGTCTGTAGTGTATGTGGCTCCAGATGAGACATCTGTCTTACCCAGGCTCAGGGACTGTCTTAGAAGACAGAGAAAAGACTTCAAGAGTGAGGCAGAGGTCAGGAAGAACTAGATTGAAAGCCTCTTCTGTATGACACTGTACTGAGGAACTCAGCAGCTGTACTTGAACAAGACCCATACAAGATTAAGCCAGTCAACATCCCAGCATGAAGAGGGTAAGAGATCAGGAGACTCCACTGGAGACCTATGGTCCTGTCTTCTGGGGAAGGGAGTGTCAGTAGTCTCTTGGTAGATAGGCTATACTTCGGTGGATGGCCACACACACAGGAGTATCTGGGCAGCACATTGGACTTGGTGTGTTATTTAAAAAAAAATAGTGAAAAAAGGACACAGTGTTGGAAGGGGATGGAGATGTGGTAGATATGGGAGGAGTTGGGGATAAATATGACCAAAGTACATTGTATGACATTCTTAAAGAACTAATAAAAATATTGTATAAAAATTGACTAGTGTAGTGTGCTAGGTTTTAGAACTATGAAAATTTAAAAACCTTATTGTCATTATTCATCAGAGGAACAACTCCCACCCACAGTTTGGAAGTTTGAAATACAATTTAAGACAAGCTAAAATGAAGTTTGACATGTAGTTTGAAATTTTTTAAATATAATTACTGCACTTTTTGTGTTATTTCACAGAATAGATGCCGAAAACGGGGAATGTGGCAGACAAAATAATAACACTAATTGCTCACATTATTGATGTGAATTGATGTATTCAAATCTCTGCTGTATGCCACAAATCTGTTACTGTTTCTTTATCCTGGCCAAGGAAACAGCGACCTCACTTTTAGTAAGCTCCTGTGGCTCGGAAGACACCAGTGGCTGTCCTGGAAGGCTTCAGGGCTGGATTAGATGCATCCTGGCCCACCTGGTAGCCGAATTTCACCGTCACTGGTCCAGTGGAGGGCCTCTGAGTGTGGATCCTCACTGGTTATGGCTCAGTGTCCATAGCTCACTCTCCGTCAGTTCTTGTGGACCACTCTTCTGACTCCACCTACAGCTGAAGGCTTGGCCGCTGGTATGGTTGTAGTCCTATAGAAGCTGGAGCTACAATAGTAAGGGAAAGATAGCTGAAGTAATTGGGAGCTGATTGGGTATCTTGGTTACTACATGTTATCTCACAACTGCTCTATATTGGTGGCTTCCTCATGTGGTGGCACCCTCAGGGCATTCAGCTGGCTTACAGGGTATCTCATCCACTCCCAAAGATGAGTATCCCAAGAGACTTTGGCAGACCTATTGTCTTAGTTAGGATTTCTATTGTTGTGATGTAACATTACAGCCAAAAGCAACTTAGGGAGTAAGGGGTTTGGCTTACATATTCTGAACATTAGTCCAGTGCAAGGAGCTAAGGCAGGAACTCAAAAGTGGGTACGAACCTAGAGACAGGGGCTGATGCAGAGGTCATGGAGGAGACCTGCTTATTAGCTTGCTCTAATAGTTTGTTCAGCCTGTTTTCATATAGATCCCAGCACAATCAACTCAGAGGTACCACCACATTGGGCCAGGTTCTCTTCTACCAGTTCCAGGCCAGAGTGAGACCCAGTCAGTTGTGGAGAAATAAAATTAATTAATTAATTAAGCAAACAAACAAACAAACATATAGAAACAGCCAAGTCTTTTCTACAAATGGTTCTGGGATGACTGGATCAGAATAATGAGGTTGTGTTCCTTCTCCATGCTCCATACAATATTAAGTCCAAATGGATAGAAGAGAACTACACTTGAAGGGAAACATGGGTACAGGCTTTATATATTTGGAATTGGTTCTAGGTAATAAAACAGGCAACCAAAGCAAAGAATGGGTAAATCACACTTAATCAGAATTAAAAATTTATGTATTAAAGCTCACTGTTAAGACGGGGGAAAGTTAATCTGTACCTAAATCCTGTGGGGCAGAGAGCTGGACTCAGAAGTGGGGACAATCCTGAGAGCTCACGGGAGAGCACCACTTCTGCTCACATTTCTGGCCCAAGAGGAACCTACTTAGAGCCCTCAAGACACAGGAACCCAGGAGCAGTCTGGGAAAGGAACCTTCTGGTTTCTGCCTGTTCCTGGAGCTGACCTGGTCCCACAGCTCTCTGTGCACATATCCCACTGGGAGAAAGCCAGTGTCTAGGAGTACCAACACACAGACTTACAGGAGGGTCAAGCCACTATCAGAAACAGAAAGACCAGATAACACAAGAGAGAACTAGATGGCAAGAGGCAAGCACAGGAACCTAAGCAGCAGAAACAGGACTACACGGCAACATCAGAGCCCAGTTCTCCCACCAAAGCAAATACTGGATATCCCAACATGCCAGAAAAACAAGATTTGGCTTTAAAATCATATCTCATGATGATGATGATGAGGAGGAGGACTTTCAGAAGGACATAAATAACTTCCTTAAAGAAGTACAGGACAACACAGGTAAAAAGGAGGAGCCCTTGAAGAGGAAACATAAAAATCCCTTAAAGAATTACAGGAAAACACAACCAAAAAGGTGAAGGAATTGAACAAAACCATCCAGGATTTAAAAATGGAAATAGAAACAATAAAGAAATCACAGAGGGAGACAACCTTGGAGATAGAAAACGTAGGAAAGAGATCAGGAGTCATAGATGCAATCATCAACAACAGAATACAAGAGATAGAAGAGAGAATTTTAGGGGTAAAATATACCATAGAAAACTGACACAACCATCAAAAAGTTCCTACCCCAAAACATACAGGAAATCCAGGACACAATGAGAAGATCAAACCTAAGGATAGTAGGTATAGAAGAGAGTGAAGACTCCCAGCTCAAAGGACTAGTAAATATCTTCAACAAAATCATAGAAGAAAACTTCCCTAACCTAAAGAAAGAGATGCCCATAAACATATAAGAAGCCTACAGAACTCCAAACAGAATGGAACAGAAAAGAAACTCCTCCCATCACATAATAGTCAAAACACCAAATGCACAAAACAAAGAAAGTATATTAAAACCAGTAAGGGAAAAAGTTCAAGTAACATATAAAGGAAGACCTATCAGAATTATAACAGACTTTTCACCAGAGACTATGAAAGCCAGAAGATCCTGGACAGATGTCATACAGACCCTAAGAGAACACAAATGCCGGCCTAGGCTACTATATACAGCAAAGCTCTCAATTACTATAGATGGAGAAACCAAGATATTCCATGACAAAACCAAATTTACACAATATTTTTCCACAGATGCAGCTGTACAAAGGATAATAGATGGAACACAAGGAGGGAAACTACACCTTAAAAAAAGTAAGAAAGTAATCTTCTTGCAACAAACCCAAAAGAAGATAGCCACACAAACATAATTGCACCAAAAACAACAGGAAAGAGCAATCATTATTGCTTAATATCTTTTAACATCAATGGACTCAACACTACCTCAGAGTAAAAGGCTGGAAAACAATTTTCCAAGCAAATCCCAAGAAACAAGCTGGAGTAGCCATTCAAACATTCAATAAAATCAACTTTCAACCAAAAGTTATCCAAAAAGACTCTCAATCCTGAATACCTATGTTCCAAATGCAAGGGCACCTACATTCATAAAAGAAACCTTACTAAAGCTTAAAGCATACATTGTACCTCACACAATAATGGTGGGAGACTTCAACATCCCATTTTCAACAATGGACAGACCATGGAAATAGAGACTAAATAGAGACATAGAGAAACTAACAGTAGTTATTTATTTATTTATTTATTTATTTATTTATTTATTTATTTATTTATTTTTTGGTTCTTTTTTTCGGAGCTGGGGACCGAACCCAGGGCCTTGCGCTTCCTAGGTAAGCGCTCTACCACTGAGCTAAATCCCCAGCTCCCTAACAGTAGTTATTTATGAACCAAATGCATTTAACAGATATCTATAGAACATTTCATCCTAAAACAAAAGATTATACCTTCTTTTCAGCACCTCATGGTACCTTCTCCAAAATTGACCATATACTTACAAAACAGGTCTCAACAGATACAAGAATATTGAAATAATCCCATGCATCCTATCTGATCACCATGACTAAGGCTGGTCTTCATTAACAACAATAATGACAGCCCACATACACATGGAACCTGAACAATGCTCTACTCAGTTATTACTTGGTCAAGGAAGAAATAAAGAAATTAAAGACTTTTCAGAATTTAGTGAAAATAAAGGTACAACATACCCAAAATTATGGGACACAATGAAAGCAGTACTAAGAGGAAAACTCATAGCTCTGAATGCCTCCAAAAAGAAAGTGGAGAGAGCATACATCAGCAGCTTGTACAGCACACTGAAAAGCTCTAGAACAAAAAGAAGCAAATACACCTAAGAGGAGTGGACAGCAGGAAATAGTCAAACTCAAGGTTGGAATCAACCAAGTAAAAACAAAAAGGACTATACAAAGTATCAACAAAGCCAGGAGCTGGTTCTTTGTGAAAATCCACAAGATAGATAAACCCTTAGCCAGACAAACCAAAGGGCACAGAGAGTGTATCTAAATTAGCAAAATCAGAAATGAAAAGGAAGACATAACAGAATCTGAGGAAATAAAAAAAAAAAATCATCGGATCCTACTACAACGGCCTATATTCAACAAAACTGGAAAATTGGATGAAAGGGACAACTTTCTAGACAGATACCAGGTACCAAAGTTAAATCAGGATCAGATAAATCATCTAAATGGTTTCATAACCTCTAAAGAAATAAAAGCAGTTATTAAACGTATCCCAACCATAGACAGCCCAGGACCAGATGAGTTTAGTGCAGAATTCTATCAGACCTTCATAGAAGACCTAATACCTATACTGTACAAAGTAATGCACAAATAGAAACAGAAGGAAGACTACCCAATTCTTTCTTGAAGGCACAATTAAGCTTATGCCTAAACCACACAAAGACCCAACAAAGAAAGAGAACTTCAGACTAGTTTCCCTTAAGAATATCAATGTAAAAATACTCAATAAAATTCTCATAAACTTAATCCAAGAACATATCAAAATGGTCATCCATCATGATCAAGTAGGCTTCATCCGAGGGATATAGGGATCATTCAATATATGGAAATCTATCAACTTAATCCACTATATAAACAAACTCAAGGAAAAACCACATGATTATCTCATTAGATGCTGAAAAAGTATTTGACAAGATTCACCACCTCTTCATGTTAAAAGTCTTGGAAAGATCAGGAATTCAAGGCCCATACCAAAACATAGTAAAAGCAATATACAGCAAACCAGCAGCCAACATCCAACTAAATGGAGAGAAACTTGAAACAATCTCACTAAAATCAGGGACTAGACAAGGCTGTCCACTGTCTCTCTACCTATTCAATATAGTACTTGAAATTCTAGCCAGAGCAATTAGTCAACAATAGTAGGTCAAAAAAGATACAATTTGGAAAGGAAGAAGTCAAAATATCACTATTTGCAGATGATATGACAGTATACTTAAGTGACTCCAAAATTTCCACTAAGCCTGATAAACAACTTCATCAATGTGGTGGGATATAAAATTAACTCATACAAATCAATACCCTTTCTCAACTCAAAGGATAAACAGGCTGAGAAAGAAATTAGGGAAATGACACCCTTCACAATCGTCACAAATAATATAAAATACCTCAGTGTGACTCTAACCAAGCAAATGAAATATCTGTATGACAAGAACTTCAAGTCTCTGAAGAAAGAAATTGAAGATGATCTAAGAAGAGGGAAAGATCTCCCATGCTCATGGATTGGCAGGATTAATATTGTAAAAATGGCCGTCTTGCTGAAAGCATTCTTCAGATTCAATGCAATCCCCATCAAAATTCCAACACAATTCTTCATAGAGGTAGAAAGAGCAATTTGCAAATTCATTTGGAATAACAAAAGCCTAGGATAGCAAAAACTATCTTCAACAATAAAAGAACTGGGGGAATCACCATCCCTGACCTCCAGCTATACTACAGAGCAGTAGTGATTTAAAAAAAAAAAAAAGTGTGGTATTGATACAGAGACAGGCAGGTAGATCAATGGAATAGAATTGAAGACCCAGAAATGAACCCACACACCTATGGTCATTTGATCTTTGATAAAGGAGCTAAAACCATCTAGTGGAAAAAAAGATAGCATTTTCAACAAATGGTGCTGGTTCAACTGGCAATCAGCATGTAGAAGATGCAAATTGATCCATTCTTATCCTCCTAGTCCAAGTGGATCAAGGACCTCCACATAAAACCAGATACACTCAAACTAATAGAAGAGAAAGTCGGGAAGAGCCTGGAACACATGGGCCAGGGCTTATCCTCTAAGATCAAGAGAAGACAAATCGGATCTTATAAAATTGCAAAGGCTCTGTAAGGCAGTGGACACTGTCATAAGGACAAGATGGCAGCCAACAGATTGGGAAAAGATCTTTACCAATCCTATATCTGATAGAGGGCTAATATCCAAAATATACAAAGAACTCAAGAACTTAGACTCCAGAGAATCAGTAACCCTATTTAAAAATGGGATATAGAGCTAAACAAAGAATTCTCAACTGAGGAATATTGAATGGCCAAGAAGTACCTAAAGAAATGTTTAACATCCTTAGTCATCAGGGAATGCAAATCAAAACAACCCTGAGATTCCACCTCCCACCAGTCAGAATGGTTAAGATCAGAAACTCAGGACGATAGCAGATGCTGGCGAGGATGTAGAGAAGGAGGAACACTCCTCCATTGTTGGTGGGTTGCAAGCTCGTGCAACCACTCTGGAAACCAGTCTGGAGGTTCTTCAAATAATTGGACATAATATTACCTGAAGACCCAGCTATACTACTCTTGGACATATACCCAAATGGTGCTACAACATATAACAAGCACACATGCTCAATTCTGTTCATGGCAACCTTATTTATAATAGCCAGAAACTAGAAAGAATCTAGATATCCCTCAACAGAAGAATGGATACAGAAAACGTGGTACATTTACAGAGCAGACTACTACTCAGCTATTAAAAACAATGACTTCATGAAATTCATTGGCAATTGGATGGAACTAGAAAATAGCATCCTGAGTGAGGCAATCCAATCACAAAAATCTACACATGGCATGCACTCACTGATAAGTGCATATTATCCCAAAAGCTCAGAATATTCAAGAAACAATTCACAGACCACATGAAGTTCAAGAAGAACAACTAAAGTGCAAATGCTTAGTCCTTCTTAAAAGGGGGAGCAAAAATATTCATAGAAGGAGTATGGAAACAAAGTTTGGAGCAGAGACTGAAGAAATGACCATCCATAGACTGCCGCACCTGGTGATCCAGCCCATATACAGCCACCAAACCAGACATTATTGAGGATGCCAAGAAGTGTATGCTGACAGGAGCCTGATATAGCTGTCTCCTGAGAGGCTTGGCCAGAGCATGACAAATACAGAGGTGGATGCTTGCAGCCAACAATGGAGCTGAGAATGGGGTCCTCATTGGAAGAGTTAGAGAAAGGATTGAAGGAGCTGTAGGGGTTTGCAACCCCATGAGAACAACAGTGCTAACCAACCAGAGACCTAGGCACTAAACCACCATCCAAAGAGTACACATGAATAGACCCATGGCTCCAGCTCCAAATGTAGCAGAGGATGGCCTTCTTGAGCACCAGTGGTAGGAGAAGCCCTGCCAAGACTCGACCCCAAAGTATAGGGGATGTCAGAATGGGGAGGTGAGAAGGGTTGGTTGGATAAGTAGGGGGAATATCCTCTTAGAAGTAGGAGGAGGGGGGATGGGATAGGGGGTTTATGCATGGGAAACGGGATAATATTTAAAATGTAAATTTAAAATCCAATTTTTTTAAAAAAGGAGGAAAGTTAGTAGAATAGGATACAATATTAGCAGATCTAATTTTTAGACAGATTGTTAAATTTATTTTTATAAGAAGAAAAGAAAACAATTGCACAATTCAGTATCATTAGAACACACAAAAATGAAGAGGTTTTAATTGGCCATCACAGAGGTCAATATAGATACAGATGCTTGGATATCTTAACATATATTACTCAGTGAACTTTATTAGCAGTAATCATGTAATTGTGTTTCTTATATTATGGAAATAAATAACAACATCAAATATTTCATACTGGCACCAATCTACTAGCCTGAAAATGATCATACTTCTTGAATTTTTGTGAACCCTGTGAATAGTACATATTTCATGTCAGAACAACTCTGGCAGTGTCGTTCCAAATCCTTGGGATTACAGTATTAGCTTTTACATTGTACTGGCTGACAGTGGCTTTGGTTTTTGTGGCAGGTGTTGCCTCTGATATTAAGATGTAGTATTAGTTACGTTTAATGTCTAGTACAGGTTTAAATAGAAATAACTATTACAATTCAATAATAAAAATACATTTCTCTAGAGTACATACAAAATCTAATACAAAAAAAAGGTTTTTCACTATCATTAGGTGTTAGTGGCATGCAAATTAAAACTACAACTAGATATCAGTTTACCTCTGCTAGGGTAGCTGTCATTTTTTAATGGTTTGTGGGTGCTAGGTGTGTGTGGCTCGGTTGGTGTGGTGCTTGCTGAGCGTGTAGGAAGCCCTGCATTCAGTCCCTAGTACCACACACACTTGGCATGATGGTACAAGCAGATAGTCCAGAACTCAGGTGTTAAAGCAAGAAGATCAGAAGTTCAAGGTGATTGTCTACTACATAGAGCATTTAAGGTGAACCTGGGCTATATGAGACTCTGTCTAAAATAAAGAAGTGTGTGTGGAAATTGGAGAAGTAACATTTTGCTTCCTTGTATACAGCAGTTAGGCATTTCTTCAAACAGCTAAGAATAGTTACTCTGAGACCCTGCAATTCCACATCTATCTATATTCCCAAGGGATCAAAGGCATATGTATGTTCACTTGAGACTTGTATAATGTTTACCACAACATAATTCATAATACCAAATTGAATCATGCCTAGAATGGGGACACAAAATATAGTAAATCCACACAGTGAATTGTTCAACTATGAAATGCATAGAATGCTGATCCTCGTGACAATATGAGTCTGGAAAGTATGTTAAGTAAAAAAAGCTACCCACAAAAGCCATGCAGTGTGTGGCTGTTGCTAATGAAATGTGTGTAGCAGGCAAGTCTAGGACACAACAGGAGATTAGTGATTGCCAGACACTGAGAGACAAGATGAGGAAACAAATAGGCATGAGTTCATAGTAGTCAAGAAAATATCTTATCTACAACAGCGTTAAAGAGATAAGTATTTAAGGATGAGTATTTCTTATCCACAATTGTAGAACAAGTGATAAGATGTTCACAGGTGATTCAAACTGTTATTTCACACATGAGAGTGAGGTTGATGCCAACAACTCCGGAGTGTGTGAGTAACTGATCAGACCAGGTAAATTATGTCAGATGCTTATTGAGAGTATTCTTTACAACCCTAAAGATGAGCTTTGAGGCATTGTCTACCAGTACAAACAAATACATTTGCAGGGAGTATTGAAAGAATATTTGCATTGTAATTTATGTTAATAGAGTCCAGATTTCTGATTAGAGATGACTTTAGCACCAGCCGTGGCTTTCTGTGTGCTTGGTGGTGACCAAAAGATGCTACAGGAGTTTGGTAATGCATTTCTAGTCTTACCAGTGGAGTCTACTAACTAGAAGTCAACTACATTCACTTCTAATCTGCTTAGATTGCTGTAGTAACTAAAATGCCATAAACAGATACAGCCATAGTACAAAATACTTGATCTTTAGACCCACAAAAGCATGCTGCATAAATTCTTCTGAACTAGATGAAAATCTGAGAAAAAAGAGGATTAAAAATTTGAAAATTTATACTCAATTGAATTTTTTTCTACTTTCTGCAAGCAGAAACTGCAGATCACAAGAATTATGTATGAGATGGCTCTCTGTCAGAATGCTGGCAATAAATGGTCATTGCACACTTTTATTAAGAGAGTGTTTTAAGGTTTGTCCATTCTGTCGTGTTCTCTTTTAGCTAGCATTTCAGTTTACTAATCAGTCAAACAAGAGTGTTTTTCTCTGGTTAAATATTGGAGAACTGAATTACAAATCAGAAGCCCTGTGTTTCTCATCCCACTGTGTCCTGCTTAAGTAAATCAGAGTGAGCTTTTTTTTTCATGTATTGTAAATTTTTAAAATATTTTTTATTGATTCTTTGTGAATTTCACATCATGCACCCCAAATCCCACTCATCTCCTCATCCCTTCATATCCACTGTTGGCTCCTGCAATCTCTTCCCAAAAGAAAACAAAAAACTAAACAACAACAAAAACCATTTTGCAGCCGTGAAAGCTACAGTGTGTCACACCACACCCTGTTGCCCAAACAGCTTTACTTGCAGTTGTCATTGCAGCAAGTCATAGGTCTGGTTAAGGCTTCTGATTTCTACTACACTATCAATACTGGCCCTTATACTCCTCTCAGACATCCTGTTGTTTCTCCATGTCTTGGATCTGCAGGACCAGCGCCTTCACTGTGCCCTAGCAGGCCATAGATGGGGTGAATGTTGGGGTAGGCCAACTCAGAGCCTTGGGTCTGGGCTGGGTAGAAGCTGAGTAGGTCAGCCTACCAGCTTTCCTGTAACCAGAACCACCAGGGCCACTTGCCCCACTTTGCCCAGGCCAGGGGTGGGGCCAACTGGGTACACCTGCCACAGGTGAGGGGTGAAATGGGGAGACATCTTGAGGCTATATCACTGCATGGCAGACAAGAAGCTAGGCTGGTTCATGTTCACAGTCTTGGGCGGCTCACCCCATATACACACATACCAGGGCTAGCTCTACGAGCTCAGGGGAGGTATAAGGACCACTCTTCTGAATACTGCAGCCAGTGAGGGGCAAGATCAAGTCTCCTGCTCTCCCATTCTTGGGGTTAGCTTACCTGCCTGCTACAGGTGGCAGAGTAGGGTGGGAAGTGGAGGGGTGTGTGTGTGTGTGTGTGTGTGTGTGTGTGTGAGGAGGTGGGGTGGACAGCTCTTTCTTGCTTACACTCTTGGGGAAGCTCACCCTGGTCTCCACCTTGTGTATTGCAAATTTAAATTTTGTTGTTTGCTAATGTCAAAAAGAGCAAACATCAGGCAGCGGGAGGTGGGAGGAGAGAGACTTCCATCTGTTTACTCACCCCTTTCTAGCTCTTTCTTACTCATTTTTTCCTGGTAAATAGTGTTTGCAAATGAGAATGTAATGTGTGTTTTTGTTTTAAAGCTGATAAACACTTAGAACATGTGGCTCAGTGGTACAGCAATGACAGACCTGTCCCAAAGCCCTGGGTTCAGCACTGCACAAAAATAAGCAAATGAATATTTAATCTGTTTAAAAATATTTACTACTTAGCCAGTTTTGGTTCAAAACTCACCAGTTGCTTTAAATGCAGTGTTTACTAAATGTGAAAATCATTCTAAATTAAAATCTGCCGTCTAATCAACTCTTACTCTTTAAGATTCATTCACTATGAATAAAACTTTTAAAATAGATATTTAAGATAAAAGGGAGCATTTTGCCTATTTTACTTAGTGATTGGCATTAATTCTGTCTTTTAAATATATAATATAAGTTGAAGAGCCACATGTATTCTATGCTTTCACTGGTCTGCTTATAGATCACGTGGACTATGTGCTTAGATTATTGTTGTGTTCATCAGAACTGCATTGTTGATAGAACAGCCTGCAGATTGCTCCAGGTCAGGTTGCAAACAAATAGTTGGCATTTCCAGATCTGTAACCTTGTCTACAGAGAAGGGTTGGTATGTAAGTTTTTCTATTCAGTATTGTCAGTATTTGGCATGTTTGTTCTGCATTTAATGGCTACATACAAAGTCCAGCTGTTACAAATAGCAGCACTATTTAGAGGAGTTTATTTGAACAAATTGTAAACTGGTGCCCTGCTTATATATCAAGTCTGCAGCTTTCATTTCTTGGTATCTGGTGTTCAATTCAGTGGATTTGCCTAAAATCAGCTATCTCTGTTCCCAGACATACCTGTCTTTCATATTCTTGCCTGGGAGTCTACAGTTTTCTCCCAGTGGTGTTCCTCTGTTTCTCACTGCCTTGTCCTCAGTGTGAGGTGTGGCACCTGCCTTCTAACTGCCCATCTGGAAGCATCTACCCACCTCAGTTCTTTGGGCTTCTGCATGGTCCAGCCTTGACCAAGCTTTGGAATTATGTCTCAAAAATGCAATTTGAATTTAGTTTCATTGGCATAGCCACTGACTAGTTCCTTACATTTCACTCTCTGCCACAGTTACCATGTCAAAATCAAAATCTGGGATGTGAACACTATTTGGAGATGTGGCCTTGTTGGGATAGGTGTAGCTTTGTTGGAGGAAGTGTGTCAGTGTGGGGGTAGGCTTTGAGGTCCTATGCTCAAGCTCTGCCCAGTACAGAAGAGACCCCTCCTGGCTGCCTTAGGATCAAGATGTAGAATACTCAGCTTCTTCTAGAACACTATGTCTGCCTGGACACTGCCATGCTTCCCGCCATGATGATAATGGACTGAACCTCTGAAAGTGTAAGCTAGCCCCAGTTAAATGTTGTCCTTCATTAGAGTGGCCATGGTCATAGTGTCTCTTCACAGCAGTGAAACCTTAACTAAGACAGGCTGATTGTTACACTGGAGAGAGAGGGAGAGGGAGAGGAAGAAGAAGAGGGAGAAATACATTCTATGTTACAATACCCACAGTGATCTCCGTTTTCTCTTCCACCTCATTGTTGAAGCTGCAGGTAGTAATCTGGAAGACAGAGGGTTGGGGGGATGGAGGAGAAGGGAGGGATGGGGGAGGAGAGGCTGGCTGACTTTTACCAGACATTGATTCTAAGATAGCTGAATTGAAATACCTTTTTCTGTCTTTATTTTGATCCATTTAAACAACTGTGAAGTAACTTTTAAAATATAAACAGATTTGGTCATGGATTCTTGATTGTATATGGTTAACTTTGTCTTTAAACTTCTTTGTTCAAGTCTGCTGCCTTAACTTTAGTTTTACCTTAATGTTTGAGAGTCACAAGAACTTGAAGTGTAGAGACATAACTTTGCTATGGCTGGGGTGTTTTTGGCTGTGTGTAGTGGGTAACCCACCAGTCTGCATTTGACTAGTTGTGTATCAAATTTCTGAACTTTAGAAGCTCCTCTTAGACATGGTTTGAGTACCTTCGTATTCAGCTTTTTCTGTATGTAGCTGTGACTGTTGGCTATAATGTGTCACAGAACATCGCTATTATAAGCAGGGAGGTGTAATGGAAAGAAAGACGGCTTTGTACACTTAGATGGAAACAAATGTTAACATTGAATTAAGGACTAACTTAACTCAATAATCTAGTGTTTAGAAATATCATTATTTGTGGTATTATCTTGATTCCATTTTTTAAAAAAAGGTTGGGTGAATGAAGAAGTAAAAAAAGAATGTCCACTCTTCTTTTTCCATATTTTTGTAGCACTCCCCAGAATTAAATAATAAAATTTTAAATTTTTTGTCATTTTGTTTTTAGTGACCTTTTAAAATTTTTTTAACTTATTTTTTGTTTTGTTTTGTTTTTTCAAGACAAGATTCCTCTGTGTAGCTCTGGCTATCCTAGAACTTGCTCTGTAGACCAGGCAGGCCTTGAACTCAAGTGATCTGCCTGCTTCTGCCTCGCAAGTGCTGGGAGAAAAGGCATGTGTTACCACTACCTGCCTGATTTTTAAAAAAAAATTATAATACAATTACATAATTTCTCTTTTCCTTTTCCTCCCTCCAAACTCTTCCATGTGACCCCTTGCTCACTTTCAGATTCATGACCTCTTTTTCTTTAATTCTTGTTACATATATTTGTATATTCTTAATACATAAATGAGACTTGTTCCTCTGTATAATGTTACTTGTCTATATGTGGCCTGATAATTTGGTTGAATAACTAATTGGTGTGTATTCCCTAAGAAAGACTATGTCTCCCATTCTCAGCATTCTTTAGTGTCCTCAAGGTCTATGGTTAAGACCCTGTCCACATTAGCATTGCCTCTGGGTGTTGTATTTACCTCATACTTAGGCAGCAAACTCTGGTTCTCTGGCTCCTAGGCTCTTTCAGTCTCCTCTTTGCAGCATTCGCTGAGCCTTCGGAGCAGTGGCCTTGCTGTAGATGTGTCAGTTGGAGCTGGGCTCCACAGCTGTACATGTTGAGTTATTGCAGGTTCTGTAGCTGTTGCAAAGAGGCATTTCCTGGATGAGGGGTGAAAACTACTCTTAACCAGCTAGTCCCTGGAGAATGGTGTCGGATTTGTTTTAAAACAAGGTGCATCCTAGGTTGATGCTACAGTATTCTTTGTATTCACTTCCTACCAGATGAGTGCTGGATGTTTCATTTTGGAATGTTTCTGTTACTAAGTTCTGTACTGAGTAAACTCCCTAGTCATTTCTTTTGCCAGTTCCAGACAGTCACAGTTTTGTCACTCACCCTACTTCAAACTGAGTAATATTTTACCTGACAGCTTAGTTTTGACCCCAGTGAGGCAATCCATTCTAATACAGTTTCTTTTAACATTTTCACAATGGCTGTTTGTAACATCTCAACTAGGGACTTCTACATATAGTGCTGCTTATAATAGATGTTGGATTTAATATTGTAAAGAAATTGTCAAGCACTTAAGTAGAGTTTAAGATGATGTTCTGAAAATTTCAGAATATATTCTATGCTCTGTCAAAGATGTTCACAGATACTAAGTTAATTTTTTTAACTTACTCTTTTCCCTTTGCTATGTTTTGTAAAGATTTACTTAGCTTATAATTTTCTCCATTTGGAAGTGTGTGGGAGTTTAAAGTGAGTACAATGTCAAGGCATACATTGAAAAAAGATGTTTTAGGATTAAAACAGGTAATACTGTTTAAAGGACCCTCTATATCATTACCATTGATGTTCAGAGTTTGTACATATTGCCATTATAAGGGCATTATAGTACTTGTAACTTCAAAAAATTTGGCATGGACAGATTTTATTTTGTAGGAATAATTAATTCAAAATGAAAATTCAGTTTTGAAAAATCTGAGTTATAGTTTAATGTTCCTTAGTAAAATAAATAATTTTGCCTACAAATTCATCTACCTAATAGAGCCTTTTGAAGTCAACATTATTTGATAGCAGTATGAAGTCTTCACCCTCTCCTTGGCTTCCTGCTAGTATTCATTACCTCTACCAGAATCATGTTTTTTTAAAAAGAAGCAAACATTGTCAACCTCTCTTTCAACTGGAGCTTTTAGCCCTTACAATGCATCATAATCATTGGAAGATTGATTACTGTCTTATTGCTTACTATCCTACCACTTGTCTAGTTCTGTCTTATCTCTTCATCACCCTTCTTTTCATTTGGGAGATAATTGAGTAATTTTTGAATATTATTTAAAATCCCCTATCAGTATCTCAGCTAAGATTGTGTTGTTGTGAAGTTATTTAGGAATTTCTATATTCTACCTTAACTTCCCAGGCTTTTTAAAGCTTTTACTTACAATCTATAGAAATGTAAAAGTGCTGCTTGCGTTAGCTGCCTTCATCCATTATGTCTGCCATGTGAATTTCCCTTGCAAAGACCATGCCAAGGCCTTCAGCTTTTGCATTGAATTTAATATTGAAGAATTAAGAAGGAAAACAGGTTTTAGTTCTTCCCTTGCGTATTAGCACTGTGGTGCACCTCATTCCTGAGACTTCAGTCTGCTGCACCTTTTCTTTGTCCCACATGAGTCCTCTAGTAGTGCAGTCTGCAGCTGAATTATTGCTGTCTTTATTGTGAGGTGTTTTCAATGACAATGGAGTTGGGGTTGGCAGCTGCAGAGGCTCTAGGTTTTAAGTATTTCTTCTGTTTTGTTTTCCAGGAAAGTTCAGCCTGGCCTCACTTGTTTGTGCCACTCTGCCTTCCACATTTTGGGCAGCCTAGCACATGTCAGTGTAGCTGTTATCACCATAGCGCACTACACAGTCCTTCCTGCACATGGATTACTTGGGCATTTCCCAAAGATAGGTAGGTAGGTGGGTGGGTAGGTAGGTAGGTAGGTGGGTAGGTAGGTAGGTAGGTAGGTGGGTAGGTAGGTAGGTAGGTAGGTGGGTAGGTAGGTAGGTGGGTGGGTAGGTAGGTAGGTGGGTGGATGGATGGATGGATGGATGGATGGATGGATGGATGGATGGATATTTCTCCCTTTTTGAAGAACTAAGTAGAAAGTCAGAGGACACATCTGCATTCTGCAGGTCATCTGACCGTCAACAAAGATGCAAAGACAATTCAGTAGAGAAGGTGATCTTTTCACAAGTGATGCTGTAGCTGTCAGCCATTCTTAAGTCACAGTGTTGATTCAGATCTCATTGCATATATAAAACTTTGCATCTTAGACTTAGATATTTCTGTGTGAAGAAGGAAACATAGGAGTTACCTTTGTGACCATGGGCTAGTGTATGACTTTTTAGCTACAACAAAAGTATGATGCGTAAAAGAAAGTATTTATAATTAGACCTTACCAAATCAAAAAATCTCATTTTTACAAAATACTAACAAACACAAAAATGGAAGAAAATGGTTGCCAGAAGCATAATGACAAAGTGCTATGTCCAGAATGTGTCAAAGACCCAAGACTCAATTGTAAAACACCAACTGCATACTATGAAAAATTAGCAGATTTCATCAGTACTTAATCCAAAAAGATAAAGAGATGGACAATAATACAGAAAAAGATGTCTAGCATCGTTAGTCACTAGGAAAACAATGGAAAACTACCATGAAATATCCTGTGTCCACTAAAATGTCTAAAATGAAAAGAATTGACAAAAGGATTGGCAAGGATATGGACCAACTGGGATCTGGTGCCCACCACTAGGGGTGGGGAATTCATAGCCAGTTTCTTAAAAATCTATATATCCTGCTGCCCTGTTACCTGGTCATTCCACTCCTGGTATGCAGACAGAGAAATGGAAGCATGTATCTAGACTCCTATATAGAGAATTCCTGTGATGTAAGAGTCAAAACGGCAAATCACCCACCCACTAGGTAGTTGAAGTCTGTATGTAGAGAATGCTACTGTGGAAGGAAGATGCAGTTTGAACAGACTTGTTCTACTGCACAGCGTGGGTGCACTGCTATCCCCTGGCTTCCAGTTCAGCACCTCACTTGTGTCACATGTTTAGGGCTCTTGTTGAGTCTTTGATTTTGCTGTTAATAGCTTCTCAGTAGTACCATCCAAGTTACACTGTGGTAACAAGCAACTCCAAGTCTCAGTGACATAAAATATACCTTTTTTTCCTTATGAACTGCATTTTCTTTGTTCCGCCTTTGTTCATTCTGAGACCTGGGCTGCTGAAGGAGTCTGTGAGGTACTGCTGGTTGCTGTGAGTGCTGATTAATTTAGAATTCCCCAAAATATAGGCACTGGGGTGGATCTTCAAGGCAGCCTTTGCCTGCGTTTTCATTCGTGTTTGTTGACTTTCTTCTCATCTAGCATATGTTGAAGTCTTTAAATGACAGTGATAGCTATAATTTTTATAATCCTTAATACAAAATATATGTAAAGTGTCTTAGGTTCTATTTACTGTCTAAATGCCTTTTAGATAGGAGCCATCTCCCTGGAGTGGGTAAAGGAGCCTGAGATGCAGAGAGAAGGAGTCAGCAATGGGTGCACGGACAGAAGGACAGAATGGAGCTGTGGACCCAAGAGCCTGTCTTAATACTTTTGTGTTAACTGGAGAAAACTTAAGGTACTATTTCATTTACCTTTGTAAACATTTTGTCACTCTCTTCCACAGGCTGCGTGAAAGAGGTGTTTCATACTTTCTATTGCTAGTGGCTGGAACAACACAATGGATCACAGGGGAGCCTTAGATACAGAGGAAGAGCTGGGGCCTCTAGCCCACCTTGCGCCAAGCCCTCAAAGTGAGGCTGTGGCTCACGAATTCCAGGAACTGTCTCTACAGTCCAGCCAGCACTTACCCACTCTGAACGAAAGGAAAAATGGTGAGTCTAGCTACATGTGGTACTTTGATTTAGATGGTCACCCTTTTCAGTAGGTGTAGATAATTCCAGTTTGGAACTCTGATCAGTTATACTTGGCAAGCCCAGTAAGTGATGTTCCTCTTGAGAAGGGGCATGATTTCACTTCTCCTGCATTTCTTTGACTATGTTACCAGCAACTGTCTTTCTTCCCAATACCTTTAGAAGTCAGCCTTAGATTAGTCCATCTTGGACTGGGAAGATCTTTTGGTGAAAAGGCATTGTGAAGTTGCTGATACCAGAGAAGTGGGTGTTGACCCACTGCCTTCTTCCTTTTACCATCGCCATTGTGTTGGACCTTAGTTTAAGAGTGGTATGAGTTAACCCACTCAGTAAAAGCAAGATCTTCTTGAGTGATTTTATACTAATGGGCACAAAATGAACTCGATTCTTTTTGGAGTTACATTCTTATATACAAAGTGAATATTTTCTAACTCGTCCTTTTCAGTATGGTAGACTCTCATTGATGACATCCCAGAGTCCCCAAAACACAAACCAATGAGCAAAGACAGACAGGTACTTAGTTCTGATACAGTGTAGTATACTTCAGATATAAACACAGCATGGTGTTCAAAGAGCACATTGACCATACTCAAGGAGAACCCAGAACTTTACATGGGGTTGCCTTGTTGTCAGAGGCCTCCTGCCTTTACCTTTACAAATAACATGACTTTCCTTTAGAATGCTTGCCATTAGCTGTTAGGTCTCTAAGACTGGAATGTGCCCCAGAGCCTGGGGTCTCCTCACCAAGAACAGAGTACTGTGTAGTCCTTCAGGACAGTGTTTTGCATGAACTTCCTGTGCCTTCTTTTAAGAGTTATGTAGCTTTGTATCCTAAATCTTACTGTTAAGTTCTGCCCTTGACCCTCTTAGCTTAAGCAACACACGTAGACTCAGTTCTGTAAGGTGGCTTTTAGGCAGTCTGTCTCCAAGAGCCTGGCTTTACTGTGGACAGTGGCTGAGACAAATATATTAACTCAGAAATGAGTTGCAATGAACCCCTGGACCAGTTTCATGTCCCAGGGACTTGAGCTGTATTTGGTATAAAATCAGAAGTTCAAACTTTTCACAAACTGGCAATGTGTAGCAGAGAAGGCAATACACACAAAGTGGAAATACCATGGACATGTAGTCCATGTAGATACCTTGTTCTCTTACAGATGCTTGTGTACATGTCTGGGTGTATGATGGATACATGGATAGAACAGTCTCCCCTTAGACAATCATTTTGTTATTTTGGTGCTAGGGACTGAACCCAGGACCTTATCTAGGGTGGGCAAACACTGCCACTGAAGTCATCTCCTTCCTGCACATGCTTTTATGAAGGTAGATGAAAGGTAAAAGGTTTAACTTGCTTAGATAGCTATATTTTATGAAATAATGCAATCATTTGTAGAAATATTGCTGTTTCTATTCTCATCATTACTAAACCACAGCGTTCATCAGCCAGCATTCATCTCTCGTGCTGTGATTTCTAGAGTTCGTCTTTGTTTCTGTCACTCTGAATTTCATCAGCTTTTACTTACATGTGCCATCTGACACTGAAGTTTTCATGCTAGGTCTTAAGCACCACTCATGCAGTAGTAGGATTGTTTTCTCTAACCGTTGTCTCTAACCATGGTCTTTGTGACATAAGGATTTATGTTTGATTTGTCACTATTTGTAGTCTTCCATAGCTGTGGACTTGTTTTAGAATAAAGCCACTTTATGTTCTCTTTCCAAGACATATGCATATTGTTTAGCTGTTCTGAGTGCACAGGAGCATATGCTGGCTTCCAGTCTGTCTTATGCTTGCCTGCTTGTTTCCCAGATCAGCTACTTTTACTAGCGTCCTTTGTGAGAGAAAAATGTTTGACTATTTTAAAGAATAGTTTTGAAACACTTTTTAGTAGCAACAATATTGTACTTTATAGCTTGGAAATAAGTAATTTATTGACTTTTTTCGATTATCATTATAGTGATTTTATAAATACAAATTTATTTTGAATGAAATTGGCCTTTTAGCCAATGTGTTTTCCCCAAGAGTAATTTCTGTTCAGTGTTAAGCCATTGGAAGATCATCTCACAGTGAAGTACCATCTAAGGATTCAAACAGGAGGTAACTCCCTTTTCTTTTTTAAGATGACTGCAGGAAATTTGAAACATCTGCCTGTTTTACATACACATTCTAAGGTGTGAAAGTGATCCTTGTGTACAAGCACCAGAAATCTAGGTTTTTAGGGAAATACTGGTCAGGCAATAAGAGCCTTAGTCAGTAAAAATGAGTTAGAGAGGTGTACTAACTGTGGATAATGACATATTGGCATTCCTGGACAGTTGTGAGAGTCGAATCTGTGTCTTCTTCTCAAACGCAGTGTGATTCAAGGCTTTACTTAGCCACCCCATCGAGTGTGCATGTTTCGTTTACACATAGATAGTATAACTACCATTTTGTCCAATTAAGACAAATTAAAATGTTAAATAAAAAGAAATCTGGATTTTGATATATTTATATCAAAATAAGAAAGATAGGTGATAGACCTGACTTGCTTTCTTTAATGTATGTTACTCATATTTTTAGCTCTTCTTAATCTCTTGTTTAAGTTTTATCAAAATGTAGATATTAGTCTCAAAACCACTTACAAAGTATTGTGTAACAAAAAATTGTGTGCTTCACATACCCTGCTTGTGTGTTTTGTTGTAACCCCTACTGGTTCTGCATTCTTTTCTGTTGAGTACATTGTAGGTGTTTAAGTCTCACTTGTCCCTGCTTGTGTGTTTTGTTGTAACCCCTAGGCAGTTGAACTTTTCTTACTGTTGCTGCATTCTTTTCTGCTGGATACATTGTAGGTGTTTAAATCTGTGATCATGAGTAGAAGGATTGCATCATTGTAGCCTATGTTGCTAAAATTATACCCAGTAACATCTCAATAAGGCAGTCACTTAGGCAGTCAGCTTTTCAGATGGGCCTTATAAAAGATATAATATGCAGTTTCTTTGTGAAAACAGTCTATCCACAGGGACATTGTGCTTCATTCTGGCATAGTACACAGTCCTTAGCTGCATCTTATTTCCATATTTATGTTGGCCTTTAGTATTCAAAGGGAAAAGCTCAGGTGGAGGACAGTATAGGTAGATGTCACATTTCCAAAAGAGCTGCAGCCAGCCCTTCCTGCATCCACATTCAGGGAGAGCTCTACTCTGGCAGACACTACTATGAGGTAGTTTGCAGGAAGGGAAAGCAGGACAGATGCAAAACTGTCAGGCATTGCCAGCATTCCTACAAAGAAGCCAGTGTAGCTGCTATGATAAAGAGTGCTTGGTGTCTCACATTCTCCAGAGCATCTTGGGTATTTCAGGGTGAGTGAGACTCATCTGACTTCACACAGCCTCAACCTCACCATCGGTAATATCTATCCAGTGGTAGTGAAGTCAGTACCTGCCACCTGCCTATCCTGAAAGGCTTTTGACTGTGGCCTCCCACCTCTGTTTGAGTCACCTGATCTCATCAGAAACATTTACTGTGAAATGGCATGTGTGGGGTCCCAGTAAGGACACATTTCTTTTCAAATATTCATATTACTGGTTACCATGGTTAGGAACTTGAGCCTACAGCCTCACAGCCTCATCTGAATTTTTTTCTGAGATTTTTTTTTCCCCTTGCATTGCATTTATGCAGTGAACAACTTAGACTCTCTCTTGCCTTGTCATTAATGAGGTTTCCAAGAGAGGAAATGGTGTACTCAAGAATTGGTTGCCCACAAGGAAATGAGAGTCCTTGGCTTTGGACTCAGCACAGGGCTTTATCTAGCCACATACTGTCAGGGAACTTTCCAAACTGTTGCCCAGCGCCAAGGACAGACACCTTAGTGAATAACAGCTTCTGTTCACAGCTGCTCTGCTCTTTGCATTTTCTGAGAGCATTTCCACACCCCTCACTAGCCTGTTAGTTCACGTGTTTGAAATGTGCAAACATAATAAACATTGTTCTTGGGCAAAACTACTACTTGGACTGCACATGAGCTGGCACAGTGGAATGGAGAGGCCAGTTTTGTTTCTGGAGCCAGAAGCCACAACACTCTGAAAGTATCCCAGAGACAGTGAACAGGTGCTAAGTGCAAATGTAGAGACAGCTCCTCCCCTCTCCCTTTCTACACTAGAGTAACAGCAGTGGACTCCCTCACTTGCTCTCTTGTTGGCATTTGGGTATAAATGCTTGTTATGACTCTTCAGGGCATCGCTAAACACTGTAACAAGGTTTGATCATTTTTCTTTGGAAGTTGGACTAAGAAAAGAAATTGTGTATATACCATATTCCATATTCAAGTTTTTAATTTTTGCAATTGCCTCTTAAGACTAAGACTAAAGTTCAAAAACAAATTCTGGATTAACACCTACAAATGAAATTCTTCACTGGCTGTGGCAGAAGATTGAACAGTTTATCTCCTGACTCCTTCAGAATGAAAATGAAGCCTTTTAAGCCCCTAGGGCTAAGGCACTCCCATTCATTATGGCTTTGTAGTCTCCTATTGAATAACTTGTTTTGTATCACAATGCCTATAATTACCTATTATCTGTCTGCCCTCTTCTTTTCTGCTCTGGGTTTCTTATTCTTAGCAGTTGTTAGTTAGATTGTTTCAGTGGGGAGCAGGAGGGTGCCCTCTTCCACACCTCTCAGTTGGGTATGAATCTGATCTGGTGCAGCAGGTAGATGGCCATAATGCTCATAATACTCATACATATGTGCTTTATAGCCATAAACTTGCTGAGACCCACAGTTACAACGGTGCATCCTCAGAGCCAACCCCGACCCCAGCATCTCATATAGAGTCGTTTGTTTGGAATTTTAAACGGTGTCTCTTAAAGAAATGCCCTTAGAACACAAGCAATTACTATATGTACTGAAAAGGTGACTTGGAGAATAGTATAATTAGCAGTTTAGTTTAAGCTGGCATTGAAATTATATCATGATAACATATACAAATGCCTAACCTGAATACTTTAAATGACTTGTTTTCTAGGTACTAGATTAAAAAATATTTTTTTACAAAAATGAGAAGGTTTTCTTAAAATTAGAATCTACTATATGTTTTATTAGACATTGGACTGGTGAATAATGAACTAATTTGCAAAGGAGGAGTTGCAGTCCCTCAGAGAGCATCAAGAAAGAGAAAAGAGACATTAGAAATGTGTACTCTGCCCTACCTGTAAAGAGTCTGTTGAATAGAGGGAGGTTGTTGGGAAACACTAGTGTTTTGTTCAGTGTCATTTAGCTTATACTTTAAGTCAATAAAGTAGTACTGTATAACAGAAAGCAGCAAGATGAGTAAGGACAACAATGGATCGGATGTTTCTTTCTTTCATTTTTTTGGTTTGTAGTTGTTTATCACATAAACTAAGAAGCAGTTGTACCCAGTGTTTTCTAACTCCTTTAACCATACTCTTGGCTCTCCTGCCTCACTGCTGCCCTCACTGTTATTAACAGGAAGTATAGTCTTTGGGGAGTCAGGACTGCAGCTTCCTCTGCCGGCTCAGTCTGTGAGCACAGGTAAGTCTGAGAAGCAGTCTGTCACAGCACACCCATCCCAGTGTCTGTCTGCAGCTTCAGCCTTTGTTCCCTCTGGCTGCCTTTCTCATCACATCATATACTCTCTACCTCATTCTCACTGCTGTCTTGTGTTCCTCATTAGGCAGCACAGCTGTCAGTATGCTCCCACGATAGCCAGCTGATGAATTTTCCATAGATCCAGAGTAGTCACGTGTCGTGTTATTAAACATACATATTGCTCTCTGTTGTCAAATGCTCCTCTTGGTCAAAAGGAAAGAGAAATTGACTTGATGGATATTATTCTTAATATACTGGGTCTACCTGAGAACACATAGTATTCTTTTCCTGAGGTTCTCAGAGGTCAGCAGGTATGTGTTATTGTGCTGGTGGTGGCATCATATCAAGTTTAAAAGGTACTATTTCACCTCTTTTTAAAAATTCAAATGATCAATGTTTTTTATTGTCATGTATATTGTTGTTTTCATTGAGAATGCTAATATTTGTATTTACCATCTTAAGATGTTGCTGTGGGATCCTCGTGTTTAATAGGATATAATAAGAAAAGCAAGAAGTCTCATTTGCTACTAGTCTTTGGTTCCTCCAGGCTGCATTTAGCCCTAGGATGTTCTTTTTTTTTTTTTTTTTTTCTTTTCTTTTTGGAGCTAGGGACCGAACCCAGGGCCTTGCTCTACCACTGAGCTAAATCCCCAACCCCCAAAATGTGTAGCCCAGACTGGCCTCGAACTCGTGATCCTCCTGCCTCTGCCTCCTTCAGCAAATCCTACCGGCGTGTGCCACCACAACCGGCGCATTTAGAATCTGCCAGGTGTTTGGATGGTTGACAAGCTGCAGACTGGGAAGTTGATAGCAATAAAATTAGAACACTACCTGGAATAGAAGCCTCCTCCTGATAGGGCAATTGTGATGCTGACAGTGCTGCTTGACCAACCTCTCATAGAATACTGTATTTAAAAAAAGTTAGCCAACATCTCTCATGGTGTTGAAAATTGGCACTTCGAGAATAAAAATACTTTTTTTATTTTTACATTTATTTATTTTTTTGTGTTATCAGTGTGTACACACATATGCTTATGCCATGTAAAGGCAGCGTGCTTCTTTCCCTCCACCATCTCTACCATATGGGTTCTGAGGATTGAACTCAGGCCATCAGACTTGGCAGCAAGTGCCTTGACTAGCTGAGCCATCTCACTGGCCACTGAAAGAAATTTTTATAAAGTATTATTAGCTAACAGTATTGAGATGACTGTTGTGTGCCTTGCCCTAAAATAATTCTTAGATTTCCAGCCTCTAACACAAGGCCAGCAATTCAGAATGCAGCGTATTTCTGTGAAATTGTTAGACATATAGTTCTCTGAAAGCAGTCCCTCTGACCATATACAAACAAACAGTGTAGAGATGATTCTTGCCGGACACACAGGGTACATTGTAAGCACTCAGTATTTCATGATTGATGAATTAGCAGGAACCTCTGCAGAGCAGCACACAGGTGGTTAAGAACAGCAGCTCTGCCACCAGCCAGGGCTAGCCCCTACCTAGGTGGACCTTTATTTACTGCCTGTGCATTTTCCTCCCTCTGCTTGCTTCCCTCCTACAGACTGGGGGCCATACCTAGTTCCTACCCTGTAGATCAGTTTGACAGGAGAGTAGGTAACTTAACTCTGTAGTGTTTAGAACAGTGCAGAATGAGTGGATACTTAGAGAATCTGCTATCTTTGTCCATGACAAAGGCATATTGTTTTTATAGGTTTCCATGTTGTATATGATGGGTTTGTTTTGTTTTTTAGTAGTCCCAGTAATTTTGCTTCCTGTTTCCGTAATGACTTCTTTTTATAGAAACTAAAATGGCACCCACCTTCTTCCTGCCACTCATTCACCTTCACAACACTGACAGGTTGCTTATCTTTTGGTCCCTGAACGGGCAAAAACAGTGGGCACAGGTTTCCCAGGAAGCTATCTCTGGCAGTTCCTACCAATTCCCACACAGTCTTAGCATTCCCTAGGCATCAGTCAGTGCCTACACAAAGGACTTTCAGATGGTAAAGCATGTGAAAATACAAACAGGTCAACATTCGGGCTCTCTAGGGACCCTACCCTCCAGAACAGACTCCAAGCTGACATTTTCACATGCTACTTGTAGGAGTTCCAGTAGGGTGGGTTCAGTTGTCAGGCTCCTGAACAGACCCCTCCATTACCTAGGGCTGGAGTACATCTTCCTCCCATGTTCTTATTCTGAGGAGATTAAATTAATAGATGTGGCTAATGAGATACTAAAGGCCTGTGATGTGAATGATAACTACTGGGCAGAAGACATTCAGTATTTTAAAGTATTAAAATAGCTGTTGGTAATGTTTGAGGAGGTTTCTTCTAGGTCATCACTTATTTTTCCTTCAATTACAGGAAATCTCTGGCATAATCACATCTCTATTGTTTTTATTATGACGATTTCTTTTTTTCTATTTAACAAAGAAATTAGGTTAGGTTCAGAAATGACTCACTTAAAAATAAACGTGGATATTAAAAACACGTTTATGTTGTATGACTTGTTTCCCGTTAATTTTAAAATGCACAAAAGTAGAAATACTTGCAGTGACTTGGAATGTTCTTCTGAGACATCTTTCAGGGATGGTGCCTGTTTTGCCTGATGCTTTAGGTTCAGGGGATGGAGCTGTAAATTGGTTTTATTTGGGTCCCTTTCAATAGTTTATTGTGTACTAATATTTGTTTCCTTTTTAGCATTTTATTTGTATATGTTTCTATATAAAATAACTTTACAGACACATAAAACTAAAGATAAATGTGAAGGACAGAATCCAAGTGATTTGGAGGCTAGATTATTAAAGAAATAGGTAATTAGGATTGATTGGGTTTATAGTTAGCTCTAAATGCTAAAAGTCCTGGGGTTTTCCCACTGGAAGCCTAAGTGGCATGTCTAAAATTCCAAAGGAGGGGCGGGAGATGTTCTTAGAGGTTTCTTTATGTGTCTTCCTGTTTCTTTTCAATGAGTTAACCCTTAGATGAGTCCACAGAATTCGGCTGTTAAGAGTCCTACACAACTGGAAATTTCCATATCCATTTCTGTTATAGGACTGTAATATGTTTTGAGTAATTTTTAAGGGGCATGAGCAAGTAGATGTGTGTTCTCAACCAAGCCCCTTCAGGTTGGCAGTAGGAATAAAATATATTTTATCATATTCTGTTGGAAACCCAGTATAGTTTAGATGTCCTAGTTTTAAAGGAAAAAAGAAGTGAGGAAACTAAAGTGAAGTAACAAATCAGTCACAAGTAGTTACCAAATTGTGTGGCTCCTGATCAGTGTGTAAGATATAAATTCTGAAAGGGATATATAGATGAGTGCTTTTCTCAAGCCAGGATTACACTTGTGTGTAACTAGATATAATCCTGATGTCACCTCCACCCTTGGGTGTCTGACCCCCTAGCCCTGTGTGTATGTATGCATTAACCTCCATTGTCTTTGGAAGAGCTGGAATGTGATGATGAGCTAATGAGCTCTGCTTGTTTACCTGTGCCTGCATCTTTGTAGCAGACACTTCCCACACAAACACAGTATATGTGGTGTGAGTTGTTTGTCTGTTGCCTTGATAAAATACCATGACCAGAAGCAATTCTTTGGGCTTATGGCTCCAGAGGGAGAGTCCATAAAGTCAATGAAAGCCTTGCAGCAGGTTGCTCTAGCAGACTAAGAAAGCACATTCAACCACAAACATATAGGGTAAGGAACACACTTTAAGTGGAGTGAGACCCAAGTCCAGTGACAGACCTTCTCTAGCTAGGCCACACCCCCATAACCCACCCTAGTAGCACCACTAACCAGGGACCAAGTGTTCAAATAGGAGCCTAAGGGAGCATTTCTCATTCAAACCATCACACTAACACCTTGAGAGTATAGAAATTTTTCTTGGATGTACAGATGTCATAATTTTGAGGATTTTCAAGATAAGGAATTTGACCTTATACTAATGAAATCAAGTTCAGATTCAAATATCGACAATTAAATAATTTGGGAATTGTAACTCAAGGCCAGTAAGGTTTTAGAAAGTGTTTTGGTTTTTCTTTTCTTCAATAATGGCATTAACATTCTCTAAAATATGCTTTCTTGTGGAAATGTATGCATTGTATAAGCAACTAATTCTCTCATGCATCCTTGATGGTAGAACGTTGTGTCTCTGTCAGAGTCCACTTATGAAACGCTGCCTGCAGTCACTAATGATCTGTTCACTCACTCACCATATATTCAGAAACTTAAAACTACCAGTTATCTTTGTGGATTTGTTTCTTATGTATAATTGTGTGTATGTGCACCCGTGTGTGTGCATGTAAGACCTGTAAGAGTAGTAAGAGTCTCTGTATGCATGTGTGAACATACATGTATGTAAAGGACAAACAAAGGCTGATGGTTGTAACCTTGTAACTGTTCCCAAGCTGAGTATCTGGGCTTGACTTTGCTGTCTTCATTTAAAAATCACTAGGTTTTGGCTTTGGTAGGCATTGAGTAACTTTTAGGTCACCTCAAGCCTTTTGTAAATTTTGACTGTCAAGATCTAGGGGTACATTTTTTTAACTTTTCATTGATTCTTTGTGACTTTCACATCATGTACCCCAGTCCCACCCTTGCAAACTTCCTCCCTCCACCAAAATAATAAAAACCACACAAACAAAACAAAATAAAACATAGCAAACATCTTGTCATGGAAGCTGTAGTGTGTCACAGTGTGTCCCACAGCATACCTCTCTATCCACATATCTTCACTTGTGAATGTTCATTGCAGTGAGTCACTAGTCTGCTTTAAGGTCTCTGGGTTCTGTGACACCATCAATACTGGCTCCTCACAGGGCCTGGCTATCCTTTTGTTGCCCTGTGTCATGGAGATGCTGCAGTTTTGAATCAGCAGGACTGACCCTCAATGGTTCATAGATAATGCAGATTTTGAGGTGGGCCAAATCAAAGCTCTGGATCTGGGTGTGGGTGGTAGCTAAGCTAGTCAGCCTACTGGCTCTCCCTTCTGTGTACCACCAGTGCTCTTCAGCACTGGTCTGGCTAGGCTACCCGGTGCTAACTTCAGAGGGAGGGAGGCAGGGTCAGCTCTCCCTCACTTTGACCCTCTGACCAGCTCACACAAACCCCAGCCCCTCTGGGAGGGCCAGCTCTCCTGTTCTGCTTGCTCCACCCTGTGGCAGCTCTTGGACTGTGCTGGGGACAGGGCTTTCCTCTCCTTTGGCATCTCCGCTGGTATACCCTGCCATGTGTCCTAGAGAGAACTTTCCACTCAGGTTGTTTGGAGCATGTGTGCTGTGAGGATACTTCAGCTGGTCATTTCTTACCCAGTCTTGCTAGGTTGAGTCCATCACATAGAGCACGTTCCTCAGCAGAGACATCAGGTACTTTGCTTTTGTGTGTAGGCCAAAAGAATGTGTTCAGTCTTCTGAGGCTGGAATGGGAGGCAGTTGTGAGACACTGGTCAAGCAGGCAAGTCCTCCTTTTTAGAAACTTAACCTGCAATGTCTGAGCTGACTCACTCTCCTCAGCTCTGAATCCTGACACACAGTCCATTTCCTAGTGTGTGTGAGCAAATGCCTCATGCTTGTCGGGTTTCCTGGTTTCTCATGGCAGGAAGCGAGGCCCAGTGCTTGTGACTTCATTGTGGCCAAATCTGTGGGGTCTGGAATTGGCATTTTAGTGTGAGATTTGTGTGTCTTCTGTGGTGTGTGGGACTGGACTTTCTGATCAGACTATAGTAGTACCGTCATCTCTGTGCTGGGTTTTGGTGCCTTGGAGCAATAAGTGAAGGAACAATAGGGAGAGCGGCTTTCCACATCTCAGCTGACAGGAACAGCCTGAAGGATTACAGGACACTTCTCAGCCTCCTCCTCCTCCTTGCCTCCTGGAGCCAGTGACAGAATTACGAACTTCTAGAAGTTCATTTTCCCTCCGTCCATAAACATCTGAGAGGAAAGGTTTCTCAGACTGGTAGAGTCTCTCTGTTCCACATGAATAAAGAACTAATTATTTACTGTTTTCTCTGTTAAAAAAATACTGAAATTAAAAAAAAAAAACACTTTGCCTCAATATTTGAATTAGATTCAACTTGGCAAAAGAGTCATCCCATAAGGATAACCAGTGGGTACACTTCTCGTCTCACAGGTGTATCAGATGGGAACTTTGTTGTCAGAAACATCTAGATTCCACTAAGAGAAAAACAAGGAATACAATTATAAATTTATTATGAATGTACACTTTCCCACCATCCCCCATCCTGACCCACAGGAAAACCTCCACCAAAGCCTGCTTCTGGGAGAAAGCCAGGGGTGTAGTAGCAAGTTGTACTCTCAGTTGGCAACAGGCACACTGGTCTCCTCCACCCTCCGCTCTCCCCTGGTGCCCTCTCCATCCTTGCTCCCTTTAGCCCTCTTTGTTCCCTAGGCATTTCCTCATTCAGGGTTGTGTGCATCTATGTAGTCTGGGACCGATCATTGAGAGAAGGGTAACAGTATTTGTCAGTCTGAAACAGGCTTCATTTGTTTAACACGTCATCTCCAGTCACATCCATTTCCCTTGGACGTGTTTCATTCTTTATCAGTCTGTTTGATCCTTGTGCCTCAATTTCCCAAGTTCTGAGATGACAGAGATGCTCCATCATGCACAGTTCCTTCCTTTGTTATAGTATATATTCCTCCTCATGTACACATAGTGCTATTTGTGACGGTTTGTATATGCTTGGCCCAGGGAGTGGCACTATTAGGAGGTATGGTCATCTTTGAACAAGATGATAGTGAAGTAGGGTATTACCGTGATCACCTGGAAACACTGCTCAACCCCCTCTCTCACCATAACCCTGGAAACACTGACAGACTTTCTGTGCTCTTCTCTGCAAAGGCTGTGCCCAGTTTTGTTATTGGGTTGTTGGTTTAAGGGCCACACCTAAGCTCTAGAACTATCATCACTGCCTACATGCGCTATTGTAAGCCCATCTCACAGGGAACCAGAGAGGTTGAGAGACCATAGAGTGTGTCTAGTAGCAGACTGAGTTAACTAGGCACTGTGTCAAAATGCACGAGCAATGAAGAGGAGCCACCTGGACAGTTGAACAGCTCCATCAGGGAGCTAGTGAGTCCGAGTGGTGCTCGGTAGGTCCAGGAGCCTCCTGCGCATGCAGAACACCAAGTATGAGCAGACTGAAATTAGAATCAACTCTTGATTGATTCTTGGTACTGTTGAATTGTCAGACTGAGATTTTATCAATGGAGTTTCATAATTCTAATTTATTAACCCACATTCTATGTATGTGGGTTTGGTTTTGGTTTTATTTGTAACTTGTTTTGAGACAAGGTCTTGGCTATGGAGTCCAGGCTGGCCTAGAACTAGACATCCCGCTCCTTCCCCCTTCTTCCCCCTCCCTATGCTGGCACTGCAGTCAGGCCACTGCCACTCACAGCTGATCATTTAAATTAAGGGCTGGTTGCTGTAATATGCTAATGTAGGGTATTTTCATCTCCATACTGTGTCCCTTCAGAAGCCACTGTTCCCTTGCTCCTTTCTAAGGTGCGCAGTCAGATAATACCTAGCACTTAGCTTTGAGCTTCTTAGTCACTGTGCCACTCATAAAACCGAGCCATCTTTTTTTTCCTCCACTCCCTTTACTAATAATACAGCCAATGACACCTACAAACAAGCTGTTGTGTCAGTTTTCTCTGTGGTGCTGCATTTTGCACATTCTTCCTCTTTGCTACACCATAGGCCTAAATCCCATGAGGACACCACCACATACAGCCCTGAGTTCTGCAGAGGAAGAGGTTTTCTTCCTCAAAGAGGCAAAGCATTGCACTTGTGAGATAGGCTGTGACTTTCCCTGCAAGGAGGCTAAATAAGGCAGAGTGGCTGCTCAGAAATAGCTGCCCCCAGAGGTTATAAAGAAGGCTACAAAGCAGAAAAGATTGCTTTTAGACAAAAGCTAAAGCCATCTTTAAGGTGGGTGTCCTCTTCTTTTTACATAAAGTTGCTTGGAAAAGTGTAAAGGTGGCCATTTATAAAGCCAGACAAGGCTAAAGATTTTACAAAGCAGAACTTCTCCTGAGGATGGAAACACTGTCCTGCCAACTGCTGGCCTTGTTGATTTTACCTTCTGTTTCAGTTTAGCCAACAAGTATTGCACATGCTATCTTACTTACTTCTTAGTTGCTGTGCTAAAGCACCATGACCAATAGAACTTAGAGAAGAAAGAGCTTGTATGGTTCAGGGGTATACGGATCCATAATGGTTGAGCAGAGGCATTGATTGGAAGCTGGACGCTCACACTCTGAGCCAGACATGAGGCAAGGGAGCAAAGTGCCCACCACCAGGACATACTTCCTCCAGCAGACCACACCACCAAACTAGGCCAACAGCTGGACCAAGCACTTAGACTGTGGAGGACGTTCCTGATTCAAGCTACTACAAACACCATGCTGTTCGTAAGAACATCCATGGAAACAGAAGCTCACTGCCACTTGCAGTCCTCTCCTCTTGTGCCTTTGTGCATTCCCATCCATATGCTCACCACCTCGAGACATTACTTACTGCCTGAGGAAGAGTGACTTCACAGCCAAGCACTGTGGCAGGTTTGTCTTTTCACCCTAACCCAGTACTTCTGAAGGTTCTCTGTGAAATGAATGAAGACATTTTAAGACTTCCTCTAGTAAAAAATGTTCCAATAGTCGTTTGATTCTTTTTAATCTTTAAAGAATTAATTTGTTTGTCTAACGGTGTATGTGTGCGTGTGCACACGCGTGCGTGTTTGCTTTCTCCTGTACCATTACACTCATGTGGTGGTCAGAGGACAGCTTGCAGGAGCTTGCCCTTCTTTTCCACTGTAAATCCTGGGGATTGAACTGGGATCATCACACTTGGTGGCAAGTACCTTTATCAGTCACGGGCCCTCTCACTCATCCATTAAACAAGAAAGAGAAGAGCCCAAATAGACCTCTCTTCTGGCAGTTTATTTTATAATAAACTATCGACATTTAACGACTGAAATTAAGGCTTGTACTAGCTTATAACTCAGCTGTCTTTTCTACAGATTGAAGATGCTTCCATGAAAGATGATAGAGCAGCCGTTTTACATGTTCTCTTAACTGTCGGAGTCAGCGTAGGTTATTAGCCCCCAGGACCACACATGTGTAAGCTGCAGGCATGCCCATGTTTACTAGCACACTTTCATACTTGTCATTGAGAGTTAACGTGTGAGTGGTGGCAGTGTTTGAGTTGTAACCCATGCACGAGAATGATCTCGTGCTTTAGCTGGAGGACTTTTAACTTCTCCTAATGCAGTGCAGTTCTTCCCTGCCTTTTGCAACGTGGCAGTTTGGAGTATCTAATCAGTTATTTGCAGAATGGCACCATTTTTATTTGCCTGTTTGGGTTGTTGTGGGAAGTTTGGTTGAGAGTATGACATGGGAGCTCTGTCCTCAGTAAGCTGCATCAAGAGGACAATGATTGATTGACCTATTACTGGATGAGATTAAGGGCACTCCTGTGGGTTTTCTCTGTCTATCTGTATGTAAAAGTATCCTTATTCTCTGTAATTATCCAGTAAGTAGTATGTGGCATATGACCTTAAGACGTCTATATCTCAGCCATCTTCACCCATTGTTTGGATGACGTCGATGTCATCTAATCATTTTCATCTAATCATTATAAAGTTACTTGCAGAGTCTGACATTCTTTCTGGAATTCTGAGAGGTTCACTCTTCTCTAAGGGAACAAGCAACTGTAGATTCAAAGGTTCTTTGTGCATAACTGTCACTGTTGTTTTTACATGTATTTATTGTGTATGTGAATATGTGTGGGCATGTTTGGGCCACAGCATGTGTGTTGAGGTTCAAAGACAACTTTTTGGAATTAGTTCTCTCATTTCACTCTGTCAGTTCCAAGGATCCATCTCAGGCTGTCAGACTTGGTGGCCTTTACTTGCTGAGCCTCTCTTCCTTTTTTAACTTGAATAATTAAATCCCTTTGTGACACATACTCTTCCTTTGTGTGCTTTTGATTTTTCTCCTGTTCACTACCTTTAAACATTCTTTGACCTGATCTTAGAATGACTGTGCCTCTGAGAATCTCTATTTCCTTCAGTGGGGAATAGTATTAGACGTGGTCAGGATCAGGTGGGGTTCACTGAGTCCACTCTTTTTAGTAGGTTAGCTAGGACATTTCTTTTAGAGCTATCTCTGGGCCAAGATTAGAGCCAGAGGACTGAGGAGCAGTCAACCGGGGGAACAGCAGCATGCAGCCATCTGCTCCATTTTGGAATGAGCCATAGGGAAACAGTAGTCTTCTAAAAAGAAAGTTCTAGATTTGTTAACTATCCAGTGGAAAGACATTTACCTTTTACTCATTCCATACACAAACATCCAACTGTGGTGGACCAAACCATTGCAGGGTGATATTTCCATGACCTTGGAATGGCAGAAAATGTTAAACTGGACTGATAGTTTATGCTGTATTTAGATTATGAGCACTTATACATCAGCATATCACTGAGAGATATAGAAGCTCCACAGAATACAAAGAAATAAGTCTCACTAGATTCATTTACTAAAAGACTGAGTCTGTTAGAAAAGAATCCTCACAAGCCAGTCTAATCTATGGCCAGTCAGTCATGCGGCTGGTTCAAAGAAGAATGCTTAAATACTTTGTCTCCAGTCATTTGAAGATTTGGGAAAGGTTTAAGACAACCTAGGGGTGGGGGTGGGGTTGGAGTTGTTAAATGACCTTTTCACAGGGGTCACCTGAGACCATCAGAAAACACACATGCTTACATTATGATTCATAACAGTAACAAAATTACAGTTATCAAGCGGCAACAAAATAATGTTATAGTTTGGGGTCAGCACAACAGGAGGAACTGTTTTAAGAGGTTGCAGTATTAGGAAGCTTGTGACCTGGTTGAATGAGGTATGTTACTGAAGGTGGGCTTTGAGGTTTCAAAAGCTCATGGAGGGGCTGGGGATTTAGCTCAGTGGTAGAGCGCTTACCTAGGAAGCGCAAGGTCCTGGGTTCAGTCCCCAGCTCTGAAAAAAAGAACAACAACAACAACAACAACAACAAAAAGCTCATGGCATTCTTAGTTAAGTTGCGAGCTCTCTGTCTCTGTCTCTGTCTCTGTCTCTGTCTCTGTCTCCCCCTCTCTCTCCCTCTTTCTCCCCGCCCGCCTGCCCGCCTGCCTGCCTTCCTTCCTGCTGGAGGCTCAGGTGTAAATGCTCCACATTGCTCCAGCACTCTATCTCCTTGCTGCTGTGTTCCACACCTGATGGTCATTGACTCTAATCCTGTGGAGTTGTAAGTCTCCTTGGTCATGGTGTCACATTGTAGCAGTAGAAGAATTGACAGCTTAGACAGTTGATAATGGATGTCCTGGATGCCAGTGCCTGTGGATAAGGTTACTTTGTCCTCAGTCATCAGAGCAGTGGAACATGGCAGACCATCAGAGGATTCAAGGTGGGTGGGTGAGCTTGTATAACTTAAAAAAAAAAAAAAACTGTCATTCACACCCAGCATTTGAGTTCCACTACTAGGGCTGGAGAGATGGCTCAGCGGTTAAGAGCACTGACTGCTGTTCCAGAGGTCCTGAGCTCAATTCCCAGCAACCACATGGTGGCTCACAACTATCTGTAATGGGGTCTGATGCTCTCTTCTGGTGTGTCTGAAGACAGCGACAGTGTACTCACATACATAAAAAAAAAATAAATAAATTTTTAAAAAAGGGAAAGAATTCCACTACTAACCAAATACTCAGTGGAAATTCATACATACATTGTGCTTACCCCAAGGTGAGATTTTAATTGGAATGCTACCAGTTGCTTCCTTGTACTCACTGTCAACAGTGTCTAATCTTCAGTCTCCTAAAGACAGGAGTTCCCAGATGCCAGTCTATAACTAAAATGGTGAAAACAGTATTAGCAGTGAGCAGTCAGGGCTAGTGAAGTAGCTGAGTAAGTCAGATGCTTGTCACCAACTCTGAGGAACTGACTCCCATCCCCAGAACCTACATGGTAGAAAGATAGAATTGACTCCCATGACATTGTTATTAATACATCAAATAAATACATGTAAAGAAAAATTATCGCTGAGCAAGGAACCCACTGAGCAAGTCCATTAACTATGTAGTCAAGGTTTATCCTGAGTCTCTGATCCTCCTTCACCTCTCAAGTGCTAGGATTATAGATATGGCCTACCACACCAAGAACACAGAGCTTATAAAGAGGCTCGTTTTTTATTTTATAAATGAATGTGTGGATTTACAAATGTCAGATTTACAAATGGAGGTCAGAGAGATCTTCAGATCCCCTGTAGCTGGAGCTCCAGATTTTTTCAAGAGCAGTCTGCACTCATAACCACTGAACCATATTTCCAGACCCAACATTACACTTTTAAAAACAAACCTTATCTCTTCATTTCTTTTCTCCTTTTCACTAGAAAATCAAGTACCAGGAGGACCCAGAAGAGCCCTGTCCTTACTGACTGACAGCCCTCTAAGCCTGGTACTTTCCATCACTGTCCCAGGCCTCCTCCCAGGCACTCTGTGGCAGTGGAGTACCACTGTCCTTGGGTTCTGAAGTTTGAGAGATCCACAACATCGCAGGCTACCTGTAGGTCCGAAAGTGAGCAAGGTCTAGGGCACGTGTTCATGATTCCATGTTCAGTGATAAGCATGTCTCCTTTCTCTTACTGAGATTAGGGCTGATTCTGAGTAAAACGTTAAGGGGACGAAACTGAAGGCAAAACAAAATAAAGTTACCAGGTGGTGTTTGGCTTGAGATGTTAGCACATCCTTCTATGTGAAGGGGGCAGATGCAGGGTGCTCCTGGTTCCCAGAAACAGTTTTCAGTATGACCTTTGTCACTGGAACTTCCTCTAAGCCAGGAGTGTGTCTCACAATAAGGTTTACTTATCCTGGTGTATGGTTTCAAAGTCCTGGCTGCTCTGAAGGTGAGTCTTCTGGCTGAGCATGTACATCCAGGCTGCTCCTCCCTACTTGCCACCGATTTGTTTTACTCCTCTGCAGCCTGGAGCATCAAGTGTGCTTCCCGCTGCGTCTGTGTGCATATTTTCTCTGAAAAAAAAAAAGATAGGTATCAGGAGAAGCAAGAAGAGTCCTGTCCTTGCCCTGGATCACTGTCCTTCCTGGCCATCCCCCCAAGTAGGTGCCATTCCTGTCCACATGCTTCCATGGTTTCAGTTTGCCTTCAGCAAAAGACCAAACACCTTACCCTCCCGAGCTGCAAGTGCCATCATGAGCTGCACACAGCTCTCCAGCCCTCCATCATGCTGAGCTGTGCCTCTCCTTTATATCTGAATTTGTGATCACTTCTCTGTTTCTTTATTATTTGCTACAGAAATACTTATCATTCTCTGTTTCTCAGAATGATTTTCTGATTTAATGTCCACTGAATATTTATTTGAAGAATGAGTCATTTTTCTGCAATTAGAACTATGTTTTTCTGTGTCTTCTTCCCCACAGATAAAAGTAGGACATAGTGACTTTTAGGAAGAAATTTACTCTAATATTGTCTTTCTTTACAAAGTACAGGATCCACTTCCAAGTGTACGTGTCAGTCTTGTCCACAAGAATAGAGCAAGGCCTGGTGGCACACAGCTTTAATCCTAGCACTGGAGAGACAGAGGCCAAAGAATCTCTTAATTTTGAGGCCATTCTGGTGTACAGAGTGAGTTCAAGGTTAGTGAGGACTCTCCAAAGAAACCCTGTCTTGGAAAACCAAAAAACTAAACTAGGAAGAGTAGGATGGCACAGTAGTAAGTACTGTTGAGATAGGTATTTTAACCCAACCACATACAGTTAACTTCCACATAATAAACACCGAGGTTCTGTAATGACCAACTGTCAGCCTTGTTTACTGCGTAGGCATCTTTGCTTTGCTTATCATTCCATCACCTATTTAGTGAACTTCAAAAAGGCTGCCATCTGCAGTGTACCTCTCAGTAGTTTGTAAAATTCAGTAGCAGTTTGTGTTTTCACAGTAGGGTATACTGTATGTGCATCATTGCACGTGTGATATGTGCATTGTAGTACACACATCTAATGCATGTCGTTGAGTAAATTTTGACACATGCATACATGTACAGGTCCTAAACCCTTATCAGTCAAGATGCAAGGCACTGGTGTCACCCAGAAAGACCTGTCCTATGTGGAATTGATCCTTCTCTCTAAAACAGTGGTCCTCAACCTTCCTAACACTGTGGCCCAATAATATAGTTCCACAGGTTGATCCCCCAGCCATAAAATGATTTTCATTGCTGCTTCATACTATAACTTTGCTCCTATTAAGAATTATAATGTAAGTATCTGATACGCCAGAGGGGTTGCAACCCACAGGTTGAGAACTGCTACTCTAGAGTATTTGTGAATAGAACCACGCAGCATGTGGTCTTGGTGGAACTCCATGTTTATCACAGTGCTCGTGATCCATTCAGGCATTGCTCACCAGCATCCCAGTGTATGAACACATCACAATTTACCCATGCCCTGTTAGTAAATACCTTATTTCTACTTGAAATCTAATGGGCATAACACAGTCTTGTTAGTCTTACACATCTTTTGGTATATGGGTTAGAAAGGTCTTGCTAATTGTATATTTAGTTGTTTAAATTTGCACATCCTTTCAGAAGCAACTAAATCATTTTGTACTCCTGAAAATGAATGGGGAAATGTTATGCTCTCTTTAGCAAAGTCTCCTTTCAATGTGTGTTGCTGTCTTATAGTTTGAATGTGCATCTTTTATGATGTCTGGAGATTTCATGTACTAATATATAGTTGCATAAGAGTTTTTCATATTCTGAACTTTTTATTATAGTAATTTTTAGGCATACAGCACAGGTTGAAGAATATTTTGCAGTGAGCATCCATGTCTCAGCATAGGTTCCACCAGTAATATTGTATCATGCTTCTTCAATCTCCTGTGCTCACCTACCCTTGTTAAAAACCACGTTTCAGGTTAGCTTGTAGACACCTGTACAGAACCCCACATGCTTACACGCTTCCATTTAAACATCCTGCTGGGCACATTGGCATTGCTCTGGGGCCTTTTCTGGTTCTGTGCTCAGTCTCACTCAGGTCTCATTCTGAATATGCTCTCCTCTCCTCTCCTCATCTTCATGCTGATTTTTCCTTGTTATTAAATATTCCCCTGACATCAGTTCATTGTTCTAGTTCTTTGCTTATAATGAAGCGTTCAGTAATTTTCCGGTTTTGAAGCCATGATTACACATGATTTTCACATGATTATAAGACAGGTATAAAGCTTGTACACAGAATCCCCACTGTTACGTTATCTGGTTCTTCCCATGTCTAAATCTGGCTCTTGCTCCTAACTATGTGAAAGTCGGTTCTTGGTGTTATGTTTTTAGTGCTAGATACTTAGGTATATGCTTACTAAAAAGACAAATACCCTCTTATGTAGCCACAATGTTAAAATGAGAGTGTGTCATTAATTCACTGCTGTTAACAGTGAATCCTAAGACACCATTGGGTCCCCAAGTTGATGAGTCACAGCCTTTGTAGAAGAAGAGATAATGATACCTGTCTTGTGCCCTGCTCCATGGCCACAGTCTAGTGTCTGATCTCTGCTTCTCCTTTAAGATGGAGCCTTTCTATAGCCATGCTTCTTGATTTCTCTGTCACTTTAATGCCAACCGCTGGCATCCTGGGCTTACAGACTTCCCTCAGCCTTTCCCATCTGTGTCTGTACTTACTGCTCTGACAAGCACAGGTATCTCCCATCACCAAATAACTACACAATAGTTTACTTATTTTTTCATTTTTTAAATTTATTAATTGTACAAAATAATGGATTTCATTGCATTTCATACATGTATATATTTTGATTATCTTCAATCTTTTCTTCCCCGTCCCTTCCTTCTTTCTCTGTCTCCAAGCCTTGCTAATACTTTCATGATTATCTGTTTTCTTTACTTTTACTGTTGCATATATACATAGAAGTAAGTGTAGGGGGGGGGCAAAATTTGTCAGTCATCAATTGAATTTGCATCTTGGGTCAGGCTTTGTAAACCGTTTTTAATGTCCAGGGCCTAGAAAACCCTGACCCTCACTCATGGCGCTCATATGATTAGAATTTTCTTTTATTTACATCTGTGGGCGTCTCAGGTTTCTGTTCATTATTTTGGGGTGTGTGTGTGCGCGCATATGCACGCATACTTGAGACCATGACTGTAGTTGTCCATAAGAGCTAGAGGCATTAGATCCTCTGGAGCTTGAGCTGTGTGAGCCCCCCAGTGTGGGTGCTGGGAATGGAGCCAGATCTTCTCACGAGCAGTCAGTGATCCGACTGTCAAGTGCTCTGCAGATCCAGAGCTGGTGTCGTCCCCTTTCCATACAGGACATTCATTTTGAATGTTTTCTTGCCTCTCAGGGTGTTTTTTGTTTTTGTTTTCTCATATAAACATAACTGTCAAGTTGTCTTTATTGAAAAGCTGCTGGGTATTTTTGAGATCACACTAAATTTGTAGATTAACTTAGAAATCTTTATGATTCTCTGTTGTCTTACCTGTGTAGGAGGCCTGTCTGTTCAGACCCAACTTCTGTATAGTCAAGAGCTTCATACATTTCTTAGATTATTAGTAGGAACCTTTCCCCCACACACACACACTTCTGTTGTTGATACCTAATATGTTTTTTGTCATTGCTGTTTATTTTCATTGGCTTTCTGAGACACAGTCACACTGTGTGGTCTAAGCTGGCCTGGAGCTCCTGAGAGTACCAGGCTGCAGTGCTCTCTGGCTGCTTCCTCTTTGTGCTTCTGGAAACCCTTCCATCTGTACACATGAGTCTACCCCACTGAACATGTGGACGTTTCCTAAGTTTATGGTTTCCGTCTAGTTAAAGTTTCAGGGATTAGTTTTGCAAATGTTTTTCTGATCCATTGTCTGTCTGCTCCAGTTTTATGGCTCCAGTTGCATACAAAATAACCCTTTACACTTGTTTGCTTGTATGTATAGATGTATAAGTCCTTGGGGACAGCTCTTAAGAGTCAGCTCCCTCCTTCTACCCTGCGGGACAGGTGTGGAACTTGTGTTGTCAGACTTCTGCAGCAAGCATTTTTACCCACATGCAACAGTTTCTACTTTAATCTGGGTGTCCTGCTCTTAGCATCACTACTCTTCTCCCACCCAACCCCCACTCTTGCAGCATACTAATCTGTATTGACAGGGCTGTTAGCCCTGCTCCCTAAGAAAACCTTCCTCAGCCACACTTTTCATCCCTACCTTTGTCATGACTCCTAAGATGCTCCTCGAAGGCGATGTGTGACTCACTAGGATGGTACTGCAGAAGTTGTGCCTTGACTTGTGAGCCACTCTTTCCCAGAGTCCCATGGTGGAGCAGTCCCCAGGTTAAGTAAGACAGAGATCTTTAAGAACACTTTGTAGATGATTTCATTCTTACTGGTGTAAAGTTGCTGAGTTACACATAACCGAGAGTGGCACTTATGTGGATACAAACCAGAGCTCCTTGCATACTGACTCCAAACCCCACAGCAAGAATGAGGGCAGGGTCCTCCTGATTTACCTTCCTTATAGCTTCCTGCTGGGCCAGCTCAGATGAAAGTGTCATTTTCTGTAGATGTTACTGTTGTTACTTTTTTTTCCTACCTGGTACTACCTGGTTATAAAATAGCTGTCCAGGTCACTACAGAGATTTTACCCCCTAAGCTTAAAAAATGAAAACACAGTTTAAAAAATATTTTTTCATAATGGAGCTGGATCAAAGGCTTAGTGGTTAGGAGCACTGACCATTCTTGCAGAGGACCCACCCAGGTTCAATACCCAGCACCATATCTAACTCCAGTTCCAGGGAATCTAATGCCGTCTTCTGGACTCTGAGGGTACTGCCTCTTCATGCATGTGGTATACAGTCATATATACAGGCAAAAGGAGGAAGAGGAGGAGGAGGAGGAAGAAGGAGAAGGGAGGAAGAAGAGGGAGGAAGGAAGAAGAAGAGAAAAAAGAAAGAAAAAGCTCATACATTCAAAATAATAAAATAATTTTAATTAATTTATTTAATTCATTGATTTAGCTAGAGAGATGATTAAGCAATTAAGAGCCTCTACTGCTCTTCCAGAAGATTTAAGTTCAGTTTCTACCCCCATGCTGGGGGGCTCAGAATTAACTCCAGATCCTGGGAATTGAGCACTAGCTTCTGTCCTTGTGAATACCTCTTTGCTTATGAGCCGACACATGAATAAAAAATAAACCTTAAAAATAAGTATCAAGTACTGAACAACAACATCAAAAACCCCCATTAAAAGTCCTTAACTGGGCTGCTGTAGCCTTAGGGGATAGGATGGGAAAACAAAGGGTGTGTGTATGTACCCTAGCTGGGATGCACATCTGCATGCATGTGGAGACCTGCCAGAGAAGCCCCAAGCACAGCCATGTAGGATGACAGAAAGAAACTCTCAGCATGTTAGGAGTTAGGTGCACAGTGACTCTGAGCTGAGAGCTGCTACTAATGCCGAATCCTCTAGTGACACACGGATATCCAGCTGTCCGGGTCTCACAGCTAAGTTCTCTTCAACTCTAAAGTCCTACCCCTGCCCCAGAACCGTCTGGCCCCTAACCTTTATCAGTCTACTAGTGATGCCCCTTAAAACAGAGTACCATTTAAAAACACCCGTCTTTGCAAGTCACTGAGTTAGTGAAAGGAAAAAGTGAACTCGTGCTTGCGTTTAGTGAAAGGCATGTCAGAGTCGGAATACTGCGATTGAAGATCTGCACTTACTAAGAACTGACTTATAATTGCATCATTTTATATCAAAACTTTCTTTTTAAGTAACTGAATCACACATGCATCATGTGCTGGGTTTCTCTGTTTTCCTTCATTGCATATGTTTAGTTTATCTTGAATTTCATCTATGTTGCTGAATATAATTTTTAATTAGAGATTAATGCTCTATGACTATCACTATTATCACTATTAATGAATATTGATTCTTTGTTCATTAATAATGTTGCCACATATTATTACATTTGACTCAACATCTTGGGTGCTAAGGATGAAAAGATGCTAAAAGATTTCTAGTGATCTCAAAGCCATGGTTATGGATGATGAACATTTTGATGTTTTCTTATTGAGGGCTTCATTTATACAATTTACTCTAATGCTGCTGGGGTTTCTCAACCTAAGAGGCGTTGGCTTCCCTTTTATAGAAAGAAGTTTTTATGGGAGGAGGAGGGCTAGAAAGATAACTCAGTGGTTAAGGTATCACTGCTCTTGCAGAGGACCCAAATCTGGCTCCTAGGACTCACGGTCAGACAGCTCACAATTACTTGTAATTCAGGATCCAGGGGTCCTAGTGCCTTTTCTGATCTCTCTGGATATCTGCACACACACACACACACACACACACACACACACACACACAGACACTCACACACAATTAAAATAGATTTTAAAAAAAGACTGTGCTGCAGGGGTGAGAATCAGTGCATGAGGTCTGAGTGTAAAATGACCCACTTCACATGTACATCCACACGCATGTTTGTTCTCATGCCTTACGATGCTACATCTTCATGAAACATGACTAGGAAAGAATTGAGAATGGGGCATTGGGATGAAGAGGGTCACTCAAACTGTCACTTCCTTATTATTCCAGCCGCCATGCCAACATCACTGATGTAATAACCAGCCATCCTATCTGCAGGGATTTGGTCCACTTCACTTTTCTGACATCTTCTACATCTTTGCTAGGGTTTCAGAGGCGTGTCATTTCATTCTCTTCTCTATGGCTGTGATTGTCTTCTGAGACCTCATAGTACTAGCTAGAAGAGAATTGAAGGGGAGCTCTTAGTTATGAATCTTTTGTAACCAGATATCTGTTTATTTAATTGTAAAGCTTAGAAACAGGGAAAGAATTCAAACGGATTCTTTAAACTTATGCGAGTGCTCTGTTATCTCTTGATTACGTATACCATCATTTAAAGGAAGATATAACATGGCATGAAACATTCATGTGGAGTCAGTTTTGCCAGGGAGCAGTAAAAGCCTCTGTAATGAGAGCATTGAGGCCTGAGAGTGAATCATGGGGAATCCTAGGTCATGTGCTAGTCTTCACCCTGCTCCACCAGTCTGAACCACCAGAGGGGTTTTGTTGTTACTGTTTTATTTTTGTTTTTAATCTCACACTATAGTCCAGGCTGGCCTTGAAACTAACTGCTATCCAGTTGTTTCAGTTTCCACATGCTGAGATTACAGAAATTTTATCATCCTTGACAAAAATGTATTGTTTAAATGATAAGAATGAAGACTTTTAGGGGCTGGGGATTTAGCTCAGTGGTAGAGCGCTTACCTAGGAAGCACAAGGCCCTGCGTTCGGTCCCCAGCTCCGAAAAAAAAAGAACCAAAAAAAAAAAAAAAAAAGAATGAAGACTTTTAAAGATCTTATCTCAGTGATAGTGCTATTTATTTTAATTTCCTTTCCTAAAAAGTTGGAAGTTACCCTATTTATTTAGTCATGGTTTCCAATTTTAGACTAGTATTTATAGTGTTAAAGAGGAAAGAAATAAGGATTAAAATAAGACTTATAGAAACATGATTCCCTTAGAAGAAAACTTGAATGTTTCTTCTATGAATATACCCAAATGGTGTGCAAGAAGCCACCAAATTCACCTCTCCCCAAAGAGCAGCAGCTGAGGATCTGTGACAAACCAACACACTGTGGAGGTGACAAGAAAGGCCACATTCTCTCCATTTCCAAGTCAGAATGCTAAGAAAGTATCATCAATCCCAGCAGCCTCTTTGCGTTATAACTTTTGAAGAATTAGTGTCAGTGGATCAACCTTGTTAAGAACATTCCCTGTTCTTTCTAGATATGACATCATCCCAGCAGGAATCTTCTCAGGACTTTTGTGGGCCTCCCTTGGCTCTGCCAGGCTTCTGTGTGGATCCCTTTAGCCATGTTTGTTTATATTTGATCCCTGAAGCCTTTCTTGAAACACTGCTACTCTAAGCCACACAGTTTTTCTCACGAGTACTAAATATCTTCATTTAGTGCTGAAGAAACTGGCTAGATTTCTGGCAGCCTTTGTCAGGGTTAAAGAATTCTTTGAGTATGCATACACACAAAAACTGACAATGCAAGTTTATCTTAAATAGAAGTGACTTTAATCATATATCATTTGAAGTTAAATGCTGCTCATGACAAAGAACCAAATGACAATAAAGGTATGTAGTGCATGTGGAAGAAAGAAGGGCAGACCCCTGCAGAGCAGTTCCTGTGGTCCTGTGGGCACACCGCATGACACCGAGATCAGTCATGAGAGCAGCAATGAGAAAATGAGCATTAACTTAGGTGCTGGTCTGGAAACTAGAAGTGTTGGGGTGAATCTGTGCTCTCTGCTATGTATAAATAAATACATATATATACATACACACACACACAGAGCTACACACTCACACAAATAAAATATATTTGCTATCTCTTCATATATAGAGATGAAAACATGTGTGTTAAATGTAAACATGTAAACTCATGCAACACGTCTGTGTTCAGAAGGCCTGGAAGAGTGGCCACACCTCACGTTCAAACCCTAGTTCCTGAATGGGGCAGGAGTTCAAGGTAGACTTGAAAGTTCTTGTCAGATGATAATGCCAAACTAGGAGTCCTGACTCTGATAGGGACAGTCCTACCATCAAAGAAATGACAGTCATAGATACAACCCCTTGAACAGAGCAGGAGGCCTTGAGACCATGCTGCAAACTGGTGATATATACCAGCTATTCATTTCTTTACTGTTGGCTGTACCTCTAATACAGATGGTCCACAATCTATTATTCTGCTTATGAGTTTCTAATGTACAGGGCTGTAAAAGCAGTGCATGTAGCACAGACGTTATGCTTTGGGTTTTGATCTTTTCCTGAGCTGACGATATGCAGTCCAGTTCTCCTGTGCAGAGTTAGGCAGAAGCTAAGTATCACCACTTCCAGTCGGCCCCAGGATTACCAGGAGCCAGTGGATGTGCTGTAGTGCTGTGCCACTGCGGTGCTTTGTATGCTGAGGTATTGCTTAATGAACTTTGAACTTAACAGTACTTTTTATTATTTAAAATTAAATTATCAGGACATAAATTGAGAGACATCTGTAACTGTAGACAGGATGATTGTCTTCCTACCAACTGTGTCACCCAGTCTTATCCCAAGGATGCAGTCCCAAACCCAAACCACAGATCATTGTATAAGAGTCACATGAGACCTAACATTGGATCTCTTTTGCTATTTGGACAATTTGGAACTTGGATGGAATTTGTGGGTTTATGGCAGTAGCTTATCAGCCTCGATCTCCCAATACTGACTCTTGGTTGAGGATTTAGCTCAGTGGTAGAGAGCTTGCCTAGCAAGCACAAGGCCCTGGGTTCGGTCCCCAGCTCCTAGGGAAAAAAAAACCTGGTAATACTGACTCTTATGCTATGGTTCTTTGGTAAAAAGGTAGCCTATAGGTAAGAACATGCTCAACAGTGTTCTTGAAGAGATGGTATCAGAAAATCTCACAAAGTTTGAGGAAAATGCTCTGTGAATTTGAAACTATTTAAAATCTTTTGAAATACAGCAAAAACGTTTTTTAGATATATCCATTACTAGAGAATTATTTCCTTCCAAAACTACAAAGCTGAGACTTCAATGTAACCCTGCAGCAGGTGGTGCTTCACTGTTGGAATGCTGATGGTTGCCAGGAGAGACAATATGCCTGCAGAGTTTTCTTCAGAGAGACTCTGACAGTGTTTTGATTTTAAAGTGATGAGTATAACTTGAAATATACTCATATTTTTGAACCTGTAGACTGAAAACAATTGAGCAGCACCATAGAAAAGTACATGCCCCTGTTTTTACTTTCTTTTGCAAAGTGCTATAATGTAAGTCCTAGAGCCAAGTTTATTTTATGAGAATCCATGGCCTTCACTTATGATATATGCTATCTCTAACAAAGTATTTAATTTTCCTAGGCCTCAGTTTTCCCATCTGTAAATTGAGTTGATAATGTTGATTTTGCAAGTCTATCAACAGAATATCTGATAGATAGATAAATAGACTGATAAAGTGTCACTACTTCATAAAAAGTTAAAATACTTTTATAAATTAGTGCCTTGTGATCACTCCCCAAAGAGCAGGGATATCATAAACTCATGACTTGCGCTGTTATGTCTCTCTAGCCAAAGCCTGGAACTAGGGCCTATTGTAGAAGAAACCAGGAAGTACAGTGCAATAAAAAGACCTTCAGGTTTGGAGAATGGCAACTCTGGTTCAGTTCCAAGCCTTTGTGACCATGGTCTTATTCTTCAATGTCTGTGATGTTCGAATCACCCTGGAGCTCAGCAGGACTGCTAGGATACGTGTGATCATATGTGCGGAATACTTGATGAAATACTCAGTAAACAGCAGTTGGTCCCTGTGACTCCTTTGGAAAGACAGGAATGTTGTATCTGGAAACTAGGTTCAGAGACAGGGGACAGCAGCAGAAGTTTGCTCCAGGGCAGTGCGATAGATGTCCGTGTGTTCTGAGGCTTAGACTGCCCTGGAAGACTTCTGTTGCTTCAAAAGGAGTCTCAGTTGACAAAAAACATGTCCTGTGTTGTGTAATTCCATTCTCCAGAGATGCGGAAGAAGACTAGATAGCAATCTTAGTAGTGTGGTTTGACTGCACACTAGCCTTGGAACCAGAGGCAAAGGACAGGATGCTTCATCCAGACCCGTCTGTGTCAGGGGGAGAAATACTGCTTTTCCTGGGTGCAGGATATAACCCTTTCTTCAGTCCACCAAGTGCCTAATAAATCTGCATTTCTCTTCAGACATACACGTCCTTTAGAGACTTCTTTCTTTATCTTCTGTCGCTGGTGCCTGCTCACTGGTCAGGGACAATGCTGTCAACTATTTTCTCATGTAATTTTCCAGCTTAGTCTCGTCCCTTGGTTGTGTACAAGTAAAATTACTCGTGTGACAAGACTCCTCATGGAGCACAGCTCTGTGTTTCCACCCTTCGTGTGATGGGTGGATGAGAGCTCTATGTAAAGGCACAGAGTTTGCACCTTAAAAATGAGTGTCTGCTTATATGTGTTTGGTATATATGGAAACAAACTTGTTTCCACATTGCCTGGAATTTCCATTCGTAGACATTTCCTGCCAGAGTGCCCCTTACATTTGTAAGCAGCAACCTATACCTTGCAGGAAAGGCATTCCTGTTGTGAAATGAAACTCTAGCCCATCGCTGATTAAATCTTTTAGGAACAAAATCTCAGAGGCATTGCTTTGTACTTGGGAGAACAATTCTCCTTTAAAAAAAAAAAAAAAATCCTAGTGATGTTAGCTCTCTTGGCCGACTAGTGGCACAAAGGCAAACTGCTGGTCCACGAGTTCTGAATGGCCAAGGAAGCAGCTGGACTTGCAGCACATTCCTGGCTACAAAGCTCTGCCAGGGATAAGCCCTGTATAGCAAAAGGCTCCCACAAAGGAACGTGGGAGTGAAGGGATGCTTTCCACCCAGATGTGCCAGTAGCGTGTTTATTTAGTGTGGTGCCTCTGCAGAGATAAAACTGCTTCCTTTGGGTGTCCTCTTCTGTCGTTTGTTTAGCTGGAGAACTTCATGAGTAATGCATGGACTCATCTGGCCAGTGTAAAGTATTTCACAGCCCAAGGCTTTGCTTATAGAGAGCACGGGAGCAACTGCAGACAGCCGTTCATCTTCCTGTTATCAGCAAAGGTTTCTCTTTAACAGCTAGAGATTTTATTTTTAACTGCTTGACTCAGTGCTCGTCAGATGATTGGGACCATCTAGCTGCAGATTGAAGCAGCCAGTGCGGGGGTGGGTTGGGGGAGGGGGCTGGAATGGCAATGGGAAAGGGGATGGCTGGGAAAGGGGGAGGGATCTTAAGAGTCGTGCCTCTCAGCCTCTGCCTCCCTCCCAGTGTGGAAGAGTTCAGCACTCCCACCCGCTGGAGTGTGTCTGTCTGCAGGTCAAGCTGGGAACTCTGAAAGAATGGCTGCCTTATGTCACTTAAAGATTATTGCCCTGTGATTAGTGTGCTGTGAGGAGGAGCAGGACCTGAATATTCATTCTGTGCTCTCCACTGTCCTGTGCACTGAGCTTCTCTCCCGCTGGATGCTGCCTGTTTCTACAAGTCTTCACCATGATCGATAGCTCCAAGAAGCAGCCACAAGGCTTCCCAGAGATTTTAACTGCTGAGGATTTCGAACCTCTCAAAGAAAAGGAATGCTTTGAGGGGAGCAACCAGAAAAGTCTCAAGGAAGGTCAGTCTGTCTCTGAACAGAGAAGGATGGCCACATGCCTGTCACCTTGCTGGCCAGCATATCTGTCTGCCACTGTCTGTGTATCCCTCTGTTTGCTGTTGCCCTTCCTATGAGTTCTATATGGAGAATGTCTGATGCTTGCAGAGAGGCAGAGCTGACAGGACATGAGTAGTTTGCAATAATTGCTACTGATAAGGACAGTTAGGAAGCCGGTCCTGGTTTTAGTTGAATTCGTCCAGATTTGTTTGTGTGTTTTTCCCAGTTTGGGATTCTCCTCTAAACCTCGTGGGTTTTGGGAGACTGTTCCATTCTTATTATTAATCAGAGCACTGCTTTATTTGTATTTACAATTACATAGTTTCAGGAAAGATATTTTTCCGATTAACATGTTGGGTGTTTGTTGTTGTCTCCTTGCTAGATTCCTGAAATGACGAGCCGGCTGAGTGTGCATTATCTGCATGTTGTTTTTAGAGTCTGCTGCATAGTTTGATTATTTTTTTTAAAAAAGCAAGCAAATACCTTGAGAATGCCTACCGGTGGTTATAATTGTCAGTAAACACTACACTAATTAGGAAAATGGCCAGAGACCTTGGAATCGCTGTTCCTGTTTGCACAGCACGACTCTCTGTTACAGCTGAGAGCACGGACTGTGGGTGAAGAAGCACAGAGTCTGAGCAGAGTGACATTTGAAACCTGAGTGTCACTGATTCCAGTGCCCACTCAGTCCTCTCCGGGAGGCTTTTCCTTCCCCAGCCTCAGCTCTGTCTGCAAACCCCTCTTGTCCTGCCCAGCTCCTATTCCTCCTACAGACAGACAGCCTGTAAGGAGCCCTGTTGCCTGAGTATCAAGTGCTTCCATCCTTTTCTCTCAGATACCAGGGCTGTAGGCATGCGATGAGGGAGTGTCAGAGATTGCCGTAGACTGCCAGAGTTGAACTGCCTTTGGGAATGGATAGGAAAAACACTTAGGTCACAGCAGATAGCGCAGAGTGAAATGTAAGTTACTGCTGCTGGGAACTGAACAATGGGTGTGCTTTGCCTGTGCACAGCATTTGTTACTGTAGATTGTGAGGATAGTCAGTGCCGAGTGCGTTTTTAGGACACATAGAGACTTGTGGTCCGGGTCAGAGGGGCTTAAAGTTTTTAAATCGTTCATTGATAAACAGTTTAAGAATTCCTCTTGCAGGGGCTGGGGATTTAGCTCAGTGGTAGAGCGCTTACCTAGGAAGCGCAAGGCCCTGGGTTAGGTCCCCAGCTCCGGAAAAAAGAACCAAAAAAAAAAAAAAAATTCCTCTTGCAGTGTTTAAGTTAAGACATTTAAATGTCAGTTCCTCTTAATGCCATGTATTTAAAACAGCTTAGTGTGCTTGTGAAATCAGGCAAAGAGCGGAATGTGATGTGGGCATACACATAAGAGTACCAGGTTCAATTCCTAACACTATGCATTCATACATACATACATACATCCTGCACACATGTGTTCATGGTTGAAGGGTCGTGAGCTGATTGATTACATAATTAGAATCCTGAGCCTTATGCAGTGCAGTACACAGTGCATCATTGAAAGAGCAAAGATGGGCTGTGAGTGACAGGGCTTTAGGCTCAAGCCCAGGTGCTGCATTACTTCTGTGTCCCCGGATGGACGTGTTCACTGCTCTGCACTTTGGTTTCCTTGTCCGGACAATGAAGAGGAATAGTACCCACGTCCTTCTATTTACATGGGAGGCTGGGTACAAGATACTTCAGAGATATGACTGATAATGAGATCCGCCTCTCACCAGAACTGTCTGGAACTGAGTTTGACATGTTTAGTTCACATAGTTAACACATTGTGTATTTTTACTCATTTTCAATAATAGGGAATGAGAGTAAAATGATATAGCTAAGTATCAAGTCAAGGGTGATCTCCTGCCTCATATCTAGATTTAATCAGACCAGAAAAATAACTGTTTAGGAAGACTCCCTTGTTCGAGTTGTATGAAAATAAGTTGGGGTTGGGGATTTAGCTCAGGGGTAGAGCGCTTAAGGCCATTGGTTTGGTCCCCAGCTCCGAAAAAAGAAAAGGAAAAAAAAAATAAGTTGTCCCTATGAAAAACTGAACCCTGAAATTCAGTGTGCCCTGGTACCAACTGCAGATGCATAAGGTGAGTGAAGCATGTGGCTGACCGTGACCTGGGCCAGCACCGCCTCTTGTCCAGCCGCTATGTTGCTTCAGGAGAAACAGGGTTACTCAAATGTCTTAGATTGACTTGTTATTAAAAGTGCCTTCGAGTCTAAGTAGATCCCATGACATTTGGTAAAAGATAGATATATAAATGACTATTAGTAATGCCAATCCTTGTGTATTAAGAGGCACTTGTTAAAGGTACTTATTATATTTCACTGTTGTTTTTACTGTTAAGAAAGTTGTATTTGTTTCTTTGAAGACCACCCTATAGAATTTTTTTAAAACACCTGAATCATAAAATCATAAGTTTAGAAACTTATGAATTGTTCTTCTGATTCTAGTCACATAGATACCAGCCTGGTCCCTCTAGTGTTACTTGCTAACTTGTGTCTGCTTTAAGGGCTAGAATTTCTCTGCCTCAAGTGACAACTCTCTTGTTTACTTATACTGAAGTCTTCTCCAATCCCAATAATTTTTGAGAGGGCTGTTGGCTAAAATTAATATTAATAAATGTTAGTAAATATTAAAGTAATATAACAGTAATCAGGTAGGGTTCAGATTTTACAAGCAAATAATCATAGGAATTAGGGGTTTTGTTTGTTGCCTTGTTTGTTTATATGGAGAAAGCAAGATGGCCAGTGGGTAAAATTGCGTGCCATTGAGCTTGACCATATGAGTTCAATCTCTGGGACGCAAATGATAGCAGGAGAGAACTGACCCCAAAAGCTGTTTTCTGGCCTCTATACTCATGCTATAACACACACATGTACACACATCACATACCACACACACCATGCATGCACACATACAAACACAACTATACATAATTTTTGTAGTACATCAAGGAAATTTAGTAATATGTCACAGGTACGGCTGTCCCTCTGTCTTACCCAGGGTCTTAAACATGCATAGTAGGTGTTCTACCAGTGACTCACACGCCAACCCAAGGAAAATGTCCTTCATGAGTATTTGCTCTACATACCAGGGAACCAGCGATCCTGGATTCCTTTTCTGATCTCATCTGTCACCAAGTCTGTCAGTCCTTCCTCAGAAATGCACTCTTTCCCCCACAGCATTGCAGCACTGTGGCCCAGCCTTCTGAGTAATCCATTAAGGTAGAGGCAGATGCAGAGCTGACCTCTCTACCCTCCCAACAGTCCTGAGTCTGTGACGGTATTAAAAGCCACCACGGTGACTTGCAGGCTTGCTCAGCCATGCACACTGGAATAAAACTAATCCTCTAGTGTTGAGGGCCTACCCTGCCTGCAGGACTTCTCTGAGAAACCCTGTGTTGGCCCCTGGTCTAAGCCACCACAGCACAGCTTCCCTTCCCTAGCCCCTAGTTTTATTCCAGATGCAGGAAAGTGCTGCAAGGACCTGTGTGTCAGCAATGTTCCTATTTACAAAACTAAACTAAAGTAAACTAAACCACCCCTTGTAGATTCCAGGGTCTCAGAGGGAAGGGGCTGTGTGAGTTCTCTGTATTTCAAACCCCAGGGCCTGAGCCTCTTCCTCAACTTAAAGCTGTTCAAGAGCAGGTACCGTCTCTGAGATGAGTCAGCTGAGAAGTATGCACAGACTTCTGAGGTTGCCCTGACTCCTCACCTGGAAAAAGAAAAGTGCATGCTAACATGCCAGGTTAGTGTAACACCAGTCTCCTTGAAAAACTTTAAGAAAATGTAGATGTGGTCAAAGCTTTGGGCTCCAGCCGTTTTCTAACGATTGCTTTTTAGCAGGAGCTCTGAGTGACTAAGAAGGCTCATCTTAGAGTTTGTGGCATCCAAGTTCACACTGAATGTCTTCAATGACAACCTTCTTTGCCTACCCCTCTGCAGGCCAGAAGCCTGAGGCTGAGCATCTGCTGAGGGCTCTCTTCTTGTCCTGAAGCTTTGCCAAGGGGTTACACAGCCTTTCCCCAAAATCGCAGGGAGAGGAGTAGCAAGCAAGCCCACTTAACGTTACCTACTAAAGGTCCTTTCTCTAGAGTCACTGCCTGCAACACAGTGAATTCTTACTAGCATGTATAGTTCTGATTAGACAAGACTTCCTATACACAGAATGATTAGCAGCACTTTTTTTTTCAGTTACTACTGTACTTTATTGTGTTCAACCAAATCACCATGTTACAAAAATAGCAAGCTGCCATAATAAAAAATAAGGCTCCTCTATCCAGCACCAGATAGCATCATTTTACTTTCAAGCCTAGAAATTGCACTTTTGTATATAAACCAACCGAAGATGAGGATTGAGAGTTCATCTTGGTGGATTTTTCCTTTGATGAATATGAAGTGTCCTTCCTTATCTTTTTTGATGACTTTTAATTGAAAATTGATTTTATTTGATATTAGAATGGCTACTCCAGCTTGCTTCTTCTGACCATTTGCTTGGAAAGTTTTTTTCCAGCCTTTCACTCTGAGGTAGTGTCTGTCTTTGTCTCTGAGGTATGTTTCCTGTAGGCAGCAGAATGCAGGGTCCTCATTGCGTATCCAGTTTGTTAATCTATGTCTTTTTACTGGGGAGTTGAGGCCATTGATGTTGAGAGATATTAAGGAATAGTGATTATTGCTTCCTGTTATATTCATATTTCGATGTGAGGTTATGTTTGTGTGCTTTTCTTCTCTTTGTTTTGTTGCCAAGATGATTAGTTTCTTGCTTCTTCTAGGGTATAGCTTGCCTCCTTATGTTGGGCTTTACCCTTTATTATCCTTTGTAGTGCTGGATTTGTAGAAAGATATTGTGTAAATTTGGTTTTGTCATGGAATATCTTGGTTTCTCCATCTATGTTAATTGAGAGTTTTGCAGGATACAGTAACCTGGGCTGGCATTTGTGTTCTCTTAGGGTCTGTATGACATCTGTCCAGGATCTTCTGGCCTTCATAGTTTCTGGCGAAAAGTCTGGTGTGATTCTGATAGGTCTGCCTTTATATGTTACTTGACCTTTTTCCCTTACTGCTTTTAATATTCTTTCTTTATTTTGTGCGTTTGGTGTTTTGACAATTATGTGACGGGAGGTGTTTCTTTTCTGGTCCAATCTATTTGGAGTTCTGTAGGCTTCTTGTATGCCTATGGGTATCTCTTTTTTTAGGTTAGGGAAGTTTTCTTCTATGATTTTGTTGAAGATATTTACTGGTCCTTTGAGCTGGGAGTCTTCACTCTCCTCTATACCTATTATCCTTAGGTTTGATCTTCTCATTGAGTCCTGGATTTCCTGTATGTTTTGGACCAGTAGCTTTTTCTGCTTTACATTATCTTTGACAGTTGAGTCAATGATTTCTATGGAATCTTCTGCTCCCGAGATTCTCTCTTCCATCTCTTGTATTCTGTTGGTGAAGCTTGTATCTACAGCTCCTTGTCTTTTCTTTTGATTTTCTATGTCCAGGGTTATTTCCATGTGTTCTTTCTTGATTGCTTCTATTTCCATTTTTAATTCCTTCAACTGTTTGATTGTGTTTTCCTGGAATTCTTTCAGGGATTTTTGCGATTCCTCTCTGTAGGCTTCTACTTGTTCTCTAAGGGAGTTCTTTATGACTTTCTTGAAGTCCTCCAGCATCATGATCAAATATGATTTTGAAACTAGATCTTGCTTTTCTGGTGTGTTTGGATATTCTGTGTTTGCTTTGGTGGGAGAATTGGGCTCCGATGATGCCATGTAGTCTTGGTTTCTGTTGCTTGGGTTCCTGCGCTTGCCTCTCGCCATCAGATTATCTCTAGTGTTACTTTGTTCTGCTATTTCTGACCGTGGCTAGACTGTCCTATAAGCCTGTGTGTCAGGAGTGCTGTAGACCTGTTTTCCTGTTTTCTTTCAGCCAGTTATGGGGACAGAGTGTTCTGCTTTCAGGCGTGTAGTTTTTCCTCTCTACAGGTCTTCAGCTGTTCCTGTGGGCCTGTGTCTTGAGTTCACCAGGCAGGTTTCTTGCAGGGGAAAAGTTGGTCCTACCTGTGGTTCCAAGGCTCAAGTTTGCTCGTGGGGTGCTGCCTAAGTCCTCTCCGCTGTGGCAGCAACCGGGAAGATCTGCCCCGCTCTTTCCGGGAGCCTCCGTGCACCAGGGTTCCAGATGACGTTTGGTGTTTTCCTCTGGTGTCTGGATGTGCACAGAGTGCAGTCTCTTCTGGTTTCCCAGGCGCGTCCGCCTCTCTGAAGGTTTAGCTCTCCCTCCCCCGGGATTTGGGTGCAGAGAACTGTTTATCCGGTCTGTTTCCTTCAGGTTCCGGCGGTGTCTCTAGCAGCACTTTCAATGGAGGTCAGCACTATAGCAAAAGCAGAACACTAATATTTAGTAAACATTTATCAGTTAAAATTTCATTAAGGAAAATTACCACAGCAATTTCTGGCTTAATTCTACTTCAGTTTCTTGCTAGTTACATACAATAGTGTATATTTATTGTATGTAATTGTACTGTAAGTATTTAATTTCTCTGAAAAAAAATGAATATTGTTACCCACCTCATGGTGCTGCTGGGATGAGACACGGGTGTTGACAGGGAAGCTCCTGGTGGAGCCTGCTGAGTGAAAGTCCTCCCTGGCAGCATAGTACCAGGAGCTTGGAGCAGAGCCACACTGCTGTCTAAGCTACTGAAGCAAGAGAACACAGAGGCAGGCAGTCTCTATCTGTCTACCATGTCTGGGTGATAAACCTTCTGGTTAGTTGATATAAATTCATTTCATATCTAGATATTTATGGATGTGGTAAGTTCCAGCATCCTTGTTCAATGGCTCAGATTGCATGTTTTCTTACTTATTTACTGGAAAGAGCACAACCAGTCAATAGTCCATCATTTAATCTAAACCTCAGTCACCAGTCTTTCTCTTTGTGCATGCCATGCCATTATAATCCCAGAAATGCGATGAACAGTTGTGTAAAGGACAGCTGGGTGACCCTTGTGGCCGGCCACATAGAGCTGCTCGATCATTGTGAGTAGTTGCAGTGCTGTTAGCATAGTGTAAATCGTAACAGTATTAGGTGTCTTTTATGCTTCGTGTACATTGTACATATATGAACGTGGATAGATCAATGAGTCTACATATTTAAGTATATGCATGTATACGTTTATATGAGTCAGAGGGCTCTCTGCCAGTTCTGTGCTATCTTTCTTACAAGGAAACTACTAGATGAAGGCCTCACCTCACCACATTCCTGACCCCAATAAAGGAGAAAAGCGTGGGCAGGTAGGGAGCCTGAACCAAGCTACTTCCCTGGAGCAGCTGGCACTGACTGTTCTGGAGCAGTGAATAAAACTGTTTTCCTGTGTAGTTTCTAGTTGGTTCTTGTTCAGAGCACCTACCTTAAATGTTTATGCTAAAAAAATTATAGAATCTTCTAAACAACTGCACACTGTGTCATTGCAGAAAGATTAAGAAGTGAATGAAAGTTTACCAAGAACCTACCATAAGAGACCTCCACTGCTGTTCTACTATAGCACTAGAATGCTGGGTTTTCATTACACCCAAAGCAAGAAAAATAAGCATTCTGTACCCTTGGAGCCATATGGATAAGGAATCTTCACGTAAAGAGTCTCATGATTCTGCTAGTCAAAAAATAGAGGAAAAAAAAAATCAAACCCTGTTCTAACTTCCTGGTCTCTCTTGCGTCAGGCAAGTGTGCGAACATGTCTGCTTCTTCAGAGCTTGTTAGACTTTTTTTCTGATTGCCTTTTTACCAATTGAGACAATGGGTATGTCTTTCTGGAATTTTGCTTTGGCTAGTGTGGTCTCTGCCCTTCCACCCCTTTGATCACATTGTCATGCAATTCCTTGCAGACATTCCTTGCAACTTCTGCAAAAAGGGGTGAAGAATCTGTGTGATGGTATGCTTAGTTTAAAGAAACATGCCCCATTTTTAGCAGTCTGTTTCCATGGCAACAGAAGCAGCAGCCAAACAGAGTTCTCAAAGCTCCTGTAAATTTCCAGGGCTGAGTAGTGAAAACATTGTCTTCCTGCCCCCAGTACTGCAGATAAGTGCAGGGAACCAGTGGCACCTAGGAGCCCCATTTCAGCTTGGTTGCTGTGGACTGACTCCCTCAGCCAAGTGTGCCTGTACCGATGCAGCACAGGGCATCCACTGCCACACTGAAGAGGAAGGCATTCCTTTCCGCTCCACCCATAGGCAGCTTTCTTTGGAAACTAATCTGCACAGCATTTTGTTAATCTGGTGGTGTTGCTCCTGTTTTAGTCAGAAAAGAGTCATAAAAATTCTGGTCTAGATGCTGTTTGTTCTTGCTCATGGCTGAGCCTTGAGTCTGTTGTCCCCCTGTACAGAAGCCTTTGTTCCAGACAGGAAGTGGAGGTAAAAGTGTGCTCAGTCAGTACAAACAGCACAGCTTTCAGGGCACGCTGCTGCTGTTTGGCTTGGTTTGGTTTGGTTTGGTTTGGTTTAGTTTGGTTTGGTTTGGTTGCTTATTGGTTGGTTGGTTGGTTGGTTGGTTGGTTGGTTGGTTGGTTGGTATGGTTTCCTTTGGTTTGGGGGATTGTTTTTTCTTTCCTTTTTGTTTGTTTGTTTTGTTTTCATCTCTTTGCCTTACTTTTAAAACAATTACTGAAGAACCTTATTTTACTGTGAGCAAACCAGATCCTGAAAATGTAACCTTTGATGGCTTCTTGAGCATCCGAGGATCTGTGGGTTCACATGGATTTGACATTCAGTGTTAGTGGAGTAAGAGCAGGATCCACCATGCATGTCAGCCTCACACCCTTGCTCAGAGCCTGTCCTTCTTTGTCTCCTTTATCGTCCACAGCAACACAGTTACATTTGTGTCTGTGCCTACCAATGTCAACTCAAAAGGCAGCACCAAGGCTGATGAGATAGATGGCTCCCTGAGTATTGCCCCAAGGTGGGGGCAGTACATTTCCACTGCTGCTTGGACTGTGCCCCACACAGTAAACTAATAAAATGCAAATAAAATCATTAATTTTTTGAAAAAACAAAAAACACAGACTCCAAGATTCACACAGTAAGATGAAACAATTCGCCCTAGGATAATTACTGACCCATAGAAAATCTTTCTAATATTATTGTTCTTAAATATGGCATCATACTCTTTTCTTAGAAGACTTAGCTAATTATATATTCTAACTACCCATGTGAACTGAAAAAAAATGCTGGTTTTAAATAAGAATTGTAGAAGATGCTAGTAACACAAAGAAAAGGTGCGCTTTTTGGGAAATGTACAGTCATCTATGTGGTAGGAAATAGAAAATTACCTATTTTGGTTACAGATCACCCCATTAATGGTTAATGGAATTGTGTTGGTGGGAAGGGGACAAACCAGGAGGGGGTAGGAAACTGGAATTTGAATCCTGAGAAATTAGTTTTTTAGTGTATTTTATGTTTCTCTATTTTTAAAAATGTGTTAAGGTAAAATTCACTTAACATTAACATTCAACCATTTTAAAGGATGGCAGTCTGTACTGTTTTGTACAGTTAGCATGTTACACAGTATAAGCACAATAGGATAGTCATCACTTCCAAATGCAGCATCAAACCGTCAGCAGCTGCCATGCCCTCCCCATGGACCCTGGAGCCAGAAGTACCATCTCTAGATCGCTGTTCTGCATATTTCCTATATGTGAAATAATGTCGCATGTGTGTCTGGCTCCTTTCATATAACATGTTTTCCAGGTTCATCCACATTTAGAGATGGGGAAGGAAAGCAGGAAGAGGAAGAGAGTGAGCACAGGTACCTGCAGAGATACAGGTTACTGTGGACATGGATGCTAGGAACTAAACTGGGGTCTTCTGCAAGAGCAGCAAATGCTCCTGACTACTGAGTTCTCTCTTCAGTGCTCGCGCTCTCTCTCTCTCTCTCTCTCTCTCTCTCTCTCTCTCTCTCTCTCTCTCTCTCTCTCTCTCTCCCTCTCTCTCTCCCACACATGGTCTGTATCAATACATAATTCCTTTCTATAGCTGAATAGTACTCCATATTTAGTTTAGACTTTCCAGATGCTTGTAACACTTAAGCTGTTGTGGGTATAGTTGCTGTGAATGTGTGTGCATATATTTGTGTCTGCATACCTGAGCTCTTTGCATTTCACTTAAGAATAGAATTGTAAGGATGCACCTGTGTTTTTTAACAAAGGTGCCATATACAGAACTTTTGAAAGACCCTACGTGTTCTGATTTTGTGTCCTGCAGTCTTTTTGGGGGTAGGGGGCTGATAAAAATGGCATAGTTCAGGGCCAATGACTGACTTATAACCTTAGCTGCTGCCTTATTCTCTGGAGTAACACATGGCAATGTTTCAAGTTTCCCAGTTGTGCTGTGAGTATTCTATGCCTTCTCCACTGACCTCCCAGCTAGCCATCATCCTCACTTTCAACACTGTACCTTTCTTGCTACTTCTCGGAGAAAATATAAGCCATCTCTTCAGAACTTCCTAACTCTATCAGACCAAAACCCTGAGCACCCTGTAAGAGAGTTCCCCTCACAAAGCTTTCCTTGGGTGTCAGCTCAACCCCAGCCTCCAGGACACACTCCTTGCCTGTTTCTTGCTACTTCTCCTTCCTGTGGCCTAACATCCGCAGAGTATCTCCTGTGTGCGTGGAGACAGTAGCACTCTGTCTCCCACTTTGTCCTTCCTCTGACAGCCGTGCTCTCTTCTCTCTGAATCTGACCCCCAAGTGCACATTTAATTGTTGGTTTTCTTGACAGCTGAGCTCTGAACTCCTTTGCTTTCTGTTTATGTCTCTGCCTCAGCAAATGCCTGTGGCCTCAAACAATACATTGTCCCCAGTCTCTGAGACCTGGACACACAAGGCCAATTGTCATCTGACATTTCTGCTTCCATATCAAATATGAGCTTTCTAAGGTCCAGCCTGAGCAACTCACATCTGTGTAACTGGTCTACCAAATACTCAGACTTAAAACTCACACCTAACATCATTTCAAAATACCTCTTAAGGCATTAGGGAAAGTTAGTACTGTCAGAGTTTCTGCCCTGGACCATTGAGATGACACCCCAAGATTCCCTGAACTTCTCCACTACATCACAGCCCAGCCCTGCCGTCCCAGGACTCTTGCTGTCTTCCTATCACTCAATGAATGTTTATATTATTTAACATGAGGTCACCAGTGTAGTTAGGTAGATGAAGACAGTTTTTGTTTTTTAATTTATTAAAACATGGTGGTGCATATCATGGAGCATGGTGGGGACAGGATCTTATATTTCTGACAGTGTATATTGGTACCATCTTTAGATGGCAATGTGATTCTGTGTGGATGCTGAATCCACTATTAGAAAGTTAGATGCTACCAAACTGAATAAGGCTCTTACCTATACCTGTTTTTAGTAACCAGAAGCCTTGTACAAGTACAAGTCCTAAGGTTTTAAGAAGAAAAAGAGCTAGATTTCACTTTTCAAAGCCAACTCAGAAACTACATGACTAATGCAGCCCTGTCCTGTGTGTTTCTTTGCATACTTTGTATGTGCTATTAACAATATTCAGAGGATATTTTCGAACGGCTTGAGGCTCTCACAGTGGTGACGGGACAGGAAGTCTGGGTAAAATGGAATGAATTTCACATTCTTCCTACTACCCACTATGCGCATCTTCACTTTAATTTCAACAAATAAGTAGGAAACTCTTATATAAAAATGTGACACATCAAGGTACTGGCATCACAGTCTTCTCCTGAGGCCTGGGCTCAGAGGAAAGCCCCGAAGTAATTTCTTGCCACACACTGCATACCAGGGGACCTGAAGGCAGTGCTCAGGGCTATCCCACACACTGCACACCAGAGGACCTGAAGCCAGTGCTCCTAGCACCCATGTTGTTCGGCTCAACATGGGTGCCTGTAATCTAGGACCAGAGATCCAACACCCATGACCTCCACAGAAACAGTACACATGTATACCTGCTCACAGACAGATACATAATTTGAAATTAAAAACATAAAACAAATGTGGAAATCTCTGAGGAAGGCTTTTTTCTAGTTTTATACAGTTTCATGATTGAAGGAATAGTGTAAATAAAAATATTAATAGTTGGGGTTGGGGATTTAGCTCAGTGGTAGAGCGCTTGCCTAGCAAGTGCAAGGCCCTGGGTTCGGTCCCCGGCTCCGAAAAAAAGAAAAGAAAAAAAAATATTAATAGTTATCACGATTTTAAACATTTGTTTTGAAGGAAAGTAGAATAATTTATCACTTTACCTCTTCAATATAAATGTTTCATGCTATGATTTGCCTGTAACAAATCACATTTGGCCACTGAGCTGCTTGATAGACAAATATTAGACATGGGTCAACTTGGCCCTCCATACCCAGCTGCAGGAGATGGTGTCTCTGTGGGTGTCTTGCTTTGTAGAATTGGCCTCACTTCCACCTGCTCAAATAATGCATGACACATTCCTGCCGGAGTCCGACCACCTCACTCTCAACTAATCCAATGCCCTTTGGGAAAAGCTGAAGCCAAGATCTGCTTACTGCCCTGCAGTCTCTCCCATCAGTATATCATCAGTTCTGAGGTGTGATCTCATTTCCATCTGCCCTTACCCCAGCTCACCCAGCCTGTATGAAACTGCTTGGCTTTGGGTTTTGGTTTTTAGGTTCTCCGCTCCCCCTGTCCTCTTACACCCAGCACTGTAGCTTGATTGGTCAGCATCATCAGGCCCCTGGCTACATGCCGTCCTGTTCCCCAGACAGTGTCCTTTCTCCTTGTTCTGTAACACACATTGCTCAGTGTTCCTCATGGTAAGCCAAAGCTGTGCTTCGTGTTGGCTTGCTCAGCTCATGCTAACTATTGGTTGTGATTAATACACTTTTAAAGTGAATTTTTAATTCTGGTCATTTTAATTTGAAAAACTGAAATTTTATATAAGTATTATGTAAGTTATTATATGTAAGATCTTCTGCGTTGGATATTAATCTTAATTTTTTTACCTTCAACTATTCAGGAAGCAAGGGAAAGTAACTAAGATACTTTTAATACCAAAACATTTGCTATGTTCACCAGACACAAGGTGAATCATTAGATGACCTACCCTCTTTCATAGTAGCAATTAAGATAGACACTTTTTATTTGATGAAAATAGAGCAAGTTCAAAACACTTATATTGACATAATTTGGGTTTGGGGTTTTTTAACAAGAAGTTTTAAATTAGAATTTCAAAATCATTCTCCTTGTAGAAATTAATAGGAAAGATCATGAATGTTAGCCCTGAGAGAGCATGAGACACAGTACCTCAGAAAGAGTCAATAATAAATCTTTCACCGTGATGGAGGGAACAGAAAGTTATTCATGGTCTCACATACCTGTTGCAACATCAAACCATGATGCCGTGCATACACACAGAATAATCCTTTTACCTTGCAGTCATGCTGGGTGCAGAGACCATCAAGGTACCCTCCTGTCTAGAAATTTAAATTTAGTGAATGAGGAATTAACTTTATGCACAAAACCCCACCAGAATATTGTTATGCAAACGTTGGAAACAAGCAGGTGATAAATGATGGGTACTGAGAGCTATTTGACACCATTAGCAGATACAACCTGCAGCTGAGACTACATCATAGTCTCCTCACAGTGTAGAATATAAGACAGCAGAGCGCAAAGCACAGAAGCAGAGGCTGTGCCAGAGGCAGCCATTGTTCCGCCCCTTTGGTTCTCTTTCTTTCTCATTTTCTTTTTTTTTTTTAAATATATTCCATTTCATTTTTATTTCATCAGTTTTTTCTTAAGATTTATTCATTTATTATATATAAGTACACTGTAGCTATCTTCAGACATACCAGAAGAGGGCATCGGATCTCTTTACAGATGGTTGTGAGCCACCATGTGGTTGCTGGGAATTGAACTCAGGACCTCTGGAAGAGCAGTCGGTGCTCTTAACCGCTGAGCCATCTCTCTAGCCCTCTTTCTCATTTTCTTGTTTAATGTGACTCAGGGCTCAGACTAATTAGAGAAGGATGTGAACTGTGCATGAGCAGATGGACTGCACCTTCATCTGCTACCATCGACAGAGTCTGTGCACAGCCCTTTAGTGTTGTACATTTGGACATGCACAGTATTTGGGATTCACGCACTGAGATTGAGGCTTTCAAAGAGGATACAGTGCTGCTTGTATATACTTTAGCGTGTCAGCACTTCCCGTTACTTTTAGGAGAAAACAGGTTTAAGCCCTGTTCTGCGTTTAAGGATTTCTCAAGGGACAGTGTAATAAATTGCTTTAGTTCCTTGTTTCCAAAAATAAAGGCAACCTCTGCAACTATTCAAATGTGAATTTGATTTTACTTCCTTACATCTTGTGAAAGATGTGAGCATACAGTTAGTGTGCGTAGTGTGCTTTCTCACCAGAACTCCATGTCACATGTATTCTTCTGCCTTCAGGCATTTGCACTCAGTGTCAGTCAGCTTACTACCAGCATGCAGGCTGAATGTTAGGAGCCCATTAGTGCAGTTCGACGTCTCAGAGAGGAACAGGATATGACTCTGAGGCACACTATCTAGACATGAAGCCCTGGACAGGAAAACAGGCCTCTCACACACCTGTGCCATCCATCATAGGACAATATGCCAGGCTGGTATGCAGTCTAGGATCACAGCGAAGGGTACAGGACTTCAAGGGGACAAGTAAAATCCAGTGCTCTGGGACTTTTTCCTCCATGTGGATGGAACAGCCTTGGAGACTCTAGAGAGAGGAAGGCAACCTTTCCTGACAAGATACCTCATCCATAGCCACAGAAACTTCCGCAGTCAGAAGGTCAGTCACACCACCGTCTTAACAATCCTTGTTCCCTTCCACAATCCCTGAGAAACACAATAAACAAATCCTGCCCTACCTCTGCCTCCCAGTGTGCTGCAGCTGCCCACAGTCATTTATTCTTTGTTGGCAAGTGGAGTACTAAAAGGAAATTTGCTATTTTCTAAAATTATTAGTCTGTACTAAGTGTACTTTATAACTAGTTCTATCAAGTTGTTCCTTCTTGGTTGTGTTTAATATGAGCAAATACCATAGTTGTATTTTAAAATTCACCAAGCTTTGCAATGTACTGAGGCACCTCATGTCTACCTGAGTTTGTGTTAGATACTGTGTATCCCATACTGTTCACATTCTGGTACAGACAGAGGATAAAAGAGCTAGCAACCAACAGACAGAATGTAACACATTACTCTCAAGTCTGCCTCTTCTCCAGTCTTGTCCTTTCTAATGTCTTTGCTTCAAAATAGTTGTCGTATTATCAACTATACTGATGCTTTTCTAGCAATCCCGTGCAGATTTTTCTAGCAGCCTCATGCAGATGCCTTAGAGGAGCTCTACATGGTCTTCTTTGGAGGAAAGTTATACAAGGAATTTTAAGAGTTAAATCATTCTGTTCCCTTCAGTCAAAATGACCTAGGTTGTGGAGGAGGTTGCTTATTTATAGGAAACTGGATGAAAAACACATGGGAGTTATGTGTAGTTTTTGTTTTAGCAGTTGGTGGTTGGTGCTTCTGCTGTGTGGTATGAGACATGTCTGTCTGCTCTCTGCCTCTGGTTCCTGGCACACAGCTCCAAATATGCTTTCCTAGGTGATGGGGTTGGGGGCTGAGCAAGCATCTTATGCGAGCCTTGATCTTAGCCCTCATGCACAGACTGCTCAGTGTTGCCAGTGATGAAAACATTTGGAGTATGCTACATGACAGATAGCTAAGGGCCCTAGATGGCTTCTGGGTGCCTTTAGTTTCAGGAAGGCACAGATAAAGTCAGAGAAAGGACAGAAGCCCAATGAGGGACCCCAGCCCCAACCCAGTGCACCTCTTTCATTGGTCTCTTCCTGAGTTGTGGCCTTCATAATAAAGCAGCAGTCATAAAGTGTCAAATATGAGGAGATCCTATAGTAGCCTAGGCTAGTGGGTAGTATTTGAAAGTTAGGGACTCTAGAAGTCTGACCTTCACTCTGAGTATATAGGATCAAATTTGATTGGAATTGTTAGATACCCAGTTGTTATCTCAGATAAGAAGATGGGGAGATATGGGGAAAGACTGTAAATTTACAGTCAGGAGTGTTGGTGTAAGGAACCCAGGAACAATATTCATTCATTCATTCATTCATTCATTCATTCATTCATTCATTCAATGTGGTAACCTCACAGCAGGTGCATCACACATGTCAACACGAGTGAGTTTCAATCTTGAAGGACCCAGGACTGCATTCCTGCACTTGTGGGCTCTTGAAGCAACCAGTGTCCACTCAGAAGGGCCTCTGAGGTGCACAAGCTGTTGTCATGGTATTGGCTTGCAGACGGAGTAACTGGTAATCACCATCCACAAAAGTCATTGTGCAGAAAGTGTTCTCTGTTCAAAACATGCCTCACACCGGCCTGTCACACGGTGCAGTTTGGGTTTTCCGTTGTTGTTGTTGTTGTTGTTGTTGTTGTTGTGGTTGTTGTGGTTGTTGTTGTTGTGGTGGTTGTTGTTGTTGTTGTTGTTGTTGTTGTTGTTGTTGTTGTGGTTGTTGTGGTTATTGTGGTTATTGTGGTTGTTGTTGTTGTTGTTGTGGTTGTTGTTGTTGTTGTGGTTGTGGTTGTGGTTGTTGTTGTTGTTGTTGTGGTTGTTGTGGTTGTGGTTTTTTGTTGGTTAGCTTGTTGGGTTGGGTTTGTGTGTGTGTGTGTGTGTTTGTTTGAGACAGGTTTTCTCTGTGGAAGCCCTGTCTGTCTTAGAACTCACTCTGTAGACCAGGATGGCCTTGAACTCAGATCTGCCTGCCTCTGCCTCTTTGTGTGTGTGTGTGTGTGTGTGTGTGTGTGTGTATGTGTGTGTGTGTGTGTGTGTGTGTTTCTGTTTCTGGGGGGCATTGGTGTTTCTAAGACCTTTCTTTGAGGATCCCTGGGGAGCAGAGAAAGACAATTTTGCTGGAGCTTCTCCCTAACATTGATTCTTTGAACTGGAGTAACAAACACCCTGTCCCTTTGTCCCCTCATTGCTTTCCTAGGGACTCTCCTTGCTGTGACAACCTTAAGTACTACCCAACATTAGCTTCTGTATTTCTTTAAGAAGAAGAGGAGGAGGAGGAAGAGGAAGTGGAGGAGGAAGAAGGGGAGAGGGGGAGGAGGAGGAGGAGAAGAAAGACAATGACCAGTGTTAGAAATCGGTGTACTTGCTGTTTAAGCTGCTTTTACTCGGCTATCGCTCTCTGTAACAGTTTTATATCAACTGTTTCAATTCTAAATTCAGTATCAGTGAAACTCTGTGGTCCAAAAACAAAACCCCAAGTCACATTTCTGTGTTCAGTCCTCATATCTTGATAAGTTGTTTGTATGAGCCACAGCACAGTTCCGGGCTCTGTAGCATAAGAAAGGACCCTGCTCTGTGGTATTCACAGGACCTCCAGCAGTCAGGACTGTGGCGGCTGAGGTACATGAGGGTCTCCTGGAAATGGGGGGGATCAGTGTGTTGCACCCCAAGCCTTCCATTCCACCTCCATCTCCATGTTGCCCAGCTGCCTTCTCTCCCTGCTGTTGAGAAGCACACGTGGGTGACTTTAGCATGTTGCTGTCTTCTCTCCCTGCCTTTGAGAAATACAAACAGGTGATTTTAGCATGTTGCTGACTTCTATACAGACTCTGAATCATCCTAATCATAATTTGAAAATGATAGCAAAATAGCTTAAAATAACTAGGGAAAAGTTTTCAGTTTCATTTGATATGTTATTTTTTAGATAGACTTGGTTTGTTTTTTTTTTTTAATTGAATATCTAGAAAATCTAGAGAAAAGGAATCTCCTTGAAAAATCGGGGGGGGGGGTGGCAAGTTAATTTTTATTTGACAAGCTAGATATCTACATTTCCTAATGTAGGCCTTGTTTCTACCAATTCTCACAGTTTCCTATGTATTAAACAGCGATGCCAGTTAGTTGCAGGTTTCTTAGACTTGTAGGGTGAAATTTGGTGTATGATTATACAAACACTGCCTTAAATTCAAAACTTAGAAGTTTCTCTCTGACCTAGTTTGTATGCACTCAAACACCACTAAAGCTCCTCCTTTTAAATTATTTCCTTGTCGAGAAGAATTATTTCCTTCTAACAAGCCAGTCTTTTCTTAAAGTAAATTGTTATTATTAACATAGGAAACTGTCGGGGAATGTTGTCCTTGCTCTGAATGAGGTCTCCTTTGAACAAGTCAGAGTGTGTAAGCCTTATTTGCTCGAGCACTATGTTAAATAGGAAAATACCTAGCATTTGTCATTTAACTAAACAAGAGAATGGCTGAGTAAATTTAGAATTGATCAACAAGCAAAATCACTAAGTTTTTTACAACTTAGTGCCAAGTAATATCTTCTCCCTCCTTAAGATAAGGTCTCACCTGTAGTTCAGAATGTCCTGAAACTCAATGCAACCTGTCTTAACCCTCCTGCCTTGGCCCCTTGAGAGCTGAGGTTACAGATGTGGCCACCACACTCAGTTGCATAGCTGATTTCCTTCTCATTGGATAGTGAAGTGGGTGTTTAATAATGACTCAGAGTGTCCTTTAGAGCTGTGGGCATTGGGTTCTGTGATTGTTAATAAACTCCAGCTCTTTCCCTCTACAGTGCTCCAGCTGAAGCTGCAACAGAGGAGGACAAGAGAGCAGCTAGTGGACCAGGGCATCATGCCACGTAAGAACAAGTTGCTGTTGTCTCTGGTGTGCTGGGACAGGATGGGCATTCCTGAGGAGAGCTTATCCTGCCTCCTTCAGCCCTTGAGGTCTTTTTGCAGGTGTATCAGGAAAGACAGGGGTCAGCATGGCCCGCACTGGAGAACCCATAGAATACATTTTAAAAACACATGCAGCTTATAAAATGAGCTTGAATTTTATACTAGTAAAGAATGCCTCTAAGGCATTGTGAACTGTGAATTTTAATGTCTGTTTAAGTCTTAAAATTGTTGAATTGATAATACCATTGATACATCTGAGATCAGACTTGTAAGAGTAATGGGGTACAATTAATTCGTGACTTCGTTCTACTTAAACTTAATCCGTGGGCATTCTCCTTGATAGTAGGCCATGCTCTACCTAAGTACATGTTTGTCTGTTGAAAGTAACAGAATGCTGTCTACTACAGTTAGTGCAATATTTCTGGCCTAAATACAGTTGTTTCCTTCAATAGCCTTTTTTCCTTACCTTTAACCACCAACTCTGGAAGTTTTAGAGGGGAGAATGGTTGTTTTTATATACCGTAGAATTATACATCTGGATTATCTGTTATTATTTATCTATTATTTAGTGTTTAAAAATTAACTTTAAAACACTAAAAATTACAAAGCAAGCATGTTTCCAGTCCTGTAACTCATTGCTAGCCCAGAAAACTTTTTTTTTTCTTTTTTTCGGAGCTGGGGACCAAACCCAGGGCCTTGTGCTTGCTAGGCAAGCGCTCTACCGCTGAGCTAAATCCCCAACCCTTAGTGAAGCTTTTTTTTTTTTTTTTTTTGGAGCTGAGGACCGAACCCAGGGCCTTGAGCTTGCTAGGCAAGCGCTCTACCACTGAGCTAAATCCCCAACCCCCTTAGTGAAGCTTTTATAGACTACTTATTATCTGTCTTCTAAATATCTTGAATCCAGCTGTGGTACCCCAAAGACACTTTGGTAATTTGCCAGGTGTTTCCACTGCCACACTCCTCTCCCAGGCAGCATCAGATAATGGTGCTTAAGGTATTACTGCTAGATCAGCCCTGACTGGCTGTGGAGAGCTGGTCTGTCTCCCATCTACTGACCTAAGTCCATGGTTCTAATGTACCTGCTATTACAAGGCAATGCTGGATCAAGAGTTTTCAAAGATGACATACGGAAATGTAAGCCCCACTTCCCCTTATGCTGAGATTCTAAAGGAGAATACTGATGACTAACTAAAGGGTCATATTTTGTGTGTCGCTCTGTAGTGTGCTACAAAGAACATGACACTTTAAATTTAGAGTATAAGATGTAAATCCCTCTTGTTGACCAACATTTAACTATATGACCTCAGGGACTCACACACTCTGAACTGGGGTTCCTACCTACCTTTCAGGTTATTCAGGAAACCAGCAAGACTCTTAACTGTGCTTCACCACAGCCAGTTATGAGTTCTGAATAAATGGCACCTCAGATCTATGAGACATGAGTGCTGTGTGTCCCCTTGTTCAAGTTTCAAGATCACATGGACTTTGTTTAGTAGCACATATGGGCACAAAGAACAAAGACCTGTGACAGTTCCTGGGCCACAAATTGTATGCCCTGGCACTTACAGTTATTATATGGCAGTTCTGTTTGAAATGGCCACTTGTTTTATTTATAAAGGATGTAAGTGGAGTGGGTAGTGTTGGAGAGTGCAGGTGTGTCGGTGTCTTATAAAGGAGCTGGTAAGCAAGCGTCAGCACGGGTGTGCACTGAGGATTAGCAGAGTGATGAGCTAACATGGAAGCCCTGTCTGTGCTTTTTCCCCAACAGCTCTGAAGAGTCCAGCAGCATTCCATGAGCAGATCAAAAGCCTGGAGCGAGCCAGAGTGAGTGATCTTACTTTAAAGCCCTCATTTCCCTGCCGCATCCCAGGCACTCGTACGCTAAATAGATCACTGCAGAACATACACGGTGTCGCCAAGATGCCTGATACAGATAGCATGTGTTCTGGGGTAGTTCCTTAGAGACTTTCAGAAAGTGTAAGACAGTTAAGTTTTGTTCCTTTAAAATCAGGAACTCTGCCAGAAGTGATGACTCAGTCAGTAAAGTGTTTGACATAACATGGGGGCTAAGTTTAATTCCCAGCACCCATATAAAATAAGTCTGGACCTGCCAGTACACTTAGGGGCCTAAGGCATCATTTGCTAGCTAGCCAGTGTAACCAACTTGGTAAGCTCTAGTTTCAGAAAGAAACCCTAGCATACAACCCCCAAAGAGTGGAGAGAAGTTGAAAAACCGACACCTGTCATCAGCCTCTGTCCTCTCTATGCACACACTCACAAGTACACATACACATGCATTACCCCACATACACGCACATAAATAAAAAACAAAACGGTAACAAGTTTTGTTCATGTGTTTTCAGGGCTGCACTGACTAGCTTTTCATCAGCTTGACAAAAGCTAGAATCATCTGAGAAGAGGGATCAATCGAGAAAATGCCCCACCACATTGCAAGGCTATAGGGCATTCTCTTGTCTGATGGCTGACTTAGCAGAGCCCACCCCATTGTGGATGGGGCAATCCCTGGCTGGTGGTCCTGAGTTGTATAAGAAAGCAGTATAGGGCATGAACATATAAAACAGGCAACAGCCTCTGCTGTGTATTAATCTTGTAGAGGGACAAGGAAACCACATGCTTCTGAAGGTCCTTGGCTGATTTCCCCGTGGGTCTGTGCCACTGTACATTTGCCCAAAGACTGAGAGCACAGCTAAGTAAGCATGGTGCACTCAAATGTGTTCTTGAAGTGGCTCCTCTGCACTCACACATCATGTGCGTGCCTAGTCCCATTATGCACAACCATTCTTTCTGTTTTCCCTGGGGGGGACAACAAGTCCTGTTATGCAGTATGGAAATACAAATACTATTTAAATTCCTTAAGACTATCCCCAGAATGCAGTAACAAATAAGACCTGTTGCTTGAGAATTGAATACAGGATAAAGTACCTGAGAATATGAACACAAATAAAGTATTATTTTTAAGAATTTTAATATTTAAATAAGTTTCTACTTTTCTAAAGTATTACCTTTATGTAAAGGGATTAAACCTTATATTTATTTAAAGTTTTTCTTAAAATTTTGAGCTTTTCTCAGTTTAACTATAAAACTCTATAAAATACTTACTTTATAATAATGTACTGCAAACCCCTGGGTGATTTTGGAAGGCTACACTATAAACGATGTGCTAGATGACAGTTCTCCTCAGTACTAATTTCTAGTCATTCTCTTAAAGATACAACAGGGTATGTAATTTACTTTTAAAGAAAATCTAAAACTACAATGAATTGTGAACAATACTTTTCTTTTTCAGACTGAAAACTTTCTGAAACACAAGATCCGGAGCCGCCCAGATCGTTCTGAGCTGGTCAGGATGCACATTTTAGAAGGTAAGGGGGTTGTGTCTGTTGAAGAACAGTGAGGTACCTATTATTTTTCTTTATTCCCATTTTAATAATGCTTTACCCCACAGGCTTACATCCTCAAATTGGATATCACCAAGAAGACTCAAAACTGAAGCTCTGTGTAGGATACCTGGGGAGCATTTGACCTCCAGGGAGTCACTTGATTAACCAGAGGTTCTGCCAGCTGCCTCCCAGGTCCACCAGTACTGTCCTTAGGACATTTCTGGTACAAAAGACTTGTCTGTCATCTTCTCTGTCTAGCTTAGATCTCATTGATATCTAGTGAAGGTGGTGTCCACACTTGTTTCTATTCCTCTTAAATACATCAGTCATGACATGATCTGGACTGTCTCCGATCACCTCTGGGTGATCTAGTCTTAGCCCCTGGAGGCAAGACAACTTCATTCTATTTCTGCAGAATACGTGACTCACATGTCTGTTCTCTCTGAGTCAGCCATCTTGATAGCCAGCTTCTCTGGCTTCTACTTCCCTTATCATTCTGCTTTTATAACTAATTTTCTAAGCAAAAGTCAAAACAAAACAAAGAAAAAGAAAGAAAAAAAGCTTGATCCTTGGACAGTCTCATGCTTTAAGAAGAATCTAGAAACCTCTCAGACACTTGGAGACAGTTGTGAGGCAGAGTCTCTTTTCTCTGAGTCTAGTGACAAAAGTCAAATGATCTTCACATGCAGGATGGTAGTTCAGACACAGCCAAAGATGCAGTTCTTGAAGAGCAATAGGTAACTGTTAGAAAGCTGTGCATCCCCTTGCTGGATGCTTGGAACCAAGGGCCTAATAATGAGCAAGACAAAACTACCTGCCTTCCTGTATCCCTAAAGCTGTGCTTTAGGAGCAGAGGCAAACGGGGACAAACAGGTAGCTGTGGCTGAGAAAGACACAGGCTGATAACTGCAGTAGAAAATGCTCTAAAGGAGTATGAAGTACCGCACTGGCCTCCATAAGCCGAAAGAACATGTGCTTCTATGTGTCCTTGACCTGAACAGGAGGTGCGATGGGTGCCTTTCTCCACTCTGGTTTGTGTTTTCAGAAGTCGTCTGAGCTGAAAAGCTTATCAGAGCAGTGTTGGAGTAGAGCACTGCAGCCATCAGGGATCAGTGACTGCAGCAAGCCCTCCACTAACACAGCAAGGAACAATAACGCGCGTAAGCACTCACAAAATGCTGTCGAGAGTCAGAAGGCAATTCTGACACTAAAAGATGTCATTAATAGAATTAAATTAAAAATATCTACTCCAAATTCTCATTTATGAAAATAAAAGAAAGGCCAAAGGGCTGGAGAGGTGGCTCGGCATTTAAAAGCATGTTGTATTGTTCTTTCAGAGGACACTGTTTGGTTGAATACCGAGGTCAAACAGCTGACAACCTCCTGTAACTCCAGCTCCAAGGGATCCACTGCTCTTTTCTAACTTCCCTGGATACCAGGCACTCAAATGGGGCACGTACACCGTGCGGGAAACACTCATACACCTATTTTTTTTATTATGAGTATATATTGAAACATGAATTCTTGAGCTGAGATTTGAAAAATGAAAAAGACTATATCATCATTAACTTTTGAATTACCTTAAAACCACAGCCATATTTTGGCATTAACCTAATTTGATTGAATTGGGTGTTTGGTAGGGTCGAGTCTAAATTATTTTCTGAAGTTCAACAGCAAAAATTGAGCCTTGGCTTCATGGAGGTATAGGGGACGTGAGACAGACAGAAACACACTGACCTGCTCTGCTCTGCTCCTACTGTGAAAGGTTTTCTTTGCTGCCTTCACTTAGATGGTGTGACAGTTAGAAGGGAGACAAACAGAAGGTTCTCCTACTGCGAGCTTCACAGAAGCATTGAAAACATCAATGTGACTGGCTTCTCCTGTCTCCTGTATATAGTGTACCTTCCTATACAGCTCAATCTATGTGCTTCACCTCATAAGAGCTCAGAATCAACTCAGAATTTGGGGTGTTAATTTCCCACTTCCTTTTAAAACAGCATAAACATAGCTCAAGACAAGGGGAGGATATGTTAATGAATTAATACCTGCTCCAGAACTGACAGAATGAAGCAGAAAATTTGGAAGAGTTAGGGTGGCTTTGTGTCTGTTGTAGCAACTCCATCATTTTTAAGTATATGAGATGAGTATATGAGTATATGTCAGTTAAGTATGATAACTGACCCTGAGACGCACACATAGACGGATCAATCCAGGAATATGAATCATAGCTCTCCCCAAAATAAACTTCTATACTAAGATTTCACGCTTCCTCCCTTTCTAGGAACTGCCTTTCCAGTGGAGCCAAATGAGATCTCTGGGCCACATTGGCTGTGTCTCCCTGATAACAAGTATTGTAACAAATGTGACCTCCTACTGTAGGGGCATGGTGCCAGTTTCCATTACCAGCCTCAGTTTGTGACTCTTGTGTGTTCCACAGACAGGTAGCTGGCCCACTCTGAGACACCACATGTACCGAGCACTCTCGACCATCACTCTAGCCTCCTTGAGTCTAACCCTGTTCAAGCAATTTAATTCAATTACCTGGCCATGCTTCCTCTTCCAGAAACATTTGCAGAGCCATCTCTTCAAGCCACACAGATGAAGTTGAAGAGAGCTCGGTTGGCAGATGACCTGAATGAGAAGATTGCTCAAAGGCCTGGTCCCATGGAGCTGGTGGAGAAGAACATCCTTCCTGTAGATTCGAGTGTCAAGGAAGCGATTATAGGCAAGAGTACCACTTTGGGTCTTCTGGGAAAGCACAGGAGATGGAGATAAAACAGATCTGACTAAAGATGCTAACATCAATCAAGGATGTTGTTTTCTGAGTCAGCTAGAAGCTGATGGTCATCTAGTGGTTCTTTGTTATAGACTAGGAAATGGCCTCCACTGCAGTGAGTATGGCCTCCCATTGTAAGCCAAAGGACATCTCATGCCATTATTACATTTCTAAGGTAAATTACTGTACTGTACTGTTTCATTTCTACTCTTTTAGATTGGTAGACTGCATTATGTCTATTAGAAAGCTAATTAGCAAGGAGAGTGGACCATGGCTTCACTGTACTCTTAAAGGGAAGTGGCATCTGTCTGTTTAACCCACTCTGAACATGTACCTGCTGCTGCCCATCCTGTTCTGGGAAGTTGAACAAGCCTGCATATGCAGCACTCTCTAGCTCTGAGCCTTGCCCGTGTCACCATTGCACTGTTTGTTTCTATCATAGTTAAAGCAGGAAAAATGAATAGTGGGACCTCAGTCAGCAGGTTTGAAGTTTTTATACTGAGAAACTAGTTAGTATGGCTCTCGTAGCCCTGAGGACTTCTACTAAGATAGTGTGAGTTTAAACCATAAGCAGTTTGTAATCAGAAAATTCTTTTTTTTTTTTTTTTTTTTTCGGAGCTGGGGACCGAACCGAGGGCCTTGCGCTTCCTAGGCAAGCGCTCTACCACTGAGCTAAATCCCCAACCCCTTAATCAGAAAATTCTTAATAGAGTCCACTCTGATCCCAAATATCTGGGAAGAGAGCCACCAGTAGTGAGGCATGAGTGTAGTTAAGTATGCTGTTCTTTGAAATGGAAACTGATTTGCAGAGGCCCTGTAACACTCCCACTTTCTCCTCTGCTTCCTGCATTTTAACATTTGGGTTCCAGGTCAGGGTTTAAAAAAATAAAGTTTGCATCTCTTAAGTATTACTCTGTTGAGAAGAGGTTCTTCTCTTTCCACATTTGCCCTGCTGCTTATATTTTGAAGAGGAGGCTGTATTGCCCCCTACTGTGATATTCTCCAGTGTCATCAAGAAGCCTCCCCCTCAAGCAGGGTTAGGGTGGTGCTGGTGCTCTGGCCTCTTGGCTAGCATGTACAGAGCTCTGGGCTCATGCACCACACAGAACAAAAGCAACAACCAAGCACTCCAGTCTCCTCTTCTTCTTGCAGCAGGTAGCTGTATCCAAAGGTTTGATCTGACTGGAAGAACATCAAACCCCAAAGAGTACATGACAGCAGTGTGACTCCCATTGGGAAGGGCCTCCATTTCTACAGTAGTTTAGAAAGGCCCAGCTTTAAACTACCTCCTTAAACACTACTGTCTTGGTCAGCCTCGGGATTTCGGAGCCCCTGAGTTACCTGTGGTTCTCTCTGCAGGTGTGGTGAAGGAGGACTATCCTCACACTCATGGTGAGTTCTCATTTGATGAAGATAGCAGTGATGCTTTGTCTCCAGATCAGCCAGCGAGCCAAGAGTCCCAGGGCTCAGCTGCATCCCCCAGTGAGCCAAAAGTCAGTGCCTCACCACCTCCTGTCACTGCAAGCACTCCAGTCCAGGTAAGACCTTCCTAACATTCTTACAAACTGTGTCAAGACAGTATTTTCCCAAGAAGAAAAATCCAAAAGTACTGACACTTCCTATTTGAGAGCCAAACACTGTAAAACTTCACGGCTGGTTCTCACTTAGTCGTTCTGATATACATACACACACATTGTTTTAATCTTCTGCCTTAGGCTCTTAGTGGTGTGAAGAGACAACCATGATTGCAGCAACTATTATAAAGGAAAACATTTATGACAGGACATATGATGGCATCTAGGCAGGCATGGTACTAGAGGAGGAACTGAGAATTCTACACCTTGATTTGCAGGCAGCAGGAAAAGACTGCTGCACTTGCCATAGCTGGGAGCATCTAAGACCTCCAAGCCCAGCCCCAGTGACACACTTCCTCCAACAAAGCCACATCTACTCCAACAAGGCCACATCTCCTAACAGTGCCACTCCCTGGGACCCAAGCGTTCAGATCTATGAGTCTATGGGGGCCATCTTTATTCAAACGACCACATCTTAGAACATTGACAGACATAATATAATGTAATTAACCTGTTTTCTATCATCTGAACCATTTTTAAGGGGTCAAATATATTCACACAGTCTTGCAACAGATTTCCACAACCTCTTCACCTAGCAACACTGAAATACCATAGCCTTTGATACCTCCTTCCCTCCTGTCTATCCAGCTGCCAGGCACCTGTCCTACTCCCTGTCTCTCTGCGGTTGACTCTTTAGGTAGCTCTTAAAAGTGGGATCAGATGATGTGTGTCTTTGGCTGACTGGTTTCTTTCACTTAGTATAATACGCACGGTTTCAGCCATGCTGTGTCTGGGCCATACAGAGAAACCATGTCTTGAAAACAAAGACTGTGTTGTCATAGACATAGAAAACAAAGACTGTGTTGAGCAGCTTCATCATCCAGTTTTTACAGTAAGATGCCTTGTCTTTACTTGTGCTTGCTGGTTACATTTTTGGCACTTACCTGATTGTTTCTTTGGCTAACTTGACAGATATTAAAGTGGGTCTTGGTGTAAAGCCAGCCTGAGTTGACAGGCTGTGAAGACCTCAGAGACTGACAGTGCGTTTTTCTTCCGTCCTTGTCTTGTGATCATATTCTTGTTAGGGATTTGTCTTGAAGCATTATTTCTTCATTACACTCGTTGCTGTAGTACAAATGTATGTTCTGCTTGTATGTTGTCTTCAGTGAGAATAAAGAACTCTTGAGTATGAAGGATAGACTACATACGGTTGGAGGCTGGCAACTTTGAGGGATAGCAGACAACTTAGTGCATGTATCTGTGGAGGGACTTTGTGTGCTATATATATGCATGCACCCAAAGGTTTTCAATAAGGGCTGACGTCACTAAACTCTAAATGACTGACTGGAAAATCTATAGACCTTTGTATTCTTATATTTAAAAGTGGTCCCATCAGAGATGGTATGGGTGGTGACAGCCCAGATCTTCTGTCCGGACTCACAAAACAGCAGTGTCTGTGGCCCCCAGTATTGCTGGAATGTGGCCTGAGGGAAACAGGGTTAAGGAGCAGCACACACTGAGGTCTGAGCAGATAGAGAGGAGAGACAGACCCACCCTACTGTGTTCTCACATACTTGCTTTACCCTGGCTTAGGCTTTAAAAATAGGTCTAAAAAGAATGTCAAGAATGTTAAGTAAATAAACTTTAGAAAAACATTTTACTTAGTCATTTGGGTTCCTTTTCTGCTTTTGTCTGAGCAGGTCAAGTTGTGAGACACTAGGCTATAGCTATAGCTTTAGTAACAGAATTATCACCTCAGGTCTCTGAAATTTGTTTAAGGCGATGTTGGTTGATCCTTTTTACCAACTTCATGAGATTTGGAATCAGGTAGGAGAAACAAGCAAGAGTATGTCTGTGAAGGTGCTTCTCAGAGAGGCTTAATTGAAGAGAGGAACCCAGGGTGCTACTGCTCCTCGGGACAGATCCCACTGAATAAATCAAGAAAAAGGAGGAAGCCAGGCAAGCTCAGCCTTTGTCTCTTCTGCTGCCAGATACGTGCACGTGGCCACCTGCTGCCAGGCCCTTTCCACCCATGATGAACTGTGTGTCAGCCTGTGAGCCACAGTGCCCTTCCTCCTCGGAGCTCTAGATAGGTGTCCAGTCACAGCAACAGGCGGCAGTGTCTGTGCCACAGAGGCCTGCAGACCACAGAGACTCTGTCCTCCCTCTCGTTGCCAGGCTTTGACTTTGCTCATGAAACTTGGTCAGAGGCTGACATCGCAGAGCCCTTTGAGAAAAAATATGAATGGTGATGTTTCTCAGAAAATGCATGCAGATTGCCAAACGCGTGCAGACCGAGCCTCCGCTTACTCCTGAACTGAGGCACTGGTCTTCAGTGTGGCTGCAGCACTGCGTATACCTACTCCACCAACATGGTCCCCACTCCCTGTCCCCAGCAACTAGACCAGTGGCAAAAGACCTACTCTGGGGAATGAAAACAGTCCCATGGACAGGGAACGATGGCCCCACTGCAGCGTCACCTCTCAGGCACTTTCTAGCCTATATGTATCTGTCATGGGTTAAATGTGTTAAATGTTGTGTCTATGTTCAGTAAGGGACCTGATGATGCTTACACTTCTACCCATGTGCTACATGACCCTGGCAGCCCACATCCCTGATACCTGAGAACAGGAGACCATAAATAGGACTGTAGTAACACTGCCCGGGTTCTGTTCTGCTTTCATTTTCAAGGGCGTTCAGAGGCAAGGATTTTTATATCACCTAGAATTGATAACTTTTATTTTAGCAATTTTTTAACTTTATCATATCTATCCAGGTTTCTTAATTCTTTTATTAGTTAAATTTCTCGTAACTTGCTGTGAGCAAGTACCTGGCAAGAAGCAGCTTAAAGATAAAGATGCTGTGAGGATGAAGTGTATCATGGCAGGACAGGCATGGCAGCAGGAAAAGCGGCTCTTCATATTGCATCTGCAGCCTGGAAAACAATGAGTAGAGAGAGAGCCAAGCTATAAAACCAGAACCCCAGTCCCAGTAACCCACTTCCAAGGCATTTCCTCTTAAAGGTTCCATTACCTTTTAAACCCCCACCCCCACCGTGGGACTAAGCACTAGGAGCCTGTGGAGGGCATCTCACATTCAAATGGCAATGCTTGATTCATGTATAAAATTTGTTACGGTACCTACCTTACTATAATTACTCCTACATTTCCCTCGAGGGAAAGGGTCTTAACATACTGCCCTCATCAGATACCGAGTTCTGAAGCAATGAAATATTCACTCATTTGATCATAGAACTACAGAATATACAAGCCAAACACACAGCACAGTGACTTACTGAATAAAGCACCTTAGGAGAGCACTGTGGCATGCACAGGCTGCCAGCTGGAAGACCTGAGAGGTGAGTGGTCCTGAGGCACGGAGCTCACCAGTGGAATATGCCTTCAGAAGTTCATAGCCTAATGGACTATGAGGGGACTCAGAGCCTGACTCTCCCAGCTTCTCTCCTCCTTTCAGCACCATACTTCTGCCTTACCATCAGCCTAAAGCAGCATAGTCATTGAAACCACAGATTATAACACAGATTACAAATAAACTAGGTATTTTTCTCAGCTTTAGAACTCATTTTATCCCCAAGATATTGCAAAGGAAGCAGAACTCGTTTCATGCTTAGGCAGCCCATGAACACTGGGGACCTGTAGAAAATCAGTTTGTCCATGTGGGTTCCTGCTCTCTTCCATCTGCAGACTCTTAGGAATTTCTTAAGCCCTTTAATTAATTTATTATTTTTAAACACCATGATGGTCAACCATAAACCTGGTCTGATTCTGTAAATTCCCAAAGCCTGGAACTTCAAGAAAGAACTTTGTGGGCCAGCTGCTCTAGTGAGCGGCTTTTCTGAGTCTTTTTGCCCTCTCCACTTTCTCCCCTGCTTCCAGGATGGACTTGTGCCAAAGTAACAGAGCCTATGAGGCCTGTGAAACCACTAGCTAAATAAACTTGTCCCTGAACTAAATTGATTATTTCAGACAATTTGTCATAGTAAAAGCAAGCTAATTAATTCAATAATATATGGACAAATAAAAAACTATTGCAATCTTGATTTATAGTTTCATTTTTACACAGACTTTAAAATCATAAACCTGTGGTAATGACTATGGTTTACAACAGTGTGTACTCTTACTAGCATAGAAGAGAGCTGTATTCCCTCTATATTCCCAACACTCCAGAAGCCAAGACAGGAGGTTGGTGCCTTCAGGTCTGCCTGGCAGACACAGGAATGCCGTAAAGCAGATCTCGGTATGTGACTGGAGCTGATGTCAAGAATGGCTCTCAATGTTGTACATAATTGCCATAGTAACCAAAGACAGTGCATTGAGAAAGTATGCAAAGAGAGAGAAGGGAGTCAGGTTACCACTATGGAAATGTCAGCTGAGCATAGAAAGACAACTTGTGTTCATGGAAGGCTTTTGTTAAGACATCGTGACCTAAACCAATTCACAGATTCAGTGCAAACCCTAGCAAATTTCAGCAATGATTTCTACTGAAATAACCTGGTAAGGGGCCCTGAAAACCAAAACCATCATGAACTTAAAAGAATACAATATTGTCAGCCCCACCCTTTCTATATTTTTAAACTTGTTATTAATTAATTAAATTATTCTTTGACAATTTCACAGGTATTTATAATGCATTGGTTTTAAAACTTATTATGAAGCCATAGAAAACAAACTAATATGGCGCTAACATAAAAACAAGCACATAGCTGAGTGTAATCTATCAGAGCCCAGTGAAATAAGAGCCTAGCGACTGGGACAGACTTAGGAGAGAGCATAGGGGAGTCAGTCATCTTCACCTTATGTTTGCCCTGTTTTCTTGAACACAAGACCCAGGCAACAAGAGTAAAGATAGATAATTAGGTCCCATCAAAATTAAAAAGGGTTGAACAAAGAATCTTATCAGCAGAATAAAAAGCCAACCCACAAAAAGTCAAATAATAATAAATAAATAAAGCCAAGCCACAGAATGAAAGTATTTGAAGAATTATCTTTGATATATCTGAAGGACACTTATAAGAAAACACTACTCAAAAACAGGTGCACGACTTGAGTGACATTTCTCCAAAGGAGATATGTCAACTTGACACAAGCTAAAGACATCTGAGAAGAGGGACCCTTAGTTAAGAAAACAACTCCATAAGACCAAACTATAGAAGCTAGCCTGTAGATTGTTTTCTTAGTTAGTGACTGATAGGGAAGGCCCAGCCCACTGTGGGTGGGGCCATCCCTGGGCAGGTTCTATAAGAAATCAGGCTGAGCAAGCCCAGAAACAGCCTCTTCCCTGGCCTCTGCATTTGCTCCTATCATTCCTGTTATGACTTTCAGTGATGAACAACAGTATGTGAGCCTCTATAAGTTACTTTAGTGTTGGGGTTCTGTCACAGCCATAGAAATGCTAAATAAGGTAGAATACAAGGGGCCAGCAAGATCTGATAGCCTTTGGTGTAGCGTAGCTGTTACATAAACAGCACACATAGCATAAAACAATCATTAAGGAAACGTAAAGCCACAAAATGCTTATCACTTACCCAGAAAACATCAAGTTCTGGCAAGTGTGTAGAGAAATTAGAATTCTTGTGCATTATTACAATAGTAATGTATAACTACATAGTAACTATAGAAAATGCTGTCTTAAAAATACAATTTTATGGGCTACAGAAATGGTTCAGTGCTGCTCTTCCAAAGTTCAATCCCCAGCAACCACAGTGTCTCACAACCATCTCTAATGGGATTTGATGCCCTGTCCTGGTCTATCCCAAGACAGTGACAGTGTACTCACATACATAAAATAAATTCATTTTTAAAAAAATATAACAATTTTACTGGGCCAGAAACATGGCTCAAGTAAGTAAAGGTATTTGCTGCCAAGTCTGTGATGTAAGTTCAGACCCTGTAACCTGCATAGTAGAATAAATAAACTGACACACAAATGTTGCCTCCATCCTCCACTGACCGCGTGCCCACACCCTTACACAGAGGAACTACGTAACAAATGTTTAACATAGAACTTAACCAGTTACCCAGCAGGAGGTGGGATGTTGTGTGGTATGTACGCACCTATAATCTAGTACTTTGCAAACTGACACAGGAGGATTGCTCTAAATTCAAACCCAGGGCCTTATAATAAAATAAGACCCTTAAAAACAAACAACCAAAAAGTTGAAACAGAATCAGAACATATATTTTCTCTTTAACATACATACCAAGCATCCGTGCCTGTTCCTAAGAACAGCAAGCATCTCATGGCAAACAGAAAAGGAGCCCTAGTGTCACCGTGTCTGAAGCAGAAACAAAAGCTGCCCTAGGAGAGGAAGGGGTTCTGCACCAACCTCTGCATGAATGAACGTGAATATCAGACTGAAGGAACAAGCCAATCACAAAGGGACAGACATGAACTATGTCAAGTCATTGGATTCATAGACAGCAAGTAGAATAGTATGCTATGGGAAGAGAATGGAGCTCATAGAAGAGTCCAGGAGACATCAGGGGTGGTGTTAAATGTGATTAGTCTTACTGATTATGTGCATGTATCTGTGGGGAGCTGCCTCTCTAGAACTAGTTACAGTCAGTTATAACCCACTCAATCATGCTGAGAACCAAACTCAGATCCTCTGCAAGAACTGTTTAGGCTCTTAACCACTCAATTGTCTCTCCAGCCTCACTTTCTATTTGTATTTTAATACACACACACACACACACACACACACACACACACTTTTTAAAGTAGCACTGTATACATGTACCCACACTTGCCATGGGTACATGTATAAAGGAAGCACTGGCCCAGAACCCACCAAAGCTGGGGCTGGTGTCTTTGTGCACATCTAATGTTCTCCTAGTTGGTCTAAAACTGAAGTGTATGTCATGCAAGGTTGTTGGGGGTAAAACAAAATAATGTAAAGATTCCAGATAGAGGATAGTAGATGATATTTCCCTCTCTCAAAACAAACTCAAGGGATTAAGCTTGTAAGTATATACTCTAGACAGACTTCACCAAATGAGAATTCTACATGCTGTATTCAACATAAAAAAAACAGGTCTGGGCTTGCATTCAGTTCACTCATTGTTTATTGTATCTGTGTGGGAATTGAAATATATAAACAGTAGTCAAAGAACAGTCACAGTTTGAATTCATTTGCATGTTGCCATCTTCAGCAAGTTCTCTTCTGCATCCTGAATTAAAAGCACACTTACTGAGATTGAAAAGCTACAACATAAGAAAGGAAGAGCTTCCCAAATAGCAACACTTGGAACTTCATGTACAGACAACAGTATTTAGGGGAGGCAACCAGAGCTTGCATCATCAGGGGACTGAGGAGCTGATTCACTCCAGCTCTTTTCTTTTCCACAGAGACAGAAATTTCCTGTAGCAATTTCTAGTAAGAGAAAAATAAGTTTTGGTATATACCGGGAGCTGACCATGTACCACAGCTCTCTGTACCCAATTCTCACCAGGAGACAGCTGGCCTCCCAGGAGTGCTGTCACATCTGACAGCACAGGTGAGACCACGACTTCTGCCTTAATACCTGGCCCAAGAGGAATCTGCCCGGAACCCTGAGGACATAGGAACCTAGGAACAGACTGGGATAGGATCCTACTGATTTCCATCTGCACCAAGAGCTGACCCTGTGCCACAACTGTCTGTACCCATATCCCGTGGGAAAAGAACAGGTCTCACAGAAGTGCTAACAGACCTGAAAACACAGGAAAGATTACCACTTCTGCTCCCAGGGACCCGCCTGGAACACTCAGGACACAAACACTGAAGAGCAGTTTGGGACAGGATACTTCCAGTTTCCATCTGTGCCACAGCTCGCTGTACCCAGATCCTGCCAGGAGAGAGCAGGTCTCCCAGGAGTACTGACACACAGATTTACAGGAAGGTCAAGCCACTGTCAGAGACAGCAAGATCAGCTACCACCAGAGATAACCAGATGTCAAGAGGCAAGTGCAAGAACCTAAGCAATAGAAACCAAGGCCACTTGGCATCTTCAGAATCCAGTTCTTCCACCACAGCAAGTCCTAGATACCCCAACACAGCAGAAAAGCAAGATTCTGATTTAAAATCATATCTCATCATGATGATGATACAGGACTTTAAGAAGGACATAAATAACTCCCTTAAAGAAATGTAGGACAATACAGGAAAGGCTTAAACAGATAGAAGGCTTAAAGAGGAAATACAAAAAAATCCCATAAAGAATTAAAGGAAAATACAACCAAACAGGTGAAGGAATTGAACAAAACCATCCAGAATATAAAAATGGGAATAGAAACAATAAAGAAATCACAAAGGGAGACAGCCCTAGAGATAGAAAACCTAGGGAAGAGATCAGAAGTCATAGATGCAAGCATCACCAACAGAATACAAGAGACAGAAGAGAGAATCTCAGGGGCAGAAGATAACAGAAAACATTGACCCAGCAACCAAAGAAAATCCAAAACACAAAAGAATGCTAACTGAAAACATTCGAGAAATCAAGGATACAATGAGAAGATTAAACCTTAGTATAATTTGTATAGAAGAGAATGAGGATTCCCACCTTAAAGGGCCAGTAAATATGGTCAGTAAAATTATAGAAGAAAATTTCCCTGACCTAAAGAAAGAGATGCCTATAAACAAACAAGCCTACAGAACTCCAAATAGACTGGACCAGAAAAGAAATCCCTCCTGTCACATAATAGTCAAGACAGCAAATGCACAAAGCAAAGAAAGAATATTAAAAGCAGTACAGAAAAACAAGTCAAGTAACATATAAAGGCAGACCTATCAGAATTACACCAGACTTCTCAGCAGAGACTATGAAAGCTAGAAGATCCTGGGCAGATGTCATACAGACCCTAAGAAAGCACAAATGGCCAACCCAAGCTACCATAGGCAGCAAAGCTCTCAATTACCCTAGATGGAGAAACCAAGATATTCTATGACAAATCCAAATTTACATAATATATTTCCACAAATCCAGCCCTACAAAGGATAATAGATGGAAAACTCTCAACAAAAGGAGAAAACTACACCCAAGAAAAAGCAAGAAAATAATCTTCCAAGTAACCCAAAGGAAGATAGCCACACAAACATAATTCCACCTCTAACAACAAAAAGAATAGGAAACAACCCTAGTAATCGGTAATATCTCTCAACATCAGTGGACTTAATTCCTCAATAAAAAGACAGACTACCAGCCTAGATACATAAAATAGACCCAGCATTTTGCCATATACAGGAAACACACCTCAGTGCCAAAGATAGACACTTCCTCAGAGATAAAGGCTGGAAAAAAAATTCCAAGTAAATGATCCCAAGAAACAAGCTAGAGTAGCCATTCTAATAACAAATAAAATTTACTTTCATCCACAAAAAAAGATAAGGAAGGAGACTTCATATTCATCAAATGAAAAATCCACCAAGATGAACTCTCACTTTTGAATATCTATGCTCCAAATGCAAGGGCACCCGTGTTCATAAAAGAAACCTTACTAAAGCTCAAATCACACATTTCACCTCACACAATAATAGTAGGAGATTTCAATACCCCACTCTCACGAATGGACAGACCATGGAAACAGAAACTAAACAGAGACACAATGAAACTAATAGAAGTTATGAACCAACTGGACTTAACAGACATCTATAGAACGTTTCATCCTAAAACAAAAGAATATACCTTCTCAGCACCTCATGGTACCTTCTCCCAAAATTGACCATATAATTGGTCACAAAACAGGCCTCAACCGATACAAGAAGATAGAAATAATCCCATGCGTCCTATCAGATCACCATGGACTAAAGCTGGTTCTTACTGAGAACAAAAATGACAGAAAGCCCACATACACATGGAAGCTGAGCATTGCTCTACTCCATGATAATTTGGTCAAAGAAGAAATAAAGAAATTAAAAACATTTTAGATTTAATGAAAAAGAAGGCACAACATACCCAAACTTATGGGACATAATGAAAGCAATGCTAAGAGGAAAACTCACAGCTCTGAGTGCCTCCAAAAAGAAAGTGGAGAGAGCATACACTAGCAGCTTGTACAGCACACTGAAAAGCTCTAGAACAAAAAGAATCAAATACACCCAAGATGAGTAGACAAAGGAAATAATCAAGCTCAGGGCTGAAATCAACCATAGAAACAAAAAAAAAATTATACAAAGAATAAAACTAACTAACTAAAATAAAATAAAATAAAAATAATAAATAAGACAGGAGCAAGTTCTTGGAGAAAATCAACAGATAGATAAACCCTTAGCCAGACTAACCAGAGGGTGCAAAAACAGTATCCAAATTAACAAAATCAGAAATGAAAAGGAAGACTAACAACAGAAACTGAGAAAATCCAAAAAAAGCATCAGATCTACTACAAAAACCAATATTCAACAAAACTGGAAAATCTGGATGAAATGGACAATTTTCTAGACAGATACCAGGTACTAAAGTTAAATCAGGATCAGATAAACCATCTAAACAGTCCCATAACCCCTAAAAAATTAGAAACAGTCATTAAAAGTTTTCCCAACCGAAAAAACTTTTACTGCAGATTCTGTCAGTTCTTCATAGAAGACCTAATACCAATGCTCTCCAAACTGTTCCACAAAGTAGAAACAGAAGGAATACTACCCAATTCATTCTATGAAGCCACAATTATGCTTACACATAAACCACAACAAAGAAAGAAAGCTTCAAACTAATTTTCCTTATGAATATCAGTGCCAAAATACTCAATGATCTCAGTGAATCCAAGAACACATCAAAATGATCATCCATCATGATCAAGTAGGCTTCATCCCAGGGGATCAACGTATTCCACTATATAAACAAACTCAAAGAAGAGAACCACATTATCATCTCATTAGGTGCTGAGAAAGCGTTTGACAAAATTCAATATCCCTTCATGGTAAAAGATCAGGAATTCAAGGCCCATACCTAAACATAGTAAAAGCAATATACAGCAAACCAGTAGCCAACATCAAACTAAATGGAGAGAAACTTGAAGCAATCCCACTAAAATCAGGAACTAAACAAGGCTGCCTACTCTCTCCCTACCTATTCAATAAAGTACTCTAAGTCCTAGCCAGAGCAATTAGACAACAAAAAGAGGTCAAAATGTCACTATTTTCAGATGATATGATAGTATACTTAAGTGACCCCAAAAATTCCACTAGAGAACTCCTTCAACTAATAAACAACTTCAGCAAAGTGGCTGTATATAAAATAAACTCAAACAAATCAGTAGCTTTCCTCTACTCAAAGGATAAACAGGCTGAGAAAGAAATTAGGGAAACAATACCCTTCACAATAGTCACAAATAATATAAAATACCTCGGTGTGACTTTAGCCAAGCAAGTGAAAGATCTGTATGACGAGAACTTCAAGTCTCTGAAGAAAGAAATTGAAGAAGATCTCAGAAGATGGAAAGATCTCCCATGCTCATGGATTGGCAGGATTAATATCGTAAAAAAATGGCCATTTTGCCAAAAGCAATCCACAGATTCAATGCAATCCCCATCAAAATTCCAAGTCAATTCTTCGTAGAGTTAGAAATTGCAATTTGCAAATTCATCTGGAATAACAAAAAACCCAGGATAGCTAAAGCTATCCTCAACAATAAAAGAACTTTTGGTGTAATCACCATCCCTAACCTCTTGCTGTATTATAGAACAATAGTGATAAAAACTGCATGGTATTGGTACAAACAGGCAGATAGACCAGTGGAATAGAATTGAAGACCCAGAAATGAACCCACACACCTATGGTCACTTGATATTTGACAGAAGAGCTAAAACCATCCAGTGGAAAAAAGATAGCATTTTCAACAAATGGTGCTGGTTCAACTGGTGATCAGCATGTAGAAGATGCAAATTGATCCATTTTTTTTCTCCTTGTACAAAGCTCAAGTCCAAGTGGATCCACATCAAACCAGATACACTCAAACAAATAAAGAGGAAGGTGGGGAAGAGCCTGGAACACGTGGGCACTGGGGAAAATTTCCTGAACAGAACACCAATGGCTTATGCTCTAAGATCAAGAATTGACAAATGGGACCTCATAAAACTCCAAAGCTTCTATAAGACAAAGGACACTGTCATTAGGACAAAATGACAAACAGTTGGGAACAGATCTCTACCAATCCTTCAACTGATCATAGGCTAATATTCAATATATACAAAGAATTCAAGATGTTAGACTCCAGAGAATCAAATAACCCTATTAACAATGGACTACAGAGCTAAACAAAGAATTCACAGTTGAGGAATATCAAATGGCTGTGAAGCACCTAAAGAAATGTTCAACATCCTTAGTCATCAGGGAAATGCAAATCAAAACAATCCTGAGATTTCACCTCACACCAGTGAGAATGGCTAAGATCAAAAACTCAAGTGACAGCAGATACTGGCAAGGATGTGGAGAAAGGGGAACACTCCTCCATTGTTGGTGGGATTGTAAGCTGGTACAACCATTCTGGAAATCAGTCTGGAGGTTCCTCAGAAAATTGGACATTCCACCACCTGAGGACCCAGCTATACCACGCCTGCTCATATACCCAAAAGATGCTCCAGCATTTAACAAGGACACATGCTCCACTATGTTCATAGCAGGCTTACTTATAATAGCCAGAAGCTGGAAAGGATCCTTCTACAGGGAAATGGGTACAGAAAATGTGGTACATTTACCCAATGGAGTACTACTCAGCTATTAAAAACAATGAATTTATGAAATTCATAGGCAATCACAAAAGAACACATATGATTTGCACTCATTCATAAGTGGATATTAGCCTAAAAGCTCAGAATACCCAAGATACAATTCACAAACCACATGAAGCTCAAGAAGGAAGAAGACCAAAGAGTATGGATGGTTCAGTCCTTCTTAGTAGGCGAGTACTCACAGGAGGAAATTTGAAGACAAAGTATGGAGCAGAGACTAAAGGAAAGGTCATCCAGAGACTGCCCCATCTAAGGGATCTATCCTATACACAAACACCAAACCCAGACATATTGCTGTTGCCAAAAAGTGCATGCTGACAGCCTGATATAGCTGTCTCCTGAGAGGCTCTGCTAGAGCCTGACAAATACAGAGGTGGATGCTGTCAGCCAACCATTGAACTGAGAATGGGGACCCCAATGGAGGAGTTAGAGAAAGGACTAAAGTAGCTGAAGGGGTTTGCAACCCCATAAGAAGAACAACAATATCAACCAACCAGACCCCCCTGAGCTCCCAGGGACTAACCTACCATCCCAAGAGTACACAGGCATGGACCCATGGCCTCAGCAGCATATGTAGCAGAAGATGGCCTTGTCAGGCCTCCATGGGAGGAGAGGCCCTTAGTCCTGTCAAGGGTGGGTGGGTAGGGGAGCATCCTTATAGAAGCAGGGGGAGGAGAGATGGGATAGTGTGTTTCTGGAGGGGAAAACAGGAAAGGGGATAACATTTTACATGTAAATAAAAATATCCAATAAAAAGAAGAAAAAGAAAAGTTCTAAGGTTAAAAGTCTCTTTTTTGAACTTATTTTCAAAGTATGCCATATTTAATATTTTTCTGACATTTTTCTTTGAATAATGTGTTGTATGTACATTTTGGGTTTGTGCACACATATGTGGAAGCCAGAAATTAATGTCGAGTATTGCACATGTTGTATATGTTCATGAGAGTGTGTGCATGTATGTGTGTATGTCTGTGTGTGTATGTGTGTGTGTATGCTAGAGATTAACTTTAGGGTCTTCCTCAAATCACTTCCTTCCTAATTTTTGAGATAAGGTCACTCACTAAGCCTGCAGCTCCCACCTGTCTTCCCAGTGCTGGGATGCTCACTGTCAGATCACTTTGGCATGAATACTAGGGTTCCAGAGTCAGGTCTTCATGCTTACATGGCAAGCAGTACCTAGCCCTGGTGACTTCTTCAATGGTGTTAGGATGAAAGTGAAGGCACTAGCAATTATGATCCTATACCTGTGGTCGGAATATTCACCTGGGGGATGGGAAGTCAGGTCTGCAACTTCTGTTTCCTCTTTAGGGAAATAATTTTGAATCACTGAAGTTAGAGATGCACAGAATGAGTGCAGGTTTTGGTGTCAGTTTAAATGCACACTTAGCATTTTTTCTAAGGTGATGGTATATTTCTCAGTCAACTATAGAACAGAGAAAGTGTCCTTTGTGACCTAGATATTTTCTACCCTTTTAGAACATGGTTATTTCAGTACTCTGGCACCTGGGTTCTTTGTAGAGTTTACCAAATTGAAGCCTAACACCTAGACATGATCTAGGTGCCAGTTGGGGAGGATATTGTGGATCCTGCTGAAGACCTGCTACAAAGCCTGACAGAATGCCTGGGAACTCTGGATCTCTCCTTCCAACTTGCTTATCTTCTCATTGGGTGCAGTGAACAACCACTGTGTGTCAGTGGAATTAGTCTTATAGTTTTTCTGGATAGCGGTCACATTGAAGTAGAGAAAATCAGAAAACAGTATCTGCTTTAGAGGCTAGAGGAGGCACAGCGTAGGGATGTAGACCAGAAGACATCCTAACGAGCATCCCCATGCTCTGATGACCATTCAAGTTGTAAACACTTCACTCAAACGTAACATGACTGCTTGTGCTGGTCAGCGCACCAGGCCGAATGTTTGTAAGAACATAACTGTCCAATTCAAAATTTAAGCATTTGATTCTATTTCATAGACCAATTATACAAGAGCCAAAAACTGTGCTCACTATGAGACCACCCAGAGATACTTCTTTTCTAGATAATAACTAATAACATAAGGCCATGTCCTTTAAGGAAGTGCCACCTTTTACTTGGCTGGCCACAGGTTTGTCAAGGAGCCAGACATATCCTTAGTGTTGAAGAACACAGAATGGGTCCCTAGCTGCCATTTCTGGATGAAATGGAACTGACCACAGCTATCTTTACAGAGTCCCTTATGGTGTCTAATGTTAATAATCACAAGCTGAAATGAATAGCAGTAGCTGGCCTTAAGGAGAGAGCCATGGACTTATGCAGTCATGCACTTGCTCACATAGGCACAGCTGGGCTTGAAGGGCAACTACTGAGGAAAAGCCACACAGTGACATTCATCAATTAAACAGATGTTTATTGCTAATAGCACTGCAGGTTTTCAAGTTGTTTCTTTTAAGAAAGAAACCACTTGCTGTTTTAAATACTTCCGTAAGAGAACTGATTTTGATTGTTGCTATAATGCATTTGAAGGTTGTTCAAGGAACTGAAAGGGCAGGGCAGGGGATGTTGTTCCTGAAGACAAGGCCACAGCACATGAGGCACTGACATCACTGGGGTGACGATGTGTCACATATGTGGAGTAAAGTACTAGCGAGAAGGAGTTAGACCTTCTGTAGCTCCTTCTGACTTCCACCCCACCCCAACTAGTGCTCACTAGGGAGGGCAAAGCCTAGCATCTGTGAGACAAGCTCCAGGATGCAGTGCGACAGTCTCCTGGGAATACGTTATTCAGCTTCTCTTTTGAACGACACAGGGTCAGGTCAGTTAGCATCAGCTCTGAGGCAGAAGTCTGAGGGGTGCAGCACATTGCAGGCCCTGGGAGTGACGCAAACCTTCACTGAGGTGCTGCCAGCTACAGGGAGGGTGGGGCATGTTCATTCTATGAGGGGCCCAACCCTACATGTAAATGAGCCAGGATTAGCATGACCTGTCTATCAAGAAAACTTTAGAAATACCCATGTATTGTTTTGGGTGTTTTTATGTGTCTTGAGGTTGTTTTTCCAAAAATGAGGATGATTCTCGTTGCTGTAAAGTTATAAATGATGACACTCGTCCTGGTTCCTGCGAGTTCCCACTCCTGAGGATCCGTGCACTCTAGCTGTTTCTCTGTTACCGCTTTCACACATCGTCCCCTTGGCGGTTGTTACCACACCTGAGACCCACATAGTGTTCCGAGGGCCCTACACAATGCTAGCCCCAAGCATTCTATAGACTAGCACAGCTTCCTGTCATGGACTCTGCTCACACTCCCAACAACCCAGTGAAATTATTACTCAGCAAACTGGATCCCAACAACCAAGATTTATGTGTTAAATGCTTAATGTACAATACGTCCACACAATTAACTTACAACCAATTGATAATCTATAATTGCACACCTAGACACACAAAGCCCTGTGCACATCCATCCCCTAAGAATATTCATAACAACCTGTAAAGGTGCAGAGAGGAATCTTAACATCCGCCTCCATGTTCTCTCTGCTGCTTCTCCAGCCTCATTTGGGTCTCCTCCTCTCCCTAACACTTTTCTCCTGCCCATCCTTCCTTCTCGCCCAATGACAGGCCCCATTCTATCTTGTACCTGTCTCACCTGTATGACATCCTACAGATTCTGACTATATTTTTGAGGGGAAAAAACTAAAAACATTACCATATATCAGCCTAATCTTAGTTTCAGCTATCCATTGCTACAGAGGTAGCTGGTAAATAACCAGCTGTACTGGCTGGCTTTGTGTGTCAACTTGACACAAGCTGGAGTTATCACAGAGAAAGGAGCCTCAGTTGAGGAAATGCCTCCATGAGACCCAGCTGTAAGGCATTTTCTCAACTAGTGATCAAGGGGGAAGGACCCAGCCCATTGTGGGTGATGCCGTCCCTGGGCTGGTGGTCTTGGGTTCTGTAAGAGAGAAAGCTGAGCAAGCCAGTAAGAAACACCCTTCCATGGCCTCTGCATCAGCTCCTGCTCCCTGACCTGCTTGAGTTCCTGTCCTGACTTCCTTTGGTGATGGACAGCAGTGTGGAAGTGTAAGCTGAATAAACCCTTTCCTCCCCAACTTGCTTCTTGGTCATGATGTTTGTGCAGGAATCGGAACCCTGACTGAGACATCCGCTTCATCAAGATTAAAGTCTGTGATTCCTTTGGGCCCTAGGCACAATAGTTTATTTTTCTTTGTTTCATTTTGTAGACATTTTTATTTTCTATATTTGTAAGTTTTTATACATTTTTTAATTAAAATAGAAGTATATCACTTACCCCTCCCTTTCCTCCTTTGAGCCCCTCCCAGAGCTCTCCTTCCAATCCCTCCCATGTCCCCCAATTCACAAATTGATAGCCTCTTATACTTTATCAGTATTACTTATATTTATATGTGTATGTAGATATGTACAAACATAAAACCAACCTGCTGAGTCCATTTCTGTTGTTTATATGAATATAGTTTGAGGCTGACCACTTTGTACTGGATAATCAGTAAGGGGCATTTTGTAATTCCAGTCCTCTTACAGTCACTGATCTCATGGCCTTGTCTTTTTCTGCCTTTCCCAACAGTTTACCTCAGTGTCCCCAGCAGTTCCTGAATTCTTGAAAAGCCCTGTGGACCAGCCTCCCACGAGGTCTACAGCTTCTGTCCTCCCCACGAACACTGTGTCCTCAGCAAAGTCTGGCCCAACACTGGTGAAGGTGGGTACCCAGGACTCCACTCACTGACTCTGTCTCAAACCCATGGACACTAAACAGAGGCACGTGTCTGGACCTACCCCCTGCTTTTTAACCCAAACCTTGAAAACTAAACCGTAGTGCTTGTTAGGCTCAGACATGTCAACACATGACCTGTACTCATGGTAACAGAAAAATTATATAGATCTTGGCTCGTACGAAGTGCTGTGCTATGAGGCATGCTTCAGGAGTCCTCCGTCAGCAGCCCTGCCCAACTAAGCACACTCAGATGACTTGCTGCAGCACAGCACTAGAGGTGTAGCCGCACTCAGGTGTCTTTTGTGACAGCCAGCTTTGGGGATAATTTATGCTCAAAATGAAGAAGCTCTGTGGTATCCAGTTGAGAGTGTATGCTGCTCAGAAGATCTGGAGAGGTTTTTAGTTTAGCCATTTTGGCCAGAAGCAGCTTGGTGTGATCTCAGATAAGCCCAGTTCATGGCACTGTTTCCCCAAAGTGGACATGGTTGAAATAATTCAGTTAAAATAAATCTCAAAGGAGGGAAAAAAACCCTTAAATATATAGTACATTTGAAAAGTTCTTAATGTCCTATAATAAAATGGTATGAGAGCAAAGAATAATTTAATCATTTCATAGGTGGCTCTTCCTAAACTGGGCACTATACATGTCTCAGAGTGTCTCAGAGCTCTTGAACTACATAGGACATTAATGTTAGCTAATCTTGCCATCATGCAGAGACTGACCCTCAAATAAGTTAAGAAGTGGGGTGGCCAGAAAGGTCCAATCTCCCAGACTCCAGCCTTTTCTGCCCTGATGGTCAGGCATCACTCAGTTATAAGGAGAGCATGCCTCTCAGGTGATTATAATCTTACCATCAAGGTTGTCTGAGGCAGTAGGACTCCAACTCCAGGACACCTTTCCCTAGCTTAGTACTGGAACCAGGAATATCAACAAAGTCACATCCTAACAAATGTTGCAGTATTGCCTCCACCATCTTGTACCCTCAAAAAGGGTCAGGATGCCAGCCTGTCCTTGTCAACTCTCTCCTCGTCTCCTTCCCTAGTATCTCCTTTTAGAAAGTGTTTTGACTCTGAGGAGGAAGCACCAAGGATGAGGGTACAGTCTCAGGGAATCCGAGGGAGGGTACATCAAGGACTTTTGCAGGAAGCACAAGCTCCAGCAACAGTCCCATTTCACAGGTCTTCCGTGCAAATGCTGAAAGTAGCTAATTGGACTATCACTTGAGTGCTATACTGGAAGGTGTGTAGTAACTCAGCACACTGAAAGTCAAGTTAAAACTTTGCCAGTTTCTACAGTGTACCGACTCCCACTAGAGCCATGAGCTTCAAGTGCTCTGTGTGATGTCCTGGGTGCAGATTTATGGAAAAGATGTACACTAAGCTCTTGTGAATCAGTCATGAGCCTGTTTGCATTGACTGTTTATAACCCTGCTATAAAAGTCATGCTCCACTCTCTCATGACATGTCGTCTGTGCAGGGAGAGGAAGGCACCTTCCCCAGGCAAGGGCATCCCTGTGCCACTTTACACTGGCATTCAACAGGAACGATGTCCCGAGTGTGTTAATAGCTTCAGTGTCTGTCTAAATCTTCTTTGGTTATGACATATATGTTGTTTATTCAGAAGCTCTAGTCACATCTGTGACTAAAGCAGCTTAGGAATGAAATCCTCCTTTGTCTGGAGTTTTTCATTACTTATTTGTATAAGTATTTGTCTTCATGTATATATGTGTACCATGTGGGTGCCCCAAACCCAGATGTTCTGCAAGAGCAGCCAGTACTCTTATAGCTGAGCCACCTCTCCAGCCTACTGTTTTGTTTCATCTTATTCTTTGTCTTGTTGTGTTTTATTCTTTCTTTTATTGAAAATAGATGTTTTTCAAACAATATATTCTGATCAAAGTTTTCCCTCTCCCAACTTCTCAAAGATTCTCCCCATCCTTCCTCCTTACACTCTTTCTGCCTCTAGAAAACAAACAGGTATCTGAAGAATAATAAGATAAGATAAAACAAAAGTAGACCAGAATAGAAAAAGCCAAACAAACTTGCTCTGTTTTTCACTGTTTTTCTTTTCAGATGAAGTTGTAGTGTGAATACCAAAAGACAGAGAATGGTCTGATGACTTTGAAACTGAAAAGAACAACTCAGGACAAAGTTGCCTTGTCAGTCCTAAGAGAGGGCAAATGCACACTCTCACCATCCGTCCCCGCCTCTAGGGCTAGTGTGCCCCCACCATTCTCCACCAACTTACAAATGAGTGAGACTCAGACACTGGTTATGTTATTTGGCTTTGACAACTAGAGGTATCCCCTAATCTACTCTTCTAACTGCTGGCCTGGCTACTCCCCAGCATTATACCCCAGAATCTTGCTTTCTCCTGGCCATGTGCTCATAGTCCATCTTCCCTCATGGCACCCTCTCCTCCCCTCACTCTTCCTTCTTCTCCTCAATTCTCTCTCCCACAACCAGGTCACTTCAACCCCAAATCCCTCCAGTAACTGGCTGTAGCCAAGTTTATTTAACCAACAGTTTTAAACCAAGGAACAAGGTTTGCACAATAAAAGCTTATGTAAACTTGAGAAGTCACTCATAGGCAAAGGCCTTCTTATATACAATTTAACATTACAATACATAGCAACAGACCAAACCTCAGTACTTAGTATTTTGAATTCTTTCTTTTCCTTAAAACTACTTATGTAGTCTCTTATTCTCACTAGAAAGAAGCACTTACTTATTTTTCCATAGCCATATTTTTGTTCGTTTGCGTTTGTTGTTATGGTTGGTTGATTGGTTGGTTGGTTGGTTGGTTGGTTGGTTGGTTTTGGTATTTGTTTTTTCCAGACAGGGTTTCACTGTCCTGGAACTCACTCCAAGACTAGACTGGCCTTGAACTCACACAGATCTGCCTGCGTCTGCCTCCCAAGTGCTGGGATTAAAAGCATGTGCTCATAGCTATATTTTCTTAATGTTACACTGTAATGGTGACATAATCCTTAACTTATTACACACATAGTACATAGCCTGCTTTTCGGTAGGAAATACTAGGCCAGCATTTTGTCTCCTCAGGAAGCCCAGAGTGGATGTCTGTTATTTGTCTTGGCAGTGCCAGGCCAAGCAGCTTGGCTGTAAAAGGGAGCAATGTAGAATGAAAATCTATAAATCAAACTAAGTCTGCAGTTGTCTTTGTGATTCTTTGTTTTTGACACAGGGTCTTATGTAACCTCAGCTGGCCTCAGACTCTGTAGCCAAGGCTGACCTTGAACTCCTGATCCTCCTATTCCTACTTCTTGAATGCTGGAATTACAGGCCTAGGTCAGTGGTTCCTGAAATGCATTTCATGTATTCCTCACCAAGACCACTGAGGACTGTAAGGCACACTGCTGTTTTACTTGTGAATCACTAAGGCACATGCGATCGTGTATGTTTCATCCTCATAGACTGACAGCTCTCTCTCTCTCTCTCTCTCTCTCTCTCTCTCTCTCTCTCTCTCTCTCTTCCTCCCTCCTCCCCTCCTTCCCTCCCTCTCTACTTCTCTCTCTCTCTCTCTCTCTCTCTCTCTTCCTCCCTTCTTCCCTCCTTTCCTCCCTCCCTCTCTGTCTCTCTCTCTCTTCCTCCCTTCTTCCCTCCTTTCCTCCCTCCCTGTCTCTCTCTCTCTGTCTCTCTCTCTTCCTCCTCCCCCCTTCTTCCCTCCTTTCCTCCCTCCCTCTCTGTCCCTCTCTGTCTCTGTCTCTCTCTCTCTCTCCATGAATGGACGGATTTGGGATCCTTCCAAAATTTAGCAGAGGGTTTGAAACTCTTGCTTTAAGCAAGGGTACTACAGTAATTATATCAGGAACAGACATTTTCTACACTGTCAAATATATAAAAGTTCCTTTGCACTTTCAACACTGATCAACAAGCTGATTGAGTCCATGTTACTCTGACATCTCTTAAAATGTTCTCCTTTTTATTATTTCCTCAAAAATTAGCAAAGCCATCCCAAGAATCCAAACGACAAACACCGTAACAAAAAATGCAAAGACCCGAAACCCCGAGTGAAGAAGCTCAAGTACCACCAGTACATTCCGCCCAACCAAAAAGGGGAGAAGAGCGAGCCACACATGGACTCCAACTATGCCCGCCTGCTCCAGCAGCAGCAGCTCTTCCTACAGCTGCAGATCCTGAGCCAGCAGCAGCAGCAGCAACAGCAGCAGCACTACAACTACCAGACCATCCTGCCCGCACCTGTCAAGTAAGCCTGTGCTTGGGGGTTCATCCTGGCATGACTTGTGCCCTGGCTTTGGGAGGAACCCCAAGTTATGGTAGGTTGGGGATGGCCAAGTTCTTTGCTCAGGGACCACCCTCACTTGGCTGTGGTCCAAGCTTACCACACACAGTGTCTAAAATCCCACAGTGAATGTGACTTGCTATCTAGTCCACCATTTGCCCTCCAGTAGTCTCTGAGCCTTTTACAATTATTCAGGATCCATCAGTATCAACTGCTGTGAGAAAACCCTCTGGGTGCACACTCACCTGCAGGGAAGAAGCAAGGGCAGAAAGGCAGAAGTAAGGGAAAGGTTTGGGGAAAGTTCCCACATGGAAGGCTCTTCCAAGCAGGGAAAGAGGAAGGGCATACAGTGGTGCTGAGACAGCTGCCTGGTCAGTTCCTAAGATAGACGAAAGGCAAGAAGTAAGGACAGCTGTCTGCAGTAGACCATTCCACGTGGCAGACAGTGTGGTATCTTAGACAGTGGAAACCAGGTAAGACTGAGTCATTAAAGACAACAGTTGGATGTTCAAGGGCAAAGGAGCCATGACGAGGTAGTGACAGGATGGGTCAAAGGTGACACACAGGAAATGGTCTGAATGCCCAGGGCCAGAGAAGGATGGCATCTGCACACCTTGGAACCTGTCCTTAGGCCTAGAATAGGCAAGTTTATACCCTCAACTCATTGACTGAAAATGCTTTAAATATTTATCCCAATATGCTTTTTCTGAATAGAAACCCCATCTTTAACTTCCCACATACCCAGCTCTGGAGAGGAGACTAGGAAAAGACAGAAAGTTTGTCATTAGAAAAAAAACTTTGAGTGTACCATTCTGTAAAACTGGACCCCCACCGTCCCTGCAGGTCTGGGCCACTTTTCTAGGAAACCTACTAAAAGATACTGTTACAAAATAATAGCTCCCCATAGGGGAATGATTGTCAATTTGCTTCTTCTAAGATATGATGAAGACTAAATCTGTTGGTAATTCCAACCATACTATGAAGCACATGCTTTAAACATCAGAGTATGGAGAGGGGAAAGCATTTCTGTAACATGTTATTATTTAAGAGCTAACACACCCAAATGAGCTGTTACAAGGGATCCAGGATGGCCACAGAGAGTTGATATGGGTCCCGTGCAGCCGTCACTGCATTTTACTGCTGTCTAAGCCCTGGGTGGCATCCTGCAGCGCTGCCTCTTTGGGTGACTGTGGCTCCACGTGTGACCCACAGTGTGCTCACAGTTCATGCCACCATCACCCTGCAGGCCGGTGAGATTGCTCCTTTTTATTCCATTCCCAGTGAGGAGACTGGGACTGGAAATTCCACAAAAAGACTTTCCCATGACATGTGCCTGGGAATCATCCTTTTAAAGGTGTAAGTGACATACATGCAGGCACAGCACCCACTCACATAAAATAAAGCTTTAAACAAGTTTTAAAGCTTACTGTTTTGTTTGTATGCGTGTTCTACCTGCATGTGTCTGTGTGAACCATGTGTATGACTAGTGCCTGAGGAGGTCAGAAAGGGCATCAGATCCCCAGGACTAGAGTGACAGATAGTTGTAAACTGCCATGTGGGGCTGAGAATGAAACTCAGGTCCTTAAGTGCGCTTAAGTGCTGAACCCACTCTTCGGCCCCAAAATAAAAAATTATGCAGCTTACCTCTTTACCTGAGGAGAGGACATCTAAGGCATAGGGAGGACACCAGACTCCACATACCCTGGCATTCCCTGAGGCTTCAGTTCCTCACTCTTCCATAGCGTCACTTGCTACCACAACCAAAGAGCCATCTAGTGCCATGTGTCATTTAACCACAGGAAGGCTGAACTCAAGTTTTGGTCAGTTCCCAGATCTGAAAAATGAGAGTTTTGTTTTCCAACACACTGATAATCTTTACCAGAGATCCATCACAAACAAACAAACAAAGCTACAGCCAATTCTAGCCAGCACTGCATAGTCCCAACATGAGAGAAGGGAAGGCTGTAGGCTGTACATTCAAGTCTAGCCTAGGCCATATCACAAGACCCTATCTAGAAAACAAGACAAAAGCCGACACTCTGAGGGAAGGGTCTCTGCAGATATCTGTGCCTCCTTATTACCACAGGAGCAAACCTGCAGAAGCCCACCTCAGGACTCAGAACCTCAATATTCTCATGATTTAGGTGAAAAGAGAATTCAACTTTTAAAATAACAAAAGGGCTGGAGAGAGGCTCAGTGGTTAACAGCACTGACTGCTCTTCCAGAGGTCCTGAGTTCAATTCCCAGCAACCACATGGTGGTTCACAACCACCTGTAATGGGATCCGATGCCCTAATTCTGGTGTGTCTGATAACAGCTACACAGTGTACTTATATAAATGCAATAATTAATTAATTAATAAAATAACAGAAATAAGTTACAGTGGACCATAAGCACAAGTATAGAATTTCAACCAAAAAGTAGCATAAAGTATTTTATGTGTGCACGTGTGGCTGTCAGAGTCAGTATCAGGTGGATTCTCTGTCATTCTTCACCTTATTAGGCAAGATAGTATCTCTCGATGAACCTAGAGCCCACTCATTAGTAGCCTGTGAGCTTGGCCAGCAAGCCCCAGGACCCTTCTGTCTCCACCTTCCCATGCTGAGATTACAAACTCAGACCTCTGTGCCCAGCTTTATGTAGGTGGGGATCTAGACACAGGTTCTCAAGTTTGCAGGGCACTTTACCAACTGTACTATCTACCTAGCCCCATACTAATACTTAGCTGTATATTCTCCAGAGACCAATATAACTAAACAAGAAACAAAAGGTGGCCTGGGAATAGGACATCAAATAATAAAGCACAGTATGGCTGTTATTCAAACTTCATGGCAAGATTGACTCAAAACATACCCATCAATGTTCTTGTGGCAACAATGTTGAATGGCAGTAAAACCAAATGCATGGATTGAGTTCTTACAACTCTAAGATGAGACATTAGACTCTCATCATTTCACCCAGACCTCAAAGAACTTTATTTTTAAGACTAGGGTTTTAACTGCATCATATCAGGCAAGTGCTGAAAGGTGCCCATGTAACTGTGGTAGTGCTCATGGGTACACACAGGCACCAGAGCTAGTGCAGTCTTATAGCTTTCCTTGCAAGGACACTGAGCCAATCCCAGTCCTTTGCACCTTCTGCATCAAGCATAGAGTGGCCTTCTGTGTGTCCTCCATACAAACAGACGGAGCCTCTAGGGTTTTGAATGGAGGAAGATGATGCATTTGACATTTCCACAATACTGAGTTTTCCTGTCTGTGTCCACAATCAATTCTCCTTATAAGATGACAGATTGTTAATAGACCCAAACCTAGAGCGAGCTTGTTGTAAGCTCTGATTTCTTTTTTTCTTGAAGAACTGACAAGAACAGCAGCAGCAGCAGCAGCAGCAGCAGCAGCAGCAGCACAGGTGTGCCGGCGAGGAGGCCAGGACCCCTGCCTTCTAGCTTGGATGACTTAAAGGTGATGACTCCACCTCCAGCTCTTCACCTCTGAGTACCGTCCTTACACACGAGCAGATGGCCAGGTTTGCCTGTCAAGTGCCCAGTTGTCTGAACGACTTTAGCAAAACACTAGCACCCTTTATGGGACTGCTTTCTTTTTATTCCACTAGGTGTTAGATGTCAAATAGCTGATCTAATTCTCGTTTACTGACCACATGCCTTATTTGAGCACCATGAGAAGAGACCACTTCTCTGTAGCAATTACTACAATATCACCCATTTTCTAATTACTGCTCACAGGCTCTGTGTCTCCTCTGTAGACTTAAGTTTCTCACAGTGTGCACAGATGGAAAAAGTCTGTTTATATGCCAGTTTCAGACATCTACAGGCAGTATCAGCATCCCTCTGTGGGCAACAAAGGGATGCTCTGGTGTTTATGTGTGGGAGACTCATAAAACCAAGCCTCTGATCTGCTTTTGCCTCCAGGTGTCAGAGCTGAAAACAGAACTCAAACTGAGGGGTCTGCCAGTGTCAGGAACTAAACCAGACCTCATTGAACGCCTGAAACCCTACCAGGAAGTGACCAGTAATAACCTTGCCACTGGCAGTATTGTGGCAGTGTCATCAGCAGCTATTGTCACCAGTAACCCAGAGGTCACAGTGACACTGCCAGTCACAACACTGCATAATGCTGTAACCAACTCTGTGTCCACTTTCAAGGCAGACTTGCCACCTTCTGGATCCAGCAGTGTGCCCCATGTCGAAAATGCCCATTCCCCTTTGCCCATCTCGCCATCACCCTCCGAGCAGTCCAGTCTCAGTACCGATGACACAAACATGACAGACACCTTCACGGAGATCATGACCATGATGTCACCTTCCCAGTTCTTGTGTTCATCTCCCCTGAGGGTGGCAAGCCATGAGGACAGCCTGAGCCCCACCAGTAGCACCCTGTCAACCCTAGAACTGGATGCCGCTGAGAAGGACCGCAAGCTTCAGGAGAAGGAGAAGCAGATTGAAGAGCTGAAGAGGAAACTGGAACAGGAACAGAAGCTGGTGGAAGTCCTCAAGATGCAGCTGGAGGAGGAAAAACGTGGGCAGCAGCGACCCCCAGGTCCTCAGCCCAATGGTTCCACACATCCCTTTACATCAGATCTGAAACTTGGCAATGTCCGGTCCTCCGTCAAAGATGAGACCTCACTCCCTGACTGCTCCAGCCCCCAGCAGTCCATCCCAGTGCCTGGCCATTCTGTAGGCCAGCCCATCTCCACAGGTAGCCAGACCCTTGTTGCCAAAAAGGCTGTGGTCGTCAAGCAGGAGGTCCCCATGGCCCAAACAGAGCAGCAGAATGTTGTCTCGCAGTTCTACCTGAGCTCCCAGGGACAGCCACCTGCCTTTGTTGCTCAGCCTCAGGCCTTACTGACCACACAGACAACCCAGCTACTGTTACCGGTGTCCATCCAGGGTTCAAATGTTACTTCAGTGCAACTCCCAGTAGGCAGCCTCCAACTCCAGGTACGAAGTGTGTCTCACAGTGTTGCCATATAGCGAATACTGCAGCCAACCTTGAGCTGCTGTGTTGTGAGCTAGAGTTTCAGAAGGCGTGGTGTGGGTGTGGGGCAGGGTTGGTCTGGCTTCACTTACTGCGTTTATATCATAAAAACCAGCAGAGTGGTCTCCTGCTCTGTCCTTGAGAGAGCGCATGTTGCTCTCAGAGCAGACTCAGGTTCATTCCTAGCATCAGCATCGGGCAGCCACAGCTACCTGTGACTTCAGTTCCAGGATATCCTGTGCCCTCTGATTTCCTTGGGGACCTATACATATGTGCACATAAACTTGCAAAGGCACACAGACATAAAAATACATATTTAAAGATTAATGGCATTAGCATAGGCTGTGTGCCTTGAACACTTCACACTCTGCCCTGGTTCTAAGTAACAGTCCATTTCTAGGAGCCTGAGGACAGCTCTGACAGGAAAATCCATTTCTTCTGCCTAAGGTTGGTGGCAGGGGCCATATCTGTTCTTGGGACATTTATATAAGAATGCTTGAGCTGAGGAAAGCATGGAGTGGGCTGGTTCTGATGCAGAGACCTGCAGGTTGGGTATCTTGCTGTATAGTGCTTTTCTGGTGGACCTTATCCAGATGTGGCCATAAAGAAAACAAGAAGCCATGTGAGCCAGTGCTTCAGCTTTAATCTACCCAGTACCTGTGGCAGAAATAAGCTCACATCTTAGATCAGGAGGCAGTACTCAAACACCTCAGCAAGTATAAAGCAGTCGAACACCCCTGCTTGGTGTGCAGAGGTGTGCAGGGCACCTGTGAGTTAGAAATCCATTCGGTAACGTATATTAGGAGGACAATGGATACAAATCTTTTGTTATAGTTGATGCAAAAACAGAGCCTTTTTCTAGTGGGCCTGTGTACAGCTGTATGTCCAGCATCTCTGGCTGTTCCCAGGCTGTGTATGGTACAAGCTTCAAAGCAGTACTGTAGGCTGTTGGGTACCTATCGGAGGTACTTCTACATGGGTTACAGACCTCTAATGTGCAGAGCTGTCTTGTTTCCATTTTCTGCCTTCAAACTTTTCAACTAAAATCTTAGCCACATTAAGGAACAGTAAGGTCATAAAGACAGCTGTCTGGCATTTTGTCACTGCCTTAGGATTGTCATCAAGCTCACTCAGGGGAAGTTGACAGAAGTCCAGCATGTTGTTCACTGGGTGACTGTACATAATGAAGTACTGTGTTTCTCAGGAAGCTAGACAATTTTGAACTCTCAGTCCCCATCTCCAGGGAAGTAGGGAGGGGTGACAAAAAGGAAGAAATTACTAAAGATCAGATATATACAGAGAACCAAAGTAAGTGACTATAGTCATTGTGTGTTACGTCATCTTAGCTATGAATCCCAAAGCAAAGTTACACTGCATTATAAACTCAATTCCAGATGTGCTTCTTGACGCTAAGATTAATTCTTGTTTACTCCCTAGACACCAGCACAAGGAGGCGTCCAGGCTCAGCCTCAGGTAGCTGCAGCCACACAGGTCCCAGCAGCAGCCCTGCCCTCAGCCTTGGCCTCAGCCCTGCCTCAGAAGCAGGAGGCCTTCCCACAGCATGTGTTGGTCCAGCCTCAACCAGTCAGAAAGGTAGGATGCTTACAAAGACAGACTGAAACTATGCTTTCTGTCACATCTCCCCTGCCAGTGGCATCATCCCCAAAGCCTATTATTTTGGAAGGAAGGCTGTAGTCCTCAGTCATAGAACAGACCTTGGATCCACAGATACTTTGTCTAGGATGAGGGGAAGTCTCTAGTGTGAAAGATGGTTGAATAGTCCAAGCCTTTTCCAAGTAAGTTCCCAGAGCATGTTTTTATAATTCCAGTATAGTAGATTTATTGAATTTTGAGGTATATTTCTTTTCTAATTAAGTGTGCTGTTCCCTAGGGAAAGGTAATTGAAGATAAAAAGATACTTCTGGGATTTCTCTCTCAAGTTAGAATTTGTATGTGTTTCTCTGTAAGAGTCTGTGCCATATCATGAGGCAGAGCTGGGAGGTCAGGTATCACTCACCTGTGATTCCATCACAGGGAGTCCGAGGGCAGCCTGGGCTACATAGCCGGACCCTTTCTCTGAAAGTGGAAGAAAAGGCCACAAAAACAGTCGTTCTTAGCTAGGCTTAGAGCTTTGATCTGAACAGGTAATTAGGCACTGCAGTCTGATAAACTCAGGTAATCCTGAACCATGGGTAGTGAGACACTTGAAGTTAAACAGAGGCCCCACTTATCAACAGCACCATTGACATGAGTGAAAAGGGAAAAGTCATTCATGACCAAGCGAGAAGCCGCAGTACCACTTAATGTAGTCTGTAAGTTTAAAGGAGGCCCAGCTTTCTTTGGTCTAGGGAAGAGAGGCCGCAATGATAGGCAGTATAAATTAGGGTTCTCACTTCATCTCGGAATCCTAGGATTAGGAGTCGTTATTTCCATAAAGTGGCGTTTGCCACATAGAAGGAGACTCACAAATACTAAGTGCATTGGAGAGAGACTTGTGTACTCACTCATGTCCTCTCATAGTAAAAAGTGTTTGCACTGGGGCTGCAGAAATGCCTGAGTGATTCAGAACACCATGTCCTCTTCAGCTTCCATTCACACTCACCAGGCAGGCACATGGTACACAGATACACATGCAAGGCAAAATACTCACACACATAACAGAGAAACCAATCTATCTGTCCATGGTGACATAAGAGAGAAGCCACTTTGTTTGAAGACATTGGTGGTATAAAGTCATTTTGGTGATGAAGCCAAGCCCTGTAAGACACAGTACTGTGTAAGTAATGTGGCCCTTAGTTTATAAAAGTCATCCACACTTGAGCCTCTTCATGGAGTCATAAGAAACACTTCAGAGTTCCATGGAAACTGGTTTCCCTTTGGCCTGCTGACACAGAAAGTGGTTCTTTAGAAGAGGTGAGACATGACTGCTACCCCTATGACAGCTTGTCGCTGGGAGGGCTTGAGTAGCACCCCTCCCCGGGGTGGCAGCAAAGGAGGTCCAGGATAATGAACTGGGAAATGCTGAGGGAAGAAGTCTGCAGGTGGTTCCGTGGGTCCAAGTATAAAGAAGGCCACACTGAGTACAGAGCCACAGAGGCCACCCTCTGTGGAGCACTGATGAGGCGAAGAGCAGGTTTGAACATCCAGACCAAAGGATGCTGTGCATGGGTGGGAGGCAGAACCCTATGTCCAGGAAGGGAGGGGACCAGATCACTTCAGTGAGCAAGAAAAACTGCTTGAGCAGTTTTCCTCACATAAGGTACTGCCTGCACGGTACCCACACCCCACCAGTGTCTGCAGTCCTGTTGGCAGCTGCCTTCTTGTCTCCCACTGTCCACTGTCCAAAGTGCCTTCATGCTCCTGACAAAGCTTCCAGCAGAGGGCCTGTGGCCCACAAACCTAGAAGGTGGATTTGTTAGCCTCTGCTCTAAAACATGGGTTTTCTTAAATTCACTGTCACAGGTCTTCACAAACTCGGCACCAAACACAGTTCTTCAGTACCAGAGACAGCCTGGCCCAGCGACCCCGCAGCCCTTTGTCAGTAAGACCTCTAACCCTGCTGTTCAATCTAGAAGCACCCCACTTGTACCCCTGCAAAATGGACCTGGCCCAGCCAGCAAGGTAAGCCATAGTGACAATAGCAGTAAAGCACTGCAGTCATGCTGGCATCTGGAGTGTATGGTGACCAGCACTGGCTCTGCAGGGTGAACAGTGACTTACGTTCCTGCTTGCCCACCAGTTGTCAACTGTATAGTGCTTGGGATCACTGCAGGATCCCCTGGCTGGCCCAGAACTAACAAGTATTTCTCTCTTGTTTGATGCAGCCTAGCTCACCACCCCCACCTCAGCAATTTGTTGTCCAGCACTCTTTGTTTGCGACCCCAGTCACAAAGACAAAAGATCCACCTCGGTATGAGGAAGCCATCAAGCAGACACGCAGCACCCAGTCAGCCCTTCCAGAGGTGAGTATGGTGGTCACAGTCATACCCCAGTCATATTTCAGGGCTTCCTCAGATTATGCCTAGTCCTCTGTTAAAACACAGACTAACAGCGAGGAACTTTATATTTTATCTGGCTGGTTTTAATTGACCTGTGAAGACTCTAAGCCACTTGCCTACAGCAAGTGTTGGGAGCAGCCGTGATAGTGGGGCCTCAGGTGCGGGTTGTGTCTCCTTGGAGCCCCCCTGGGTCCAGTGAGCAGAGTGAGAGCTCTCAGTTACAAAAAGCATCTAGACTCTATTCACCTAAACTCATCCAAGCCCTGCCTCTCCAAAGTTCCCTTTCACAACTGAGGGCTTTCTTGTGAGAAAGGATTGCAGCCTCCCAGAGGACCTGAGTGCTGGACCTGACAGTAGAACACAGTGGATCCAAGCAAGAACTCACAGCAACTGGCCAGAACTGTGTGCAGCCCCATGCCCCATGTTCTATGGAGCACTTCTCAGGGACACATGGTGTCTTGCTGTATTTGCTGTCTAAAACATGAAGGGTGAAGAAATGCACAGTGAGCATCTGCTGTAGTTTACAGGACGCAGAGGAAAGACAGCCTTCCTAATTGTGAGCATCCCAAAATCAATAGAAACTTCACCTATGAGGAAAATGATAGATTTAAAAAAAAAAAAAAAACAAAAAAAAACCCTTAAACCCTACAATAAGAGTCAAACAAATAGATACTAGCCTGCCCTTCCCCAGTCCATTTGGAAGTGGGATCTCTTCCCCAGGGAATAAAATAAACTACCAGGTGGTCTTAGTAACAGCAAGCAGGCAGGCAGCCCTCACCGTGGAGCACGCCTGTCGAGTGCAGACTCACTGGCACTTCCTAGCTCATGTACATAGCAACAGAAGCCAGGGGTCGTCCCGGGGTTGCATGTCACCGGCTTAGCTCCTAGGCTAAGACTGCATCAGCACCTCTCAGTCTCACTGGGAAAGACTTCAGCTCCACCAATGACGGAGTCGGGCCCTGCCGATTCTGCCTTCCCAGGGCAACAGCTATAAACTGGTCATCATATGGAAGCCGAGACAGTGTGCTCAGCACTGTGGTGTAAGCCCACACTCAGCAGAGAACAACCCAGCCCAAGGTCTCTCTTTCGGCTACATTTGCAGGGAGTCGGGGTTTCTGGTAGAAAGTGATAGTCACTATGGCCTGCAAACCACAGGAACAAGCTGTGAGCTACTGATGAGAAAATCAAGAGAAGTTCTAAATTCTGAATCCACAGCCCCAGCTGAGCCCCAGCCACAGAGCCTTGGCGTAAATGCCTAGCAGCCCAGCCGAAAGCAGAAGACAGACAGAATGAGAGCTGTCTGCCCCAGAAGCATTTCAGACCATTCCTCTGAGCAGGCAACCAAACTAGCATCTTCTGATAGTCAGGAGGATGGAGAAGCCACCAGTGAGGTGAACCCCAAGCTGAGAAAACAAGGCTCACCCTGTGTTTCCATCCTTTATAAATGTAAACAGATAGAGGATTTTTTTTTTTTTAAAAAAATACCAAATGGAAATTCTAAAACTAAGAAAAATACAATACTTGGGAAAAAATCATGCCAAGCAGTGGTGCACACCTTTTTTTTTTTTTTTAATTTCACAGAGCTTTATTGGGTAGGACAGAGGGCCACATTTCTACCTGTTTAGCCACCAAACATTTAAACTGCTATTGCTCTGAGATCCCTGGTGATCTTCATGATCTCCATTGGAGCTTGAAGAGAGTATGACCAGGAAAGCCCAAAGCTTCCTTCCTTAAGCACAGGCAATATTATTTACAGTTCGCCTTCACACTGGAAGTGAAAATCATACTGGAATTTATCACTAAACCAAATTTACTTTTCCTTCTTAAATGTCTTTGCTACACAGTTTCACTTTTCTGGTGACTTCTTGTTCTTAATTTCTTGGTGTATACAATGTCTTCATCCTTCTTCAGAGTTTTTGCATCTCTCTTGGCCCCTCGAGTTACTCTTGGCTTACGTTCATTGTCCAAAGTGACTCTAGTTTGTCTGGATCTCAGACACCTAACATCTGAATCTCCAGAGACTCCTTTCTCTTGCTGGGTCTTTATCGAGATTTCTGCACCTGATCTGCTTGTTTTCTCTTCTGCTTCATGAGGCTGGGGAATCTCCGTCTGTCCTCCAGACCTCAAACATGTTCTTTTCCCACTGACTTTGCCCAGAGATGAAGACTTCTTGGTTCCATTATCTGGATTCTGCGGCTCTGTCTCCTGGGAGATCTTCATTGTTTTCTCATTTTTCTCTATCCCAACCTTCTCTGCAGACGAATCAAACTTGGGGCTTGGCTGTTTTTCAGTTTTCTTTCTGTACCTAGAGCTCTGGGGTATTTTTTGATCTGGAATGGCTGGGTTCTCTCTTTTGGCTTCCATTTCTTCTGTTTGCATAATGGTGCTAATGTGCTCTTCCACAGATTCACGTTTATTTGACACACTTCTCAGGTGTTTCACCTTCACCGGCTCAGGTGATACATGCCTCTTGGTAGAAGCAGCCCTTTGTTTCTTATGTACAGGTTTCTTATCTGTTGCTTCCTGCTTTGGGGTTACAGAGCACAAAGCCCTGGTTCTCAAAATTCTTCCATCTCTTGCAGACTTCCTGTTGGGGGACAGGTAAAGGTTGCTTTTGCTTTGTAATACTGGTGCACACCTTTAATCCCAGCACTTGGGAGGCAGAGACAGGTGGACCTGACTTTAAAGACAGCCTGGTCTACAGAGCGAGCTCCAGGACAGCCCGGGAAAAACAGAGAAATCCTGTCTCTAAAAAATGGAAGGAAGGAAAGAAGGAAGGGAGGGAGGGGGGGAGGGAGGACAAAATTGTAGATAAACTTAGCAGAGGGAAGGGGAAAGAGGGAAAGTCATCCTGAGTTAGCCCATTCCATTGTGCTATTATTTGATGTCACTTAACCTTTAATTAGAATAAAAGCCTACACACATACACACACACACACACACACACACACACACACACACACACACACCCCAGTGACTAGAACCTGAAGAGCTTGTGTAATGGTTTCCCACAGTGTAACTCAAAAGCCATAGAAAGAGAAGCAAGACAGTGGGAAAGCTAAGTACTTGACAAGACAATAGCTCGTGTGTTCAGCTTTGAGGTGTTTAGGATTCCTGTTACATCGTAGCATTCACGTTACATCATAGCATTCCACGTTACATCGTAGCATTCCACGTTACATCGTAGCATTCACGTTACATCGTAGCATTCCACGTTCCTTCACAGTCCCGTTATCAGAAGTGGGGAGAAAAGCAGTCCATCGCATAAGGGGAAAACCACTATGTGACTAATGTCAGGTATTTCATCAATGATGGAAAAAGACTGCCAAGCTAGCTAAGTGACCTTGCTATCTGAGCCAGATGAACCAAGTTTCATCCACAGGACTCACGTAGTGAAAAGAGAGAACCCTCTCCTGCAAACTTTCTTCTGACCTCTACCATGCATTACGGTACACATGTAACAATATGTATGTGGACAAGCACACTCACAAAATAAATGTATTTTTTTTAAAGTAATGGAAACCAGAGAAAGTGGAGCAGCATTGTTTTAAGTCCTTAGTGAGGAGGGTTCTCAGAGACTACTAACCAGGTCCGATGTCAGGTAAGCCTATCCTTTAAAGTAGACTCCAAAGAACTTCAGGTAAACAACACATAATCTGTCAAACACGAAGACATGGATTTTAAGTCAAAGATTGGGCAAAACACACTATTCAAACAAGAAACTTACTAGATCTGCTTGTAGCAAAAGACTTAAACATATATATTACTAAGGATGGTAAGTAGCTAGTGCACAGACCCTCAGCAGTCACCAGTCGCCAGGTAAATGCAGTAGACCCGCATCTTCATCCCACAGCCATCTCAGGAGGTGCAGTGGGGATGCAGAGCACCTGCTGTTGGGAACACAGGTAATCCTGGGAACCAGTTTGGCAATTGTCCAAGATGTTAAGTGCACACCCACTCTGAAAGCCATTCATTCTACTTCTCAGTACTTACCAAGAGAAGGCAGGGCATGGTTGTGCAGAGTTGTGCACAGATTTCTGTAGCAGCCTTAACAGCCCAAAAGTGGGACGTCTACCAGCAAGTGAGTGAGCGAGCAAGCAGACATTCCCATACATGGAATACTGATGAGCAGAAAAATCAGTAAACTATCTGTAAGCTGCATACTGCATCATGGCCACAGCTCAGAGTAATGACACTGCATAAGAGTGCACCTCCCATACCTTAAGAACATGTCTGAGGCACTTGATGCATTCTGAAGGACAGTGGGTCCTGGAGGTGAGGGGCTTCCCAGTTAACAAATGTTGATCTTGTTGATGAGTTCCTAGACACATACACATCAGAACATTAAACTCCATGATCTGAGCTGTCTTAGTTAGGGTTCTGTTACTGTGAACAAATACCATGACCACAGCAACTCTTATAAAGAAAAGCCAGAAGCATGGCAGCAAAGGCAGACATGGTGCTGGAGAAGTAGCCAAGAGTTCTACATCTGGATTTCCAGGCAGTAGCAAAAGAGAATGAGCCCCTGTTCCTAGCTTGAGCTTCTAAAATTCCAACCCCCCTCCCCCAGTAACACCTACTCCTCAGGTCCTAGTCTTTTCAGGTGCCACTCCCTGTGGGCCAGTGGAGATGGTTTTCATTCACACCACCCCGCACGGTAAGTGTCACTTAAGTGTCAAGTAGACCACAAAGATGACGGTGTGCAGAGTATGCTTATCTTTAAGTAAATCAATTCTTGTTAAATGCAGATTAATTCAGACACTCTTAGAATAAACAATTAGAAATCTCCCAAAGTGCCATTCAGTGAAAATAAGGCACATATGGAAGTCACAGAGTTGACTTCTTCCTTGGCTTAGTTGACCTATCAGGCTGTGTTATTTTGACTTAAGTATCTCCATTTCCCAGGCAACTCAGCTGTTGTCTAGACTCTCAAACGTTAGAGTAAAGCCAAGGCTCAGTGAACCCCTCAGTGCAATACAGAGGCTGCCCCTGGTGCAGGTGGCTAACTCTGCTGTCCTTGGCTGCAGGTTTCCAGTGTGCACAGTCAGCAGATGGATGACCTCTTCGACATCCTCATAAAGAGTGGAGGTAGGTCAAAGGCTGGACACAAGCCTCATACCACAGGCCCAGGACAGCCTTTCTCTAAAGCTGCATGTTGTCCTGGAAACTGGAAAACATCCAGTTCTAACAATGGGCAGTTCTAAACCTGTGCAAGCTAGGCCATTAAACCACATAACAAAGGACATAAAGCCCTTCAGTTCCACATTGAAGGATGGCCTGATGTTAGATCCCCATAGCTGTCGCCTGGAACAAAGTAAAGACTTCTCGCACAGCAGAGCTGAGCCAGCTCTGACCTCTGCTGATAACCACAAACCATGTTCTGTGCGCCAGTCTCATCATGGGTGAGAACTTTCCAGTACCTTAGCTTGGACTCCCTCTGTTATTCTATTAAAATTCAGAGTACGTCTACATATACGTTATCGGGGTAGTAAGATTACTCAATGGATAAGGTGCTCACTGCCAAGCTTAATGACCTGACTTTGATACCCACAATCCACATCATGGAGGAAAACTAACCCCAAGTTGTTCTCTGACCTCTACACACGTTCTGTGGTAGCATGCATATATATATATATGCATATATGTACATATATGCATATATGTATATATATATGTAATAAACTGTAGTTAAAAATAAAGTTTACAGTGTGTTGTCTTTAAGTCAGACATTAGCTCCCCCCACCACACCCCCTGCAAAAAAAAACAAAAACAAAAACTGCCCGTCTTAGGATTTTATTGCTATGAACAGACACCATGACCAGCATGAGTTTTATAAAGGACAGCATTTAATTGGGGCTGGCTTACAGGTTCAGAGGTTCAGTCCATTATCATCAAGACAGGAGTATGTTAGCATCACAGCATCCAGGCAGGCATGGTGCAGGAGGAGCTGAGTTCTACATCTTCACCCGAAGGAAGCCAGGAACAGACTGAGCACCCTCAGGCAGCTAGGAGGAGGGTCGCTAAGCCCACCCCACAGTGACACACTTCCACCAACAAAGGCCACACCTTCTAATAGTGCCACTCCCTGGGCCAAGCATATGCAAACCATCACACTGCCTCAGCTCCTGTGTCTTTAAAAGTAAGCATAGAATCAGTTTTTCAGAAACTTCTTGGAATGGTTGCAGTCCAGTGGCAGAGCACACACACACACACACACACACACACACACACACACACACACACATACGTGCATGTGTGCACACACACAGGTCGCATAATGCCATACTAAAGTCCTCTGGTAAAATAAATCCTAGAGTTTGAAGTAGTAATTAATGTTTTTCTATCTGTTTTGAACACATATGAGCAGATGCTGATACCCTGGGCAGAATCTGTGGCATAGTGAAGGACATTGCCATCTGCATGTGGGTCACATAAATAAGTGGAATTCTGCAAAGAACTATATTGGTCTTTTAAAATATATTAAAGTCATGGTTAACATAAACTGAAAACTTGGGAGTTAAAAAATAAATGTGTATTTAAAAATCAGAACATACAATTTTTGCTCAATCTGATAAAGATAAGTTTTTTTTTCCTCAGTGGTTAATAATAATACTTGTGGGACTGAAGGGATGGTTCAGTGGTTCATTGGCTGCTTTCCCAGAGGATTCAGGTTCAATTCCCAGTGTCACATGGAGACTCACAACCATTTGTAACTCCAGTCCTAGGGGGAAATCCAATGCCCTCTTGTGGCCTCCATGGGCACTGCACACACATGGTCTACAGACACACAGGCAGACAAAATACCCAGACACACTGAGCTTTTAAGTCTATGGTTCATTAAGTCTTTCCCCTACACTATATTCTCAGAGAAATGAGAACTGGACATTTAATCCTAGGACTCAAGAGGCAGAGATAGGCAGATCTCTCCCAAGTTCCAAACAGCCTGGTCCACATATTAAGTTCCAAATCGCCAAGGCTACACATAACCAGAACCTTTCTCAAAACAACAGGGGAGGAAATTATTAAAAATCATCTAAGTGAGCACTAGTGTGTCTATAACAGAAGGTCTGTTAGTTTTCCAGTTGCCCTGTTAAGGAGTCAATATGATCACGTAGGGAGATGACTCCATCATTGTGTGTCATGCAAGCCTGAGGACCTGAGTTTGGTTCCCCCAGAACCCATCAAAACACAAAAGTAGACACAGTGGCCTATGCCTCTAATCCTGGTGTTGGGAAGGGAAGAATGAGTGGATCTTTGGGGCTTGCTGGCCAGCCAGCCACTCGGGCTGAGCAGACGAGCCCAGTGCAGAGATGACCCCATCCCAAACATAGGGCTAGTTAGATTTGAGGAAGACATTTGCATCTATTTCTGGCTTACACACAGAGAACCAAAAATAGATAGATAGATAGATAGATAGATAGATAGATAGATAGATAGATAGATAGATAGATAGATAGACAGACAGACAGACAGACAGACAGACAGACAGGGACTGGAAAGATGGCTCAACACATAAGAACACTTTCTGCTCCTTTAAAAGCACTTTCTGCTCTTGCAAAGGGCTAGAATTTGGTTCTCACCACCCATGTTGGATTCATAAGTGCCTGTAACTTCAGCTCAGGGGATCAGACACCTCTTCTGGCCTCCATGGACTCCTACAGGAGCACATTCACATGTATGCATACCTAAGTAAAAATTAATTTTTTAAGAATAAATTAAATAAATAATGAATCCTTACTAAGCTATTTACCTATTTAATTGTCCAAAGTTTAGTTAACTCAGAATAAGAACTCTAGAGCAGTGACTGACCTGCCTCACCTTAAGGAAGGGAGGGCAAAGGCCATGATGTCATCTTTGAGTTATTGATAAGGTGTATTGCATCTGTTTTATAACTTTCTAGACTATATTGACAAACTGGAGTACTGTCCAACTATAATGACTTTTTGTAAATTTAAAAAGAATTAGAAGGAGCACGTTTCTCCTAATATGTAAGAAAGGGTGATAGAATAGTCACTAATACAGTCAATGGCAGCAAATGCTAACACCATCAATTCTTCTGCAGAGATTTCCTTCCCGATAAAAGAAAAGCCTTCTCCAATTTCCAAGATGAAACCAGTGACAGCCAGCATCACTACAATGCCAGTCAATACAGTGGTGTCTCGGCCTCCGCCGCAGGTCCAAATAGCACCGCCTGTATCCTTAGAACCTGTGAACAGTTTATCTGCCAGCCTAGAGAACCAGCTGGAAGCCTTCTTGGATGGAGCTCTGCCCTCAGCCAATGACATTGCCCCACTACAGGGCAGCAGTGAGGACAGAGAGCCTTTGTCTCTGATCGAGGATCTCCAGAACGACTTGCTGAGTCACTCCAGCATGCTGTACCAGTCTCACTCTCCCATGGAGACCTCTGAGGCCCAGTTTGTGTCAGGGACGCCCTGTCTGTCTCTTGACCTGTCAGACCCCAACCTGGACAACATGGAGTGGCTCGACATCACCATGCCCACCACATCCTCTGGGCTCACTCCACTGAGCACCACTTCACCAAGCATGTTCTCTACTGATTTTCTGGACCCACAGGACCTGCCACTGCCATGGGACTAAGGTCACAGGTCACTTGTCTCAGAGCTCATAAGATTTGGAAACATGAAAACAATCCTGAGGCCAGTGCTTAGAGCTGGAGCCATAACTGCACTGTGAAAGTTAAAATAAATCGTCACAGAAAAAAAGGAAGGCCACAGCCTGGAAGCCAAGTGTGAGAGACTCCACAGAGACAGTCCTTGTGAAATGCCTTAGATAAAGCCAAAGGCCAGGCTCCATCCGCAGGAAGTGGCTCTGGTCACCAGCCACATTTCATCAGCGCTGCTCTCCTCATGGGCCTAAGAAGAGGCAAGCAGTTCCACTTGAAACACCAGGCTACCATGAGGGAGGGAGGGAGGGAGGGAGGGAGGGAGGGAGGGAGGGAGGGAGGGAGGGAGGGAGGGGAAGAGCAAGCGTACATGTGCTCCTTAGAGTGGCCTAAGCCAGGTCAATAGCAGAGTCAGGCATCTGAACACTCTGGGCAGCTGGCGGCAGCTTCCAGCCAGAGGCTCTGAGTCCCACTTTGAAATCTGTGTGCCTGCGTGATGTCACAGGTCATTTTGTTAGTTTGGGAATCAAAATGAACAACCTTTCACTATAAACATGTCTACAAAATGCTGAAACACAAGAGCCTGGTCTACAGAGTTCAGATACATTGATAGTGCTGCAGCTTCCCCATTGACCTTGGCAAATGAGGTTGGTTCTCCTGTGACGTTAGACATTGACATGTGTTTTGACCTTGTGACCTCTACAATCTTTGGTAGAGTAAAAAGATGGCCATTTAGGGTCCTACTTGGAATAAGTCAGATATCTCTAGAGTACTGAGCCACAGTGTCTCCATCTTTGAAGACTTGCTGACAGACTCTCTCAGGTGACCATACCCATCTCAAAGAACCAAAACAGGCTTCAGCATGGAATTCTTTTCAACGTAATGAGTTAGAAGAATGGAAGGTGTAGGCTGTCTGTCAGACTCTAGGACAGTCCCACCTTGAGCACAGATTAGACCAACCTCCTGTCACCAGCTCCCTGGTTCTCATTGCATAGGCTTATAACTGGATGCCCTGCCTGCTCTCAGTTGTTCTCAAGCCTAAAAACTGAAGGTCTTATTCCTTTTTTTTTTCCTTGATCCTTAACAAAAAGGTTATATTTGTCAAGTGATTTAAGAATTTTCTAAAATGCCTACTGCCACAGGATTTCCACAACTCTTAATCTAGTGAGCTAGTTATTGACAGATTGTAAATAACTGACCAGAGTATTGAACGACAGCTCTTGTCCTATCCCCTTCCCATCCCCTTTAACCTGAGCCAGGTGGGCTTCCTAAATCAATGCCTCTTCCACAGCACAGGGAAATATCCTGACCCATCATCTAGAGAGAACCTTATTCATTTCTGAGGAGGTCTTGCCCCAAACTGATCAGAATGGCCCCTTTCCTGGCTTTAACCTCTGGTGAATAGCACTCTCACCTGAAGCTTGGCATTCTGGTGGGCAGGAGCCACTGAGTTCTGGTAATCCTCTTGTTCAGAATCTGGTAGTCAGTATTGGGAGCCATCACCCTGGTAGCTGGATGCTGTCGTCTGACCAAGCCTCCTGAGGGCACTCTCACGGGACAGTGTGTGACAGTTGGCCCTGCTGCACAGCTGCTTGTGCCCCAGACAGCCCCAGCTGAGGACCTGGGAAGGCATGTTTCCCAGGGGAATTTCAGCTCTAGGTTTTGGTGGAGAGCTTTAGTCCTTTCTCTCCAGCTTTGAGTGTCCAATTTAAAGTAGTATCAAGTATCAGTGGGTTTCTGGAAGCCCATAATTACTACTAGTGTGTTTCTTCCTGTAGAAAAACTTCAACTTCTATAATCCTGAGTTGTGAGTAGAAACAACATTCTGGCCCTCAAGTCCCTTTTTAAGTTATTTTGAAGCTTGCCACAGGACAGACAATCTCCAAACACAGTGGAAACAGAAGGAGGTCATCTCAGTTGTTGGTGTACCTAGCCCATACAGCCTTCAGTCCATCAGGGTCCCATTTCTTAAATGGCAGGAGGCCTCCAGCCACTGGCTTCACTAGCAGCCTGCTCCCTCATAGCACCCCTTGCCCTACTCTCCTGGTTCAAGCATCCTGTAGGTACATGTGACACTAGTAACATGAGAGCCACTTGCTAGGCCTTTCCCACATGTTCTGGACAAGAGTGGGCATCCTTCCCATCAGCTTACATAAAAGTGTCATGACCAAAGGCCACTCTATAGAAAGGCCTCTTGACCAGCCCCAGCCCTCAGTGAATGCATTGAAAAAGGTGTGTGTCTGAAGATGAATTTGTTGTTTAAAGCTAGTTTCAGGCCAGCAAGATAACTCAGCAGGTAAGGGTGTCTGCCAACAATCCTGAGTGAGGGACCGAGCTTGAGCCCCAGAACCCATGTGGCAGAAAGACAGAGCTGACCCCCACAAGTTGTCCTCTGACAGAAGTGTGAAGTTATTTCACAGCCATTAAAGCACATTAAACCCCACAGTGCGTGTGCATGGTAGACGTGTAGTGTAGGCTTCTATTTGTATCCTGTTGCCAAGAAACTTCCTCCTAGAAGCCTGGAGTGCCGCAGTAGTGGCTTCCCCAGCCTCACTGCTTTGCCTAGTCCCACAGTTTAGTGGTGTCAACAACTTTCTGAGGCACAGATCTCCAGCCTTACTGTGGTGGGATGAGTGGGAAGAATTACACTGTGGCTTCTAGAAAGCTGATGTGTCTGTGGCCTTGTACATTTCAGCAAGGTGTCTCTAGGAAGCCTCTAAGGTTGTTGCACTACTCACTCAGGCATCCAGTCACCACATGAATGCCCTGAATTCATGGAACTTTTCTCTCAAATATCATCTCTGTTCATTTCACACAGATATTTAAATACGACTTAACACTTTCCATTCAAAAGCTCCATGGTTCTTTGACCACATGCTATGCCTTACTTCAGAAAGCCAGCTCCGAGCTGCAGAGTCTGGGAAATATGGCACTGTTGTCAGCCTGCACTCTCAGTCAGCCAACGCTGAGGGGGGTGTGAGAGGAGTGTCCACTTTGTCACCAGAGTGGACCTGAGCTTCCTGAAGTGTTTCTCCATGCAGCAAGGCTGTTCTCATAGTTACTGTAGTACTCTGTGCAGTAACAGCTGAGGAGGCAGCTGTCCCTCCAGTCAGGGCAGCCACTTTACTATCCACAGCAGACCTGACTCAGGGAAGTCGCCAAGAGGAGACCCCATCTTATTTCCACTCTTAGTTGTTGCTCAGTGGCCAGTCTCAGAAGCTCTTTCTGGTAGAAGGCTGGGGGCTCCATTACCACCAGGATTGGCAGAGAAAGCTGAGTGGCTATTCAGTTCTGCCAGCAGAGCAACCAAGTCAGGGCCAGCAAAGTCTTAACATCGTCGCTTGCCTCTGTCCATCACAACACACAGAACACTGAGGATATCAAATACAAAGGGCCCCTCCACCCCGGAGGACCATTAGCCCCAGGTTATCCCAGCACACTAACTGGAAGGCTAGCTTTATCAGGGAACACTGCTCATGCTCACAGAAGGTGTGTTTGGAGAGCATCATCCTGAACGTTCAGCTAATTGTAAAAGATTTTCGTCAAAACTGGAAAGTAGCAGTTCTGATATGTCATTTTTGTTTCCTAGTTCAAACCTTCAATCTCTTTTTCATTTAACAGTCTCTGGGCTATATTTTTATTTGTCCAGTGACTGGGAGTGAGGAGATTGTTTTTTCCATCACTCACTCTGACAGTACCTGAGGTGTCCCTGTGGAGTGGAGGTGTCCCAGGCTTGTGACAGCAGCTTAACAATCTCAGATCTACTAAGTGCTGTCTGGAATCCTCAGAGACACCAGCAGTAAAAGGAGAGCTTTTTGCCAACACCCAAGACAAAGCTTTAGTGAGTGGACAGACTGACTGGGAAGCAGCCCATCTGTCTTACCTCTGCTTTCTGCTGTGAGGAACCCACCCACCAACGGGAGAGGAAGATTTAAAAAAAGGGTTCAATATCTATCAAAAGTACTTGACCTCAAGAAACCAATAGTAACCCAAAATGCTTAAAGGAACCAAAGGCATCGCCAGGTATTTGCCAAAAGCAGCCACTTTGAAAGTTTGAGACCAATGTGATCTCAAGTCAGTCCCCAAACTGTTCCATTTAAGGTTATAATTTTCAGAGATGTAGATATTTCTTGTTTTCCTGTAAAATAGCATAGAGCTGTTTTGTTGGTTTAAGAATAATATACTTGGTAGTAATGCAGAATTATTTTCTTGTATGTCAAGTTTAGTTTTCTGTTGCTTGCAATGGACATGCAGGTGTTTCTCTTCTTTTCATCTTCACATAATGTCTTAGCATCTCACTTCCTGAAAAGAAAGGAGGAAACACCAGTGGGCAGCACCATGCTTGTTGAAGCACTTGTTTAATGAACAGAAAATCATGGCAATCGGGGGTCCATTCGTTTGTTGCCTTTATGTTGTTTTTAAAAGACAAACCATGATGCCTTTGTACTTGCTGTTTGCACCCCTGACTCAATTCTGTACTGTGTCTGAATGCCATACGTTTGCACTTGTACCATACATAGGCGATGCAGACTGTATTTTTATATGTGTGTGCATTTATCATTGGATCTTTTGTACATAGTGGCAGTATTGTAGCTGATCGGGAAATGTTTGATATCAGCAATTTTGCATTTTTGTGTCTCAAATAAAAAACATTTTGATGTACCATGATGTTGTGTATACACAGAAATACACTGTGGGGTGCTGTAGACTTGTGAGATGGGACAGTCTCTGGCAGGACAGCATCTTCAGAATAGCTCCTAGCCAAGCGCAAGCAGGCTAACAGAAAGTAGGCTGCCCACCCCCTGTCCACATACACCAGAAGCTCATAGGTACTCACTAACCTCGGCCAGACCATCAAGATGTGTTCTGCCCTCAGAATCAGGAACCACTGAGCAAAAGGCATTAAAGTATGTGGTCCTTGCCACAGCATGGGCACAGAATGTCCACAGTAAGAACTGGCTCCTCTCTGATGGCAACAACCGCACCAACAAAATGTCCAACCACCCAGAGCTGTGCCCAGCTTCAGTTCAGCGAAGTCTCAAAAGCAACTACTTAAATACAAGTACTTTGTGACCCATATAGAATGATATTTAGAAGTTAGTAAGTGGAGGGAGACATTTCAGCCAAAAGCCCATGGTTAAATTTGATGTAATGTTTTGTTGTGTAAATTTGCTCTGGGACTGGGCCACGCTACCATCCCCCACCCAGTTTCCCTTGAATCCACAGATAAAAGACACACACACAGAGAGTTTGTTCCTTTTCAACGTGCCTTCTTGGCACAATTGCTGGACATTACTATCTCCTGCCTGGAGAAGTGTGCCCTTATCAATACTCTTAGCTCCACACCTCCCACCTGCCTTGAACTTCAATGGTTAGTCCCATCCAGCCCCTGCCAAACATACTGACCATCCAGCTGTAGTAGTGGCCATGGGCCCCATCTCCTCCAGAGACCTTCTCATGCCAAAGCCTGGCAAAACTCCTCTCCTTCCTTTTCCTCCAGGGACCTGGAAGTTCCAGCTGTACCTTCCCCCAGCAATTGACCCGTGGCTTGCTTTACTGACAGATCAAGAACCAACTGGAGAACAGGACCTTAGCGTCAAGAATACCCTTACAATGTTGTATTCCCCTCTTGGATTAGAAGAAACCAAACAGTGGTTAGCTTAATTGACAGTGAAAATCAATGTGACTATGACAATCAGAGAAGGCTAGTCAACAGTTGCAGAAGACAGATATCTGTGTATTTTGGGTGCAAGAGAGCACACAACAGACTAATAAGTGGACTGTCTGCAGTGTCCCTCTTATTACAGACAGATCTGCCTGCCTATAGGATGATACTTCACATGAAACAAAACTGGGACACTAGGGTGGGTGTCAGGAGGAAACTCTTGGATGAGGGCAGAATCCCTGGAGACCAACTGTGCCCTGCCCTTCTCTTTTGCCCTTGCAAAGCAGCAAGTTCAACACTGGCTTTGGTCTGTGGGAAGGGATCCACAAAGGAAGTACCCAGAAATTGGGGTTGGGCCAGTAGGAGACCACAGGCTGCAAGGCTACTGGCCTGGGGCATTAGAATCCCCCACAAATCTCTGGGGTTTTGCTTGCTTGTTTTCTGGTAGTACTGAGCTTTAGAAAGTCTTTAAGGTATTGGGCAAAGTCTTTTGAATGTGTTAGGAGTCTTCGATGCCAAAGCTTTACACTTGGTGATGGCTGCTAATGGGTGATGGCTACATTGTTGCAGATGGGTGATTACTAGTGTGGTGGTTTGTATATGCTTGGCCCAGGTAGTTGCATTATTAGGAGGCATGGCCTTATTTGAGTGAGTAGGTGTAAGCTTGTTGGAGGAAGTGTGTCACTGTGGGAGTGGGCTTTGAGATCCTCCTCCTAGGCATGTGAGAGTAAGTCTGCTGCTGGCTTCCTTTGGGTGAAGATGTAGGACTCCAGCACCATGCCTGTAGGATACTGCCATGTTTCCTGGCTTGATGATAGTAGACTGAGCCTCAGAACCTGTAAGCCAGCCCCAACTAAATGTTGTCCTTTATAAGTGTTCTTGCTCGTGCTGTTGATTCACAGCAGTAAAGCCCTAACTAAGACAGCTAGTCCACGTGATATCCCAGCAGCATGGAATAGACAGGAGGTTCATCAAGATGCTTGAACACCAGAGGTTATTAACAGTTTCGGTTTCGCCTGGTCCCATAATTTTGGGGTTTCCCATTCTCTCTCTCCTCCTAGAGTAGCAGCTGTACTGCCTCCTCCTCTCCACCCCCCTGAGCCCCAGAGTTCTGTGTGTCTGCCTTTTCCCCTTTGCCCCCCCCCATGTGTGTGTGTGTGTGTGTGTGTGTGTGTGTGTGTGTGTGTGTCTGATGCCTAGCTGTCTATCTCTGAGGGTCTCTTTCCTCTGCCTATCTCTCTCTGAGTGTCTGTCTCTCTCTGCCTATTTCTCTCTGTCTCTGAGTGTCTCTCTGCCTATCTCTGCTATCCTCTCACCCTTCTTCTCCTCCCTCTCTTCTTCCTCAAGTAGTCATGTAAGGGTCTAAAAATGGCCGAAGGAAGACCCCAAACTCAGATAGTATGCAAAGACAAAGAGCATTTGTTCTGCAGAAACAACCAGCATGTGGGGGCCAACCATTCATCAAAACAGTGACCCCAAACAAAAGTGTACAGGCCTTCTTATAGGAACTGGGGGAGCTCTCTAGAAGGATTAGGTAACCTAAAACTTCACTGGTGGGTACTAGGGTGTCATAGGTGGCCAGTGGTCTGCATTCCTATGTCATGAATGTTTAATCATGGGATGGGATAGGGCGGCCCAGCACAGATGGGCTATTCTGAGATAAGATATTTCCCTGTTTTTGTGGTTATCCCTAGGCTGTTCTTTGGGAGGGGGGTTTTATGACCTTGTTTCTGGGTTTTATGGTCTGTTCCTGGAGCTGGTGCCTATGGTTTTCTTTTCTAAATCAGGCCTGGTCTTTCAGTGGAGACAGATGTGGTTTATGTCATCCTTTCTGTTACATGTGATTTAATTCTACTAGGTTCACCTGAGTGCCAGGATTACAGCCATATATCACTGCACCCAAAATATGTAATACTGGAGATACTAGGCAAGCACCTTACTAGCTGAGCTACATCCACCCCTTCTTGCTGTTTTCAGACAGGGTCTCACTAAGTTGACCTGACTGGTCCTACATTCATTCTGTATACAAGGCTGGCCTTGAACCTCCTGAGTAGCAGGAGGTTCCAGGCCACCTGGGATGCCAGTCAGGCCCTGAGGGCTCTGCTGGATGCCAGTTAATATTCATATGACTCAGAAGACGAGTCACCACAGCATAGCTTTTCATTTATGTGACAAGAAAATATGCAAATGAGAAAAGAAGCATCTGCTGAGTTCATCAGTTGCTGAAGGCCCCGACTGATGGGCATGCATGCCTCAGAGCCTTCTGTAGTAATCAGTGAGGACACAGACCTTTTCTCCTTCTGTGGGAATCAGTGAATGGTACCTCTTAGTATTACCAAACTGGCCTCAAACTCATGGAGACCCACAAGCCTCGGCCATCTGAGTGCTGGAATCAAATGTCATGCCCAGAAAGAAGGGGCCTTTAATCTAGGTTAACCACTTAGACATATGGGTTTCAGCACACAAGACTGCACAGTGCGGCCAGGGTTGACAATTTAAGTTCAATTCCCCAGGACTCATATGGAGAAAGGGAACCCATTCACAAAATAAATATAAACTTAAAAAGTTGATACTTTGCACATAGAACTGACTATAGCTCAATAAACTATTCCAATAATGTGGCCCATCTCAGCCCTGATTAGCCTCCAGCCTTTTTGCTGCTGCCTCAGTCTCACATACACACATTTAATGAATGGATAGATAGATAGATAGATAGATAGATAGATAGATAGATAGATAGATAGATAGATAATATAAATATAAAAATTTTGATGACCAAGATGGTTCACTTGCTCCCAAGCCTGAAAACCTGAGTTCAGTCTCCAGGACCTGCATGGTGGGAGTAGAGGACCAGCTCCCACAGGTTGTCTTCCGACATCCACATGTGAATGACGGCACACACACCCATATAAACACAATTTTAAATATTAGAAAAACCCATAAGATATAACTTTCTTCCCTGCCAGACCACATCTCATTGGCAAAATTGACCAAAAGCAAAAGGTGGGAAGCCACACCAAGCACAGAGTGGAAGAAACATCAGAAGTGCCACGCTGTGCTTGCAGAAGCAAGCTACAACCAAGTCGTCCATCAGAAGAGATCAGTGGGAAGGCTTTGCCTTGAAAGCACCTGAGGCGACTCGTATAATGAAGGAGAGAACCGACTCTTGAAAATTGTCCTCTGCTCTCTACCAGTGAGCCACAGCAGCATGTGCATCCCACATATATCCACCACACACATCTAAAAAAAAGTACTAGAATTGTTTTAATTCACTAAATTAAACAATTTAATTTAGTCACAGGGAACAAGACACTAAGAAAATGTGAGGATAGTAATTATTATATGACAAGCACTGATACACCCAATTTCACTAAAAAAAGAAAACAAAACTACTGAAAATAAATGGAAACGAAGTAAAAAGGAGATCAGGTGTGCACAGAGGTGGGTGTGCAAGACCCAACTCTCAGTAGATCAAATCAAATCACCATTACCTCCCCCCCAAACATACACAAGAACTTTAGAATGAATAATCTCAGCAGCCTGTCCACAAAGCAAGTCCTAAACATGGAAAAGGAAGGAAGGAAGGAAGGAGGAAGGAAGGGAGGAAGGAGGGAAGGAAGGGAGGAAGGAAGGAAGGAAGGACTTCTCGTATCTTATCAGATCATAGTGCAAACACTCTAGAATCTGAAATTCAGAAAAAAAACCTACAAACATGAGAGCATTGAACCATACACATTTTGTTTGCAGAGCTGAAGATAAAGCCAGGCCCTTGTCCATGAGACGCAAGCACTCTGCCCTACCACTGAGCTACATCTCCAGCTGTTGAACACTATATGCTTGAGTGATGAGACTGTCATTGAAGAAATGAGGGAGGGAGTTTTAAAATGTCATAGAATCAAATAAAAATAAAAAACGTAGCGTACCTGAATCTCTAGACTAGTTCTAACAGGAAAGATTGTGGGTCTGAGAGACTGCCTCAGAAAGTCAGAAATCCAGCACTCAGGAGGCAGAGGCAGGCTGATCTCCGTGAGTTCAAGGATAGCCTGGTCTAAATAGGGAGTTCCAGGACAAGCCAGGATTACACAGACAGGACTACCCTGTCTGAAAAACAGAAAGCTATATAGCAAATAAGTAGCCTAACAGTGCACCCCAAGTCTCAGGAAAACAGGGGCAAGCTAAACACTAAACTATTGGAATGCAAGAGTTACTGAAGAAGCCATGAAAAGCCGACATAAAGCGTCAGCAGAACACTGAACAGGATCTTTGAAGAGATGAAGATTAACACACCCTTAGCCACAGCAAACAAGAAAAAGACAAGATGACAAAATCAGCCCCGCAAGGTCTCTCTACAAATAGAGGTGAAACTCCTCAGAGTGCCCTTTGACAACATCTAAGAACTTGAAAAAATCTAGAATTTTCTAGACATGCGAAACCTGTCAAAACCAAGAAAATGTAAGTCTGTAAGAACAGATCTACAACTAGCAACATGAGTGAATTAGTAATAAAAGGCTCTCAAGGCTCTGCTTGGTCCTTAAAATGCTTGCAGCTCAAGCATGAGGACCTAAATTTATCCCCAGAACCGATGTAAGAGTTTAGTATACACACTTGTAACCCCAGGGGCAGCAACAAGAGTTTAACAAGCCAGTTTAACTTAATCAATGGTTCCAGAACTCCTGAGGAGGAATGGTACCTGAGGCTGACCTCTGGCCTACACACACACACACACACACACACACACACACACACACACACTTACTTTGCATATGTGCACATGTCTCTTAACAATGCCCAAGAGTGGACTGGGTCACTTGTTGAATTCCACTAGACCTTTAAAAAGGAACTCATGGCAGTATGCCTTGAATTGTTCTATAAACAAGGAAGGAGAGCCACTGCAAAACTCATGATATAAGCCTACTTGTGGAGCAAGGAACTGGAAGAGGAAAAGAGGGAGGAAGGAAGAGAGAAAGGGAGGAGAGAAGTAGGGAAGGAAGAAGGGAGGGAGGGAAGGAGAGAGGGAAGAAGAAGAGGGAGGGAGGGTAGGTCTGGGGGAGCATGAGTGCACACATGGATCCTTTCCCTGAGGAACACAGTATGTATAAAACATTTGCCACACTAGATCCAAAGACCCAAGAAGAGTCATACAAATCAAGCTGCTTTCATTGCAAAGACACAGGGAAGGCTCAAGACGCCCAAGCCAGACTGTGGAACATAACACACATACAGCATCAAGGATAGAAACACACAAGCATCTCAACAGATGTGGGAAACTACTCTAAGCATCATTTCATAATAAGGGCCCTAAAGAACATACTCCAACCTAATAAAGGTTTATGTGACAAACTCAGCTTATATGATACCAGACGGGAAGAGCTGAAAAGCAGTTCCCCTGACACTGGGAATGAGAGAGAGGTGTCTGTTCTCTCCACTCCTACTCAGCAGAGAGCTCAAAGTCCAAGCCAGAGCCACAGAGTAGAGAAAAGAAGGAACACACATAAGATAGGAAGACAACAGGTTGCCCTATTCTCAGATATGATCCAATGTTATACTATGTTTAAAAGACCCTAAAACCCAAACAACTAATATACGGGAAATCAGAAAAGCAATTCCACTCTCTGTTCACCAAGATAAAATACCTAGGAATAAACCTAAACAAGGAAATACAAGAATCCTACAATTTAAAAAAAAAATACTGACTAAAGAAATGTCTTTAGAGACTAAAATAGAAAAAACACCTCAAGTTCATAAGTTGGAGAATTAATATTGTAAAAATGTAAAATTAATATTGTTTTTAAAAAGCACTAACAAGGGTTGGGGATTTGGCTCAGTGGTAGAGCGCTTGCCTAGGAAGCGCAAGGCCCTGGGTTCGATCCCCAGCTCCGGAAAAAAAAAAAAAAAAAAAAAAAGCACTAACAAAATGAGCTGTAAAGTCATGCAATCTTCGAGATTCATATATGGAGTCAGAGCCAGAAGAGCTAATAACCTACCAGCCCTGAGCAGAAGAGCATTGCTGGAGGCATCGCAGTGTCTGACTTCAAATAATACCACTGAGCCATGTGGCAAAACAGAGACAGAGACCATGGAACAGGACAGAGGGGCCACAGAGCAACCTGAAGCCACAGACAAAGATTCTTCGTAAGATGCCAAGAAGGGAGCACACACTCTTCCGCTCCCTCTCTCTCCTTCCCTCTCCTTCCCTCTCCTTCCCTCTCCTTCCCTCTCCTTCCCTCTCCTTCCCTCTCCTTCCCTCTCCTTCCCTCTCCTTCCCTCTCCCCCTCCCGACCTCCCCCATCTCCCCAAGCATCAAATCTGATCGGAATAAAATCTGAAACTTTGACTATACCACAGGATTCATACGGAAAACGTGTCAAGTACAGACTCAGGCAAGGACTTTCTCAGAAGGGTTCTAACAGCACAGGAAAGAATAGCAAGTGCTGTCAACTGAGATGCTTGCCAATCGAAAATCTCCACAGCATGGGAAGTGACCAGCAGTGTGAACACATACCCCACAGCTGCTTGTCTGATAGGATAATGTGCAGAATGCAGAGGGAACAACCACAACAAACACAGTTAATAAGTGGGCAAACACACTGGATAGCCAGCTGTCAAAAGAAGTATAAGTGTGTAATAAACACAGGCAACAACTTTCAACATCCACAGCAGTTAGGGAAACACTGTTGAGGTTTGGTCTGTTGCTATGGATTATAAAGCTAAATTCTGTACCAGAAGGTCTAACCTACCAGTGAATTCTCACATTTACCAGTTTTTGTTGTGCAAACCTTGTTCGTTAATTTAAAACTATTGGTTAAATAAAATAGATTATAGCCGATTACTGGAGGGATTAGGGGTAGTGGGTTTTGCGTTAACCTGATTAAGAGTAGAGAAGTGAGAAGAGAGACCATGAGGAGGAAAGAGGAAGAAGCTGCCACGAGGGGAGTGGACTATGCGCACATGGCCAGGAGAAACAGCAAGTATCTAGGGTACACCACTGGGGAGGTAGGCAGGCCAGCAGTTAGAAGAGTAGACTAGAGGTTGCCCCAGTAACTGTGAGAGCCAAATAAAATAACCAGAGTCTTAGTCCCATTTCTTTATAAACTCCTTTTTAGTTAATTTGTTTGTCTTAATTTTGGATTCATGTTCTGTGTTTGGGTGTTTTGTCTGAATGTGTATCTGTGTACCACATATGTTTGGTGTTTTTGGAAGTCAGAAAAGGGCATAATATCTCCTAGAATTGAAGTTACATATAACTGTGAACCAAGTAGATTCTTGGAACCAAATCCAGGTCCTCTGTAAGAGCCACAAGTGTTTTTAACTTGTTTAACAGTTAAACTTGTTTAACTAAGCCATTCCCCTAGGCCTAAGAAATACAAACTTTAACTGCATTGTCTATCTTAACCTTATTAAGATAGTGTGATTTCTACTCTTGGTTGTTAACTTGACTATGTCTGGAGGGCACACCAGTTTGTTTGTTTGGTTGGTTGGTTTGGTTTTGGTTTTTTGTTTTGTTTTGTTTTTGTTTTTTGTTTTTTGCTTAATTTGAAATAGGTACATCCACTTCTAATCCAGATGTTTGAAGCAAGAAGACACACCTTTAATCTGGGCCACACCTTCTGCTGGAAGCCTATATAACTCTCAACTATCCTATTACTGTGAGCCTTTAATGCAGTTCTTCATGTTGTGATGATTCCCAACCATAAGATTATTTTTGTTGCTGCTTCATAACTGTGATTTGCTAGTTATGAATCATTATCTAAATATCTGATATACAGCATATCTGATATGCAGCTCCTGTGAAAGGGCCATTCCACCACCAAATGGCTTGTGACTCACAAGTTGAGAACTGCTCCTGTATTGAAAGATAAAAGTTTTAAAGTTGCCCCCCTAGACACAAAGTTTAGAGCAAAAAAAAAAAAAAAAAACAGGTTAGGCCCCAGAATTATATGTTCCAAAAAGCCTCTCCTAGGGCTATAGAATGGATAATTACATTGGCCAGCTCAACAGCTTTCTCCCAGAAACTAGCTGACCATAAATCTTAGAGAACAATCTTGAGAAGCAGGAAACAACTTCTCCTAGGAACTAGCGGACCATGAAGTTGAACAATCTGAGAAGTAGGAGACAGCTTCTCCTAAGAAACAATCTTGGGGGACAGAGTTCTTCCTTGTGATTTTTCACTGTTATTCTATGACGCCATCCCTGCCCCCTCGGGTTGTGGTTTCTCCCTTTAAATACCTCTTCTCCCAGCCTCTTGGGGTCAAACTCCACTGCCCCTGCGTGGGATACGAGTCTCGACCCCAGTGCACTGGTTGCTATCGACAAACCTCATGTGATTACAACAAGGACAGTCTTGTGTGAGTTCTTGGGGGGTTGCGTCATCCCGAGACTTGAGTGAGGGTCTCCCCACTCCGGGGGTCTTTCAGTATAATGACATAAAAGAAGGAAACAAGTCCATCCTTCACTGCTGTAGAGCAATGTCTTCAGGACTCCAGTGTCCACTGAAGACCAGCTGAGACATTCAGCCTTGTGGACTGAGCAGTTACTAGATTCTTGGATTTTCTGTTCACAGCCAGTCATTGTTGCACTGGAGGGACTGCAGCCTGTAAGTTACTCCAATATGTCTTAGTCAGTGCTCTCTTACTTTGAAGAGACACCATGACCACAGCAACTCTTATAAAAGAAAGCATTTGATGGGGCTGGGGATTTAGCTCAGTGGTAGAGCGCTTACCTAGGAAGCGCAAGGCCCTGGGTTCGGTCCCCAGCTCCGGAAAAAAAGAAAAGAAAAAAAAAAAAAAGAAAGAAAGCATTTGGGGATCACTTAGTTTCAGAGGTTCAGTCCATTATCATCATGATTGGGAGCATGGCAGCACAAAGGCAAACATGGTGCTGGAGAAGGGCTAAGAGTTCTACATCCAGATCTGCAGGCAGCAGGGAGAGAGTGACTCTGGGCCTTTGAAACCTTGAAGTCCACTCCCAAGGATACACTTCCTCTAACAAGGCCACACCTCCTAATCCCTTCAGATAGAGCCACTCCCTAAGCATTCAAATATATGAGCCTAAAGGGGCAATCATTGAAACTAGCACGGTTATTTTAATTAATTAATTAGTTAGTTAGTTAGTTAATTAATTAATTAATTAATTAATTAATTAAAAAGCAGGGCCAGTGATGCAATTCTGTGGGTAAAGCACCTGCTGTAGAAACCTGAGGACCTGAGTTCATATCCCCAGAGCCCATGCAAAGCAGAACATGATAACACTTATCTGTAATCCCAGCACTCCTACATGTGGTAGGACTCTGTCAGGACACTCCTGGAAGCTCTTGTATTAGCTATCCTGGCATAGACAGCAAGGACCAAGAGTTACAATCTCAGACAAGGTAGAAGGAAATGACCAACACCCAAGATGAGCCTCTGACCTCTACACACATGCCACGGTATATATGTGCACCTGCACTCTCAGACACAAACATACACACACATGACGGCAAATGATGGCAAGGATTCTGTGAGGAAGCCGGAATCCTTATCTGCTGTTTGCAGGAATGTAAATTATAGCAACATGGAGGGTCCTCAAAAATGCAAAATAGGACTACCAGAGGGTCTAGCTATATCCCTCCTACTATAACCTAAAGGCATTCAAATCAGCAGCCCACAGAGACACCTACCACATCTGTGTTAGCTGCTGCATGTGTCACATCAACTGAGTTATGGAATTATCCTCAGTGTCCACCAACAAATAAGTGGACTAGGAATAAATAAATGCATACTTCAGTCAATAAAATGACATCGTACTGCTTGGGAACACACAAAAGAAGTGCATTCTAAGTCCTACCATTTCATTTTCCAACTCCATTTAATCATGGGGAGAAACTAAATTCAAGGTCCCAGGCCCTAGAGGATCTGTGGACTTCCCAATAACTAAAATAACTAAACAACTTCTGTTGTCAGGAAACAGCCCTCTAAGTCCAGACATCTCAAGGACAACTTTCCCATCTTGCTGGTGGGATCAAACTAAGTTCCTATTCCCAGGCTCAGGAAACCACTCCTATTCTGATTGATAGAAACTCCCGCAACCCCTTAAGTCAAATATGATTGGACAGTGCTACACAAGCTAAAAAACAGATCCTGAGACAAAACAGCCACAAGACACCACATGTGCCTACGACTGACTCCCAGCAAAGCAAAGTGGTAAAGGTGATTCAGTGAAGATGATGCAGGAGCATTATCACGAGTGAGGAAGTCAGCCTGGGCTACAGTATAAGATCTTGTCTCAACAATAAAGACTACATTGAGGTCTGTTTTGTCAACTTGGCACAAGAGTCATCTGGGAAACGAAGCCTCAAGTGAGAAAATGCCTCTTTCAGATGATCTGTACTAGATTCTGGGGGACATTCTGTTGACAAATGATTGACTTACAAAGGCCCAGCTCACTGCGGATGGTGCCACCCCTGAAGAGGTGGTCCTGGGTGCTATAAGACAACAGGACGAGGGAGCCACTGGATCAAACCATGATCATCATCCCTCCATCGTCTCTTTAGTTCCCACCTCCAGGGTCCAGTCTTCTGCCCTGACTTCCTTCCTGATGAACTGTGAGACAGTACTCTAGGTGAAATAAACTTTCCCAACCCTCCCCCCTGTTGCTTTTGGTGTTTATCACAGCACAGAAACTCTCCTTCCCCTTCTACTTGAATGGCTGTCACCAAGGAAAGAACAGAAGCTGAAAGGGACCTTAGTCACGGCAGTAGGAATGTGAACGGATGCATCCAGTATAGAATTCAGAGTGGAAGTTCCAGACAAACAACAGACAGAGCTAGCACATGGCCCAGGCCCACCACTGCATGGCGTAGCTTGAAGGATCCAAGGCTTGCACAAGGCTCACCAGCACTGCAGCATACTCACATGCAGTAGAGTCAGCTGGGATGGGGTCAACAGACAAATGAAGGAGATCTTACAGGGTGTGTGCCTGTGTTGGATTTGCCCATCGTGAAAGAGGAGATTGTGTCATTTGGAGGAACATGGCCACAACTGTGACATAACTATGTGTGGTGTTTGAGTGGAAACAGCGCCTACAGGCTCATGTATTTGAACACTTGTCCCCAGCTGGTGGCTGTTTTGGGGAATGTTAAGGCCTAGATAAAATGTCAAGGCCTAGGTAACAGTTACCTGATCAGCCTGCCACCGTAAGGAAACTTCCTCATAAGTTTCTGCTGTTACTAGGAAACTTTCTAATGCCAAGATTGATTGCATATTCTGTTATGTTCTGTGCCCTTGGAAAGCAATCAGGATAGAAGTCAGTAGAACTGCTTTGTGTAGTGACCCAGCAGCACTTCCTGAACCTTCGTATAAACTTTTATAGTCTAAACTGCCCCTGGGATGGACCCCAATGTAAGAGAGAAACCTGCACTAATATAAAAAACTATTTGTAATAAAACTTCCATTTTGAGTATGGGTTGAATAAAATTTACCTTCCCACGACCTCCCTGGGAACTGACATCCTACTTGGCAGAAAGAAACATGTACATGAGTAATTGACATTCTGGTTGGCAAATTAAAACACGAATGCTAGACAAGTCCCATCTTGGTAGACGAGTTAAGACATGAATGTTAGACAAAGCAAGTCCCCTGCCACAGTTGAATACCCCAACCCATGGGAGCAGGATAAATGTACAACAAAGACATGTTCCTAAGGAAATCCCTTATCCCTAAATCCTGATTGATGAAATAACTTGGAACTGATATTTGTAGCTCTCAGGCTTATAAAGCCCTGTACGACCTTAACTTGAGGTCACAGTTCAGTTCCCGAATCTGGACCCGAATCTGGTCCTGGCTGATAGGTCCCTGGGCATGTGCTCAGTAAACTATCCTGTCTGACTGAGATCAGTGTTTGTGTGGTTTGTAAGGAGATTTCTGGACTCCAACAGGGACATTTAGGGGATATGTCCTTACTAAGTAAGACACATCACTCTGGGCAGGCTTGAAAAGTTTAAAGACTCAGCCATTTCCAGTTCTCATTTTCTTTGTGCTTATGGTTCAAAGTGTGAGTTGTCAGCGTCCTGTCCCACCCACCTGCTCCCAACCACCACCACTCTAATCCTCTGGGATCATAAGACCAAATAAACTCTCCCCTAAGTTCCCTTGGTTGGGTTGTTAACACAGCAACAAAGGGATGAACACATCACATTAAGTGAAAAGAGCTCAGTTCAGACACACGGGGCTCTCTCATATGAAGAGTCTACAGTTAACTCTTGATTTTACATGTGTGTATACATGTGTATAAGTAGATAAATATATGCATAAATGTGTATATAGAGCATACACATACTCAAATGGCATGAAATCACAAAGGGGACTGTTTGGGCAAAGGAAGGGGTGGAACAGTAAGAACTAGGGAGAACAATAGGGCAGATGGTAAAAATGTCTTAAACCTGTCCTTTTGCATGCTAAAATTTACAATTTTTTAAAAGAAAAAACAAAACTCATCATGGGTTGCAACAACGGATTTACCGTGGTTTTATTCATGGGCTTGTGTGAAATGTAGATTTCATTTGTAAATTTTTTTCTTATTTATTTTTTGTGAACACTCATGTACATATCCCTATGGTAAGGTACACATGTGTGTGTTCATGTGTGTGCAGATGTATAGAAAACAAGGAACAGCTTTGGGTGTCATCCATTCCTTTGAGACAGGGTCTCTCACTGACAGGCCCCAGGGTTCCTCTTCCCTCTCTACCTCGCTATCACGGGAACTATAAGCACATAGCATCTTCACATGGGTCTGGTGATTAAACTCAGGTTTCCACGGTTGCAAGCTATCATCTCAGCCCCTGCTCTTGTGGCTTTCAACATTTTATCAGAGTGAATGTATTCTGCATGGGGACCTCAGAGGGCAACATCGTGGTGCTGCTTTTTGCCTTCCATCTCTGTTGGTACCAAAAATCAAACCCTGGTCACAAGACACGTGGCAAAGCTCCTCTATTCATTGAACCGCATTGCTGGCCTTATTTGTGTTATTTTTGAAGCTAGCTGAAGACTGGGAGCACTTGTCAACATACCTTGGTGACTGCTAAAGCACCCAGGTGAGCACCAGAGATAAAAACCTTCAAGATTCAGGACAGTAAGGACAGTAGCCAGTGCCCTATGAAGACATGGGGGCAGCCTTTTACGAGCCACAAAACTACATGGCTTCTCATAAAACCTTATTTTGACTTCCACAGGAAAATTCTAATGTATCTATAACATGATGAAGAGAAAGGAAGTGGGACACATTTAGTATTTGACATTTTCTTCTTAAATTTAGTGTGTGCAATCACAGCAGCGCATGTGTGTGCTGAGGCACAGGTACAGAGTTCAGAGTTCAGAGTTCAGAGCACAGCGTTAGGAACCTGATTCCCTCCTCCCACTGTGGGTCCTGTAAACTAAACTCAGGTCATCAGAGTTGGCAGCAAGTGCCTGCTGAGCCATCCGCCTAAGCCAGTGTTTGACTTTCTCACATCTCAGTTGTACCTAAGGCTCGTGGCCTCCCTGCATTGAGGTCAAAGCTACAAGGGGGAAAGCAAACAGTAGGATTTGGTTCTGAATAAACCCACTGGAACATTCTGTTTCTATTTCCTTCCATCCTTTTTGTCTTTTCAAGTTGCTAAGAACAACCTGGGAATAATCACCTCCCACACCAAGTACCAGGGAGGATGTGGTAATTGGTGTCAGATGGCAGGAGGTGACACTTTTAAACAATCATCTTAAACATAGTCACCCATTTCATCTTTAATCCTATTTCTTCCACTCTAGACATTTTTTTGAAATGGTCTTGTATAGCCTAGGTTGGCCTCAAATTCACCCTGTACTCAAGCATGACCTTGAACTTCTGACCCTCCTGTCTGTACCTCCCCTGCCACTGAGAGCTGGGATTATAGGCCTGTGTTACCATACGTGGTCCCAGAGGTGCTGGGGAATCCAGTTGTGAATCACCTGGCCTTTACCAACAGTGCTGCACGCTTAGCTTGCAAACTCTAGATTTTAGTCCAGAGTAGTAAATATGAACATGGAAGATGGCCCAACGGAAAGTGCAAATTCACAAAAAAATCGGTGGCACGCGTGCGTGTGTGCGTGTGTGCCTGTGTGTGTGTGCGTGCGTGTGTGTGTGTGCGTGTGTGTGTGTGCGTGTGTGTGTGCGTGTGTGTGTGCGTGTGTGTGTGTGCGTGTGCGTGCGTGCGTGCGTGTGTGTGTGTGCGTGTGTGTGTGTGCGTGTGTGCGTGTGTGTGTGCGTGCGTGCGTGTGTGTGTGCGTGTGTGTGCGTGTGTGTGTGCGTGCGTGCGTGCGTGTGTGTGTGCGTGTGTGTGTGTGCGTGTGCGCGTGTGTGTGTGTGCGTGCGTGCGTGCGTGTGTGTGTGTGTGCGTGTGTGCGTGTGTGTGTGCGTGTGTGCGTGTGTGTGCGTGCGTGCGTGCGTGTGTGTGTGCGTGTGCATGTGTGCGTGTGTGTGTGCGTGTGTGCGTGTGTGTGTGTGTGTGCGTGTGTGTGCGTGTGTGTGTGTGCGTGCGTGCATGCGTGTGTGTGCGTGTGCGTGTGTGTGTGTGCGTGTGTGTGTGTGCGTGTGTGCGTGTGTGTGCGTGCGTGCGTGCGTGCGTGTGTGTGTGCGTGTGTGTGTGCGTGTGTGCGTGTGTGTGTGCGTGTGTGCGTGTGTGTGTGTGCGTGTGTGTGTGTGCGCGTGTGTGTGCGTAACATCCCCAGACTGGGGAGATGCTCAGTGGTTAGATGCTTTTAGCATAATCATGAAGACCCGAGTTCAGAGCCCCAGAAGCCATCTAAATACAGAATGGGTATGTCTGCCCGCACAGAGCTTCAGTCTTGGAAGACACAGGCAGCTGTCTGCACAGAAGCCAGACTGGTAAGCTGTGGGTTTGATTAGAGGCCCTGGCTCAATGGTAAGTGCATCGACCCTGCTTCTCCACACCCATCCTTGCGTATACAGAGCACACAAACACATAGGAAAGGTTTTTCTAACCTTCCTGAACAGTATAATTCTGAGGATGTGAAACCTTATGTATTGATGGATCTAAATGAAAATTAAAACGTACTTTCCTTTATGCAGAAGTGCACCGTCCATCACTCAAGGCACCTTGTAAAATAATGACAACCTACAGGGCACTGAATGAACTCTGAACACTCACGAACTGCTTCTTACGTTCAGTATTCTAAGAAGATCCCAAGACATTTGTTTGGTTTAATCTAGTACACGAAACCCTTAACATACATGTCCACTTTGGCTACATTGTCATATAAAGTGTGGAGCTGGTTGTTTCTCTCTGTTCTGTAGCCCCACACAATCCAGAGCAAATGTCAGTCTTGCTGTGTGGTTATGGTGTGGTGTGGAGGGGCAGCTGTGGTGTGGAGGGGCAGCTGTGGTGTGGAGGGGCAGCTGTGGTGTGGAGGGGCAGCTGTGGTGTGGAGGGGCAGCTGTGGTGTGGAGGGGCAGCTGTGGTGTGGAGGGGCAGCTGTGGTGAGGAGGGGCAGCTGTGGTGTGGAGGGGCAGCTGTGGTGAGGAGGGGCAGCTGTGGTGTGGAGGGGCAGCTGTGGTGTGGAGGGGCAGCTGTGGTGTGGAGGGGCAGCTGTGGTGTGGAGGGGCAGCTGTGGTGTGGAGGGGCAGCTGTGGTGTGGAGGGGCAGCTGTGGTGTGGAGGGGCAGCTGTGGTGTGGAGGGGCAGCTGTGGTGTGGAGGGGCAGCTGTGGTGTGGAGGGGCAGCTGTGGTGTGGAGGGGCAGCTGTGGTGTGCAGGGGCAGCTGTGGTGTGCAGGGGCAGCTGTGGTGTGCAGGGGCAGCTGTGGTGTGGAGGGGCAGCTGTGGTGTGGAGGGGCAGCTGTGGTGTGGAGGGGCAGCTGTGGTGAGGAGCAGCTGGCCATGTAACTTACCAGAACTGCTACTACGACATTACTAGAAGTAATGAAAATTTACCTCAGGAAACCAATGTGCCTGTGCCTGTGCCTGGCTTGAGAACCCACCATACATGCTCCAGGGCATGTGCCAGTTCTGCAATGAAGAAAAAAATGGGAGCAGCCTAGGTGGCCAGCAATAAGGGGATTGCTAAAAGCTTACAGTGGGGCTGGTAGATTTGCAACACCAGATGACGAATAAACTAGGACCAAAGGCTGGACTGCTGTCACAGCTGCAGTGTGATCTGGTCCCCACATTGTCCTCAGCTGCTACACTGAGGTGTGGCCTTCTGTGCCAATAACCTATTTAGCAAAGGTGGATTGCTAAGGGTGCATGTGGAAGGTGATAGATACCTGCTTTTGGTTATCTTTGTTCTTTTGACAGGGTCTCACTGTGTAGCACTGGCCAGCCTGGAGCCCTCTGTGTAGTCCAGGTTTGCCTCAAACTCAGGGGTTCACTTGCCTCTGCCACCTCTGTTTTTATGTCACTGTTGGAACATTTGTTTACTTTCTGAGACAAGGCCTCCCAGGCTGCTGCTGAAGCTGCTATAGAAATAAGGATGACCTTGGACTGATAACCCTCCTGCCTGCACCTCTGCAATGCTAAGATTACAAACACGACCACTGTACTGAGTGTGTGCAGTGCTGAGAATCAACCCAGGGCTTATGTGCCAGGCAAGCACCCTACCAAACGAGCTGCTTCCCCATCCAGCTTCTGTTTCCTGTCTGAACTGTGCTTCGTAAGACCCCCCCAAGATGTAAACAGCTGCTACTTCAGGCACTTGTACCTATAAACTGAGCTTCAACACCCACCAGGTCTTTCTGGCTATGACAGGTTGTGTCCCCTGAAACCATGATTATTTTGTCAGCCATTTTGTAAGTGGTAGGAAGGTACATAATCCACAGAGCCAACCTGGCTGTTCCTCCAGTGTTCCATGCAATTAAAAGATGGCAGAAACACCATGATGGTGTTTGTGAGGAAAATTTTATTCTTGGGGAGAAATAAAGGTCAGCACAAAAGCAAAGGCATGCACTGAAATAAAATCAGTGCCTGAGGCTGAAGAGATGGCTCGATGAAAATGTACGCCTGATGTTCTCTCAGAGCAACCACGTTCAGTTCCCTGAGCCCATGCTGGGAAACTCACACTGCCTGCAATTACAGCTCCAGAGATCAGAGGCCCACACCTTCCACATACATATTCACATAAATAAAACTAAAATAAAGTCAATAAAAGTTGGCTTGTAGCAACTGTGTCCTTGGATAGCTGAAGGAGACACTCTTCGCCACATCAGTTGTGGTGGGAGCAGCAGCTGCACTCTGTTGTTCTCCCTCTACCTCTTCCTACACAGGTTCTTGACAGCAACCTGATGTCAACACCCCACACTGATGATGTACCTCAAGTAACCTGCTTGTCCTTTTAAGAGCTCATCGCTACCAGGGTGACCTTGCTCAGGTTCTGGAACGAACTAGCTTCAGTGGATTCTTCCTGGGTGGGGCTTCAGAGTGACTAGATGAGGTGATCTCACATAGGTGCCCATCCTGTGCAGGTAAAAGCAGTGCTTACACATCTTTACATTTGAGGGTGGTCGCCAGGATTTGTTAAGGGTCTGAGGCTGTCATTGTCACCCAAGCTTTGGATCTTCATTTACTCAGAGAACACATGTGTGCAGTAATCTGCAGATGGCACACAATTCAAAATGAGATGGAGGCGTGATTTACTGAAATGGAATGTTAAAAGGAAAACATTTTCTTCCTGAGAGTCGCAGGAAACTCACATTATGAGATAGCAATGAAGTACATTTAGAAACAAAGACTTGAAAGAAGGGAAGGGAAGAAGAGGAGGAGAAAAGAGGAGGGGGAGGGGAGAAAAACTAGGCGTGATGGTTATAAACCCCTGCACTGAGGAACTGGAGGCAGGAGAATCAAGAGTCCTTAGCAGGCTTGAGACCATCCTGTGCTATGTAAGAGTGGCTCCAAAAGTGAGGAAGAAATAGGAAGGAAGTCTGTGAGGAGTGTGCCCAGAGTGGTGAGCTCTGAGTGAATGTGTTAACATGAGCCAGAATGTGAAGAACTTACCCTCAGACCCATGGGAAAACAACAAAGGCCCTCCTCTGCATGGGGCTGGGCTCAGAAAGATGTTAAAGCCTTCTAGACCATGAGTTGCTGTTGAGAGTGTGTACAGTGTCCACCACAGAGTCGGACCACCAGATATTTACAGCCTGAAGACTGCTCCCCTACAGATCAGCTCCTACTGTCATTAGGTAAACATGCCTCTCTGATCATCTGTGTATCATAAACCCTGCCTCCTTGTTTATCTATATGTAATAACCCTGCTGTTTGCAATAACCCGCCTCTGTTCAATTCTATACAATAAACATGCTGAGCTTTTTGTGCATAATGGGGGTGTGCTGGAGGGACATCATGTTAACTCATTGACCTTTCCCAGTTCAACCATGGATCCAACAAAACTCCAGACAAAACCCCAGCTAGCATTTTTGTAGACCTTCATGAGCTGAATCTAAAAGTTATATGGGAAGGCAAGAGGCAACAGCCATTAAAAAGAGCAAAGTCGGAGGACCCTAACAAGTTCTGTCCTCATTTGAAGACAGAACAAGCTGGGTGGGAACAGCCTGAGAAGGCCACACAAAACTGCAAAATAGACACCCAGATACATCGAAGTGGTTCCTTTTCCTGGGAGTAATTCCTGAACCTGAGGAAGCTAACCGACGGCAGATTCTTTTTGGCTCCTAGCTTCAGAGGCTTCTGTCCACAGCCCCTTGCTCTGAGTGGGTGTGAGGCCCAGGGGAAGGCTGAGGCCACACCGCTGTTCCCTGGGAAGCAGTGTTCTAAGCACAGGGTTTGCCCTTCAAAGGCCTCTTCTCCACCTCGGTCAGCTGAAGCTTCTGTCACCTCCTGGAAATGCTGCCCAGCTATGGATCTGTCAGGAGGTTAACCTAGTGATCAGGTCAAAGCCCTATCCCGATAGTTCCCCCAAAGCGCTGCTGGTAGTTGGGGATCATAACACAGAAGCCTTTGGAGAAGGCTCTGCACCCCATAATACAACCGTAACAAGGCTTTTGGCTGGAGGGGCATGGTCATTCTATAAAATGGGAATGCAACTAAATCTGCATGTAAGGACAAAGAAGACCAAGCTGGACCTCAGCACACACAACACGTGACCTCAGCCAAAGGTTAAAGAGCACACTCAAAGTTAACCCACTCTAGGTCAGAAGGGCTGAGGGGCTGGCCCAGGAAGTAAGCTGCTTGCTGGCCAAGCTGGAAGTCTTGAGTGCAGTGTTCCAGGCAAAAGTCAGACATGGGGGCTGCAGAAATGTCTCTGCAGTTAAGAGTGCATGTTGCTCTTGCAGAAAACCAGAGTTTGGTATCCAGCTCCAACATCAGGTGGCCAAAGCTGTCACTCCAGGTGTCCTAACATCCTTCTGGCCTGAATGTGTCGCACACACTCATGGACACATACACGTACGTAAAAATAAATCTCCAAAAGTCAGCCATGGCTATGCACATCTGTGGCTCCAGCACTGAGGGTAGAGAAAGGCAGACAGCACCAGACAGCAAAAATCCTCATTCCAGGTTCAAGGAAACCTTACTTGAAAAAAAGAAAGGAAGAAAAGAGGTTAGACAGGCCATTGAGATGTCACAGCATGTAACAGGGCTTGCTGCATGAGCCCAATGACAAGAGTACAGTTCCCCCAACCCACATAAAGGCAGAAGGAGAGAACCAGCTCCACAAATGTGTCCTCTGACTTCTCCACACATGCTGTGGTACAGATGCACACATATGCCACATACACACAATAAGTAAAACCACATCTTCATGTACAAGGTGGAGAAGCAGTTGGAGAGATGTCTGATATTTACCTCTCACTTTCATACATGCTCTACACACAAACGCACACATATCATAAACCTAAAGATAAAGCTAACGTGATAACAAAATACAGGATAATAGGAAAATACAGGAAGAATTTTTGTAAACTTAGTGTACAATGTTTTTCTTTTTTCTTATCTGGTAGGTTTAGAGTTGTGGTCGGATTCAAGATCTCATACAGCTTCTGCTGGCACCCTTCCACTGAGCTGCACAGCCCAGTCCAGGGGTTTCTGCATAAGGACACAAAAAAGAATGAAGCTCTGATGAAGAGCGACTATCAAGTAGACTTCCTCAAGATTTTAACCTTCCATTCTTCAAAAGGCACTGCTAAGCAAATGAGACAGCAGCAGACAGAGAGTCCTCGGGGTGTAAATTGCTTGCTGGGCAAGCCTAAGGCCAAGTGTGGATCCTAGCACACGTGCATACATGCACATGCACACACATGCACACACATACATGCACATACACAAGCATGCACACATATGCACACACACATCACGCACACACACATCTCTCTCTCTCTCTCTCTCTCCCACACACACACACACACAATGCAAGATCTGGAAAATTTTCCCAAAACATAACCTTACAAAACCTGCACCCACAATATACAAAGAACATGTATGATTCAATATGATAATAAGTCATGAATACGGGCAAAAGTTTTGAGTCAAAATTTCATGAAAGAAGATAGGACACATAGCTAACAAACACAGGAAAGAGCATTTAACTTAATTTCACTGATCATCAGGATAATAAAAATCAAAACAATACAATATGCTACCACCTGACCACTAGGCTGGCTAATAGTGAAGGCAGAATGTGGAAGCTGTCAAGTGCTTGGGAGGCCTTACCCGGTGGAACTAACTATAAAGCAGCAAACATCACGTGATCCCTATCCTCCTGACTCCCTAAACCAGACAACTCACAAGTACGTTTCATGCCAGGTCTTTGAGATGCCTAGCCTAAGTAAAACACCCATCTGGGTCTGGAATCGAAGCTGTCCATCATTCTCAATGCTGACCCACTTCCTCCCCCAAGAGTTGGGCAGAGAGTCCATGAACAGCACGAAATGACGTAAAGTACTTAGGGTATTAGGGAAAAGCCCGTTGCCATCAAGTGGCCTAAACTTGGAGGCCTGCGGGTTTTCCCACTCCACATGCAAGTAAACAGATTTCTTCAGGAATCCTGCAAGGCACTTGATGGGGCTCTCCAAGCAAGGTGCAGAGCCGGCAGCAAGAGTATCTCTTAGGAGGGTATCAATGCAGAACCCAGAATCTGCCACACTCGCTGTGGGCCTTTAGCAAGGTTTAAGGGAGGCCTGCACTGTATCAAGCAAAGGTTTAGCCCAGTCACTGTGGAAAAATCACAGGTGAGCGCATCCCCACGGCCTTTGCCAGACCCTTGGTGCCCATCCTAGTTCATGGGGGCTAAAGATGGAGGTTCAGGGAGCCCAACTGAAGGAGCCAACTGAAGAATGTGTCCTCCTCAGAGACATTATTACCATAGTAGCCATAAACCTAGCCATGGGTAGAGCGCTTACCTAGGAAGCGCAAGGCCCTGGGTTCGGTCCCCAGCTCCGAAAAAAAAGAACCAAAAAAAAAAAAAACCTAGCCATGGTAGGTCTCCCATGGTAGACAGCTCCCTTGGTGCCTCTACCACCTACACGTAGCACCCATGTTCACCAAATATACCACAGGAGAAGGGAAACTCCTGGCACCTGCTGGAGAGTATTTTGTGCCTCATCGAACTGGGGTGCAGCTCCTCCAAGAGCTTTTGTCTAGAATAGCCTTAGCCAAGCTTCCACTTCCAACACTGTAAAATAAAGTAACATGTTTCCAGAATTGTGTTTGTGTGTGTGCCACACCATACGCCATGCGCGCGCGCACACACACACACACACACACACACACACACACACACACACACATGTCTATACCTAGAGAGCACAGAGGTCAAAAGAGACTTTGGACTCCTTGGAGCTGGATTTAGGTGATGAGAGGGGTCCAACATGAGTGACGGGATTAAGACCCATCAAGCAACTATGACCCCTGAGCCATCTCTCCAGCCCCATAAGTAAAAACAAACAAAACAAAAAAGAAAAAACAAAACAAACAAAAACCTACTTTAGATATAGGCACTAGGACAGAAGTACAGGGAGAAAACAGAAAATCATGTATAGTTTTTCTAAAATGGATGGGGAAGGGGGGAGGTGCCTCTTTAACACAAAGGAAATGTAGAAGCTTAGAAATTGCTCAAACTTCAGCAACTCAACCACATAGACAAAACAAGACAAAAAGAAAGGAAAGCCTGCAGGTTGAGAGGCCCTTGTACTGTTAGCTGTGGCTGTTCTCTAAACCATAAGGTCATACAGACTTGCCACTTATACAGGGGTCCGCTTCTCTGGTGCTGGCTTTACAGGCTGATGGATATTTTAAAGATTTAATTTACATTTTAAATGCCGGGTATTTTCCCATGCCATAGGAAGCTATGCCCTTGCCCAAATGCTTTCCTCCGAGCTATGTGATAAACTTGATCTCAATGTTTGTTTCTTGTGACAAGGTCTCAATTTTGTAGCCCAGGCCTGGAGCTCACTATGTATCTTAGACTGAATTTCAACTCAGGCATTCCTCCTGCCTCAACTTCTCAAAGGACTGAGAGGACAGACATAAACCATCCTGACTTGTTAAATTAAGGTTCTGGTACTTGCCTCTGCTACACAGGCTGGGCTGTGGATACATGGCCTACTGGCAGAGACACACATAGTAGATCCCATGTGGAGAGAGAGAGAGAGAGAGAGAGAGAGAGAGAGAGAGAGAGAGAGAGAGAGAGAGAGAGAGAGAGAGAGAGAGAGAGAGAGAGAGAGAGAGAGAGAGAGGCCTCCCAATGGCTAACTCCCAGTCACAGATTCAATCAATCTCGTGAAAACTTTACACGGTGGGAAAAGGCGCTTTTAATAAGGCAGAGTAGAAAACCCATCCATTCACAACGATGTGATTATGGTACTTGTTTATCACGCACAACTCATTCAGTAGTAATGTGCATTATGCAAATGAGCAGTAGACATTAGTATTTTCCAAACCATAGGCTAGCAATAATTGCGGTGATTATACTGTCTCATCTATTACAAGACACCGAATAAGGCAAAGTGCAGTGCACTTACAGAAAAATAAAGACCTTTTAAATCCATGAACAGGAACGTATAGATTAGCGTTCCAAACCTCTGCAGCTCAGATCCGGGCATCTGAGTCCTTTGACGGTGATGTAAACCCAAACCGAGCAGCCCCAGCACAAATCGCATTTCTAGCAAATGTTTCTGATATTGATACTGATATCCAAGATAGTCCCCATGCCAGATAGAAGCAGTCTAAGAGTTAGTTGGGACTTTTTATTTTCCAAAATCAACGCACTGATTCACAACACCAAGCCTGGCAGCTGAGGCCGCACTAATGATGACAACTGGCTACCAACCATACTTCTGTTTCCTGAGGGGAGGGAGAAATAACACTCCTCCGAAGGGGAAACGGAGGCTAAGAGAACTAAGGCACAAGTGAACTAATCCAAAGACGATACTGGAATTCGAACTACGGACACAGAGACGGCAGGCAAGCCCAGCTACGGTTGTGCCGACCGGCCTCCGCGCCTGTCTGCGGAAACTCCGAGCGGCGCAGAGCCCGGGAGTCCGCAGGAGCGGGCGCGCGCCCGAGCCAAGCGTTCCGGCTGCGATGGGCGGGGCGGCTGCGCTAGGCTTGTACATGTACTCGCGCCCGTCACGGGAGTAGCGCCAGCATAGAAGTTTATGCGGCCAACTCCTTAACGCAGGCGCGGTGGCCAAGTGGTAAGGCGTCGGTCTCGTAAACCGAAGATCACGGGTTCGAACCCCGTCCGTGCCTGCAGCTGCTTTCTTTCTGTGATTTTAAGAGACTTTTTGTATGAGACTCTTTTTCAAGAGTGACCATGAAAGATCCCACACTTTGAGTTAAGCTTTAAATTACAACTCTTTCCCAGTACAACTGGCTGGGCAAACTGTTTTCTTTCTGCTTGGTTTCAAACTAACGCCTTTTCCATTCCTCCCTCCCGCAAGGTGACCATGGGTGGTCCAACCTCGATCCTTTAGCGCCCCCTGTCGGGTCATGTTCACCTCTGGAAGAAGTTTTCGAAGTTCGCCTGGTGAACAGAAGTCGCAGTCTGGAAGGGTCACCTGCACATCTTGCGGTTGGAGCTTCTTAGCTGAATGGCACCTGGCTGGTTTCAGGCACTTCACGTTTTTCTGATCACTAAAATCCAACGTTATCCACCCTAAAGAAAGAACCGCTGTTGTTCCACACCGACTCCACACCCAGAGTCAGCTAGAGTCCTCGTTTGCAGTTTTTAAAAGGAAATCCGCAGAAGTGGGCCTTCGAGAGAGGGGAAGCCCTACCCTGACTTGGAACGATTATGATTTGAAAACGTAAGCCTCTGGCACGGAGCTTCCTTTCGCCCCTAGCTAAAACGGGTCACATGGCCCAGAGGCAGCATTGGTGAGAATGCAGCCAGATGGCATGCCAGCCACATTACATCATAGAAGTTTGGTTTGCATTCTCAAAAGGATGTACCAGATGGTGCTCAAAGTGCCTTTGAAGAGGTCATTGTCTGACTCCAACTCCAGGACCAACATCTTGTGGAATTGGGCATACACCTTTAACTCCTTTGTGGAAACCTGAGACTGAAGCAAGCCCCAGATCGAGTAAGGGACCAATCAAACCAGAGCAGACTCTCCTAACTGTAAGGGAGAAGGGAAGAAGAGAGTTGCAGGCTGGGGATGGTTCAGATTCCTGACTGGACAGTAGTGAGTCTCACAAGTGTGGCTATGTAGTGGTTAAAGCACAGCTACTACACCCCATATCCTCTGGGATAGGGCCTTGTCATTTGTGTTTCTAACAAGATTTAGGAAGACGTGTTTCAAGTTCCCAGGCCACATTCTAAGAATGGCAGCCCTGCTCAGAGTCATATCACAAAGCCGCATTGCCGACCCAGGAAGAGAATGTGCTCTACAACTTGGAAGATAGCCCTCCTTGGCAAAGAAGTGACTAGAGGAGCTGGGAATGTGGCTCAGCCAGAAAAGTTCTTGCTGGTCAAACGTGAAGACCTGAGTTCAGACTCCCAGCACCGACATTTCGGGGGTGGGAGGCCCGGAGGGGCATGGTAATGCAGGTCTGTAATCCTATAGATGGGGAAGGGACAAGAAGCTCCTTCATCTACCCGTCTAGTTGAATTAAGGAGCTTGTCTCAAACAATAGAATGTAAGACTGGTAGTGGTGGCCCCAGCATTCAGGAGGCAGAGGCAAGCGGATCCCTGAGTTAAGGCCAGCCTGGTCTACAAACTGAATTCCAGGACAGCCGAGGCTGCACAGAGAAAACCTGTCTCAAAATATCTAGATAGATAGATAGATAGATAGATAGATAGATAGATAGATAGATAGAATTTTAAAATAGCTATTAAGGAGACACCCATGTCAATTCTGGCTTTCCTGTGCGTGTCACACACACACACACACACACACACACACGCACGCACACGGATATCCATGTTTGTGACATTAAAATGCAGATCTGACTCCCAAGGCATTTCTAGTATACAGCATCACCAGGCAACAGAAGGCGATGAGGAGTTCAGCGATGGCTTTTCGGAACAGAATAGTGGGGAAGCTGTCGGAAGGACTGTTTCCACTCATATGCTGCACACTGTTTGCATTTTCTGTAAGATGATGGTGTTAATATGCGAAGTCTTATTTTTAATGGAATCACACCCACAAAAGAAAGAAGCAGGGAAAGGGAGGGAAGAGAGGAAGGCTGCAAGGATGGGTTCTTAGAACACAGGCAGATGCCAGCAGCAGAGTGCAGACGGTCAGAGCATGGTGGCCATCCAGCAGGCAGGACGTCCACCCCTTTGGTTGTATTTTATGCTGTTTCTGCTATTCATTTCCTTTCAAAGAGCTACCAAAGAGCAAGTCTCCCATTAAAAAAGTGTTTCCAAGCCAGGCTTAGTGGTACTTGCCTGTAAAACCAGCATTTGGGGAGGCTGAGGCAGGAGGATGGGAGTTCAGAGTCAACCTGGCTACATATAAGACCCTATTTCAAAAACAATACTGCAACAACAAAAACAAATCTAGTTTTGGCAGAGCACTTGCATTCACAAAACCCTGAGGCTTCATCACCAACACACACGCACTCACGCACGCACACATGCGCACACGCGCACACATACACACACAGAACAAGAGGAGGGGAGAGAATATAAGAGCACAGATTCCCTTATGCGGTGTTTTCTGTTTTAAAACCCCTCTCGTGTCTGTGTCTGTACATATCTATGTGTGTGCACACATTGCATGTAGTAGAGGCTAAGGGTCAATTTTGGGTGGCCTCCTCTACTCTCCACTTTATGGGAGCTCCCTGGTTGTGCTCCACTCTCTTGCCAGCAGTCTCCAGGGACTTATCTGTCCCCCTAGCCCCAACACACACCAATGCAGGGGTAACTGCCACGAAGCGCATCTCCCCATGCAGCCTTTTCCCTGTGCTGGGATCCAAACTCAGGCCCCTGTCAGAGCAAGCACATTACCAACTGAGCAGTCTCCAAGTGTGACTAGTGTGTGAGAGAAGGGTATGTGGAGGTGTGAAACAGATGTGCTGTGTGCTGTCAGGTTGGAAGCTAGTGACCCAAAGCCTGGATTCAGTTTGTTTACACTTTCATAAGCAAAGCTGGTCATGTGTGTGAATGACACAGACAATCTGTTGGTTTAATCCATTTGTGTTCATGAACATAGAAAGCCACGTTTGGATTTCTAGAGCTTTTACAGGGATTTCATGTCAGCGGTTGCCCTGAAAGCTGATACCTTTGCGAAGAATCACACACAGGTCTTCTTCAGATGTGGGAAGGGAAGGTAAGAAGGTGAGTGATGCTGGGGGGAGGGGAGGGAGGGTTTGAACTGGACCCTAACATGGAAATGACCACCAGGGAGAGGAACATTTCCGTGGCAAGTCTGTGACCCTCTGGTAAGAAGAAATTAAGTACTTCTCACAAACCTCCTATTTTTGAATAAACAGTGGCAGCAAAGGCTTTAACAGGCTTCCTCAAGCAAAAGAAAGTGCCTAGGTTCTGGGACAGAGACCAGCAATCTCCTAAGATCAAAGGAAGAACTGTTTGTCAACAGTTCCAGAGACCGTGCAGGTGCAAGCTGCAACAGCGTCACCTCATGGCAGCATGAAGCAAAACGCAATCATGCATTCGACCCTGCCTTGTAGGGAAGAGCCTGGACCTGTCTATTTTACTCACCATTCGTGGTCTCCTCCACTGGAAAATCAGAGTGACACACAGAACTTATTTCCCTCCATTCCTGGGGGCAGAGAGGATTGCGGGGCCTTGGGTGTGCTAGCACTCTACCATGGAATCACAGCCGCCTTTTTATTTAACTTAGAAACGGGGTCTCAGTAAGTTATCCAGGCCTCAAGTTCTTGATTCTCCTGACTCAGTGACTGCAGGTTTACACCATCACATTTGTCTCTGTCATGGCCTCCTGACAACCAGCCGGGACAGTTCTACAAAAGATACTTCATGACATCACAACTGGTCACTGAAGAAACTACTTAGTATCCAGAGGGCTGACAACAACCATGGTTGACTCGGAAAGTTTTGTTCTGGATTGTTTTAAGATATAGTTTAATGTTTTTGTTATCAGGCTCTGGCGATGTGCATGCACACTTTGTGCTAAAATTCCTTCCTAGGTCCCCCTAAGGTCCAATTGAAACAGAATTCCACCAAAGTTCACTCTGGGGAACCAACGAGTTTCCTTCAACAGATGGAGGGTGTGGTGCTCCTCCCTCACGGAGCACAGCTGAGGAGTGTGGTGCTCCTGCTTCAAAGAGCTGCACTGGAAAGTCTTTACCCAGCAGAGGAATAGCTTTCCATGGCCACACCGATGGAGAACCCAGTTTATATACTGCAGCCCCCCCGCCCCCACTTAGGACACTCTTGTATACAACAAGTGGTAGAAAATGCTGGATACTCAGGTGAAGTCCTCTGAGCCTTCCATTCCTCTGCAAGGGACTGTACCAGTCAACAAGCCCAGCCGACACGTGTGCCCCAGTACTTGTACCTACTGGCACACTTGTTTACACAAAAACAGATCAAGTAAAGGTCTATTAAAGTCACAATTATTCAAGAGCAACCAATGCCAGAGGTTAGTGGTTATAAGTGAATACTCCAAGATGATCGTTGTCTTGGAGGACACTCTCACAAACAAATACAAATGCCCCCCTCTCATACACACACACATTCGTGCACTGGTGTGTAGCCACATGCTAGAGTACTGCTTAGCATAAAGTCTGGGTTTCATTCCCAGCACCATGCACACACATACACAAAACAACTACACACATTTAATTTAAACAATTTGATGGCGTGGGGATCAATGCACCATTGATATCAAGGAGTATGCATATACATTTCCCCCTAAAGCTCCCTCCCTTGTGTCTCTTTGACATCCAGTTATTATTTGAGTGTGGCAAGTACTTAGCACATGAGCTCCTCTCCCTGGAATCTTCCAGTACCCACTGGCATTATGTTGGGAGCAGAGCCTTACATTGGTTGCTCTTTAATAATTGTAACTTTGCTAGAACTTTAGTTGATGTTTGTGTGTGTGTGTGTGTGTGTGTGTGTGTGTGTGTGTGTGTGTGTGTGTGTGTGTGTGAAGAACTGTGTCAGTAGGCATGAGTAGCAGTGTGGGCAAAACTGAACCCATCAATCACTACATGCAAGATCTACAAGAGACCTCTTTCTCCTCTCCCTTCCCTCTTTCTCCTCTGTTTTATCTCTTCCTCCTACTGCTCCCCCTCCTGTTCTTCCTCCACCACCCCCAGCAGCTCCCCCTCCTCTCCTTCTCCTTCTCCTCCCTTTTTATCTTTTCAGACAGTTTCTCACTATCTACCCTGACTAGCCTGGAGCTGGCACATAGAACAGGTTTGCCGCAGGCTCCTAGAGGTCCACCATGCTGGGATAAACACCTGGAGCTGCCACCACCACGTCCAACTCAGTTGCTGATCTTCCTTCCTTGTTTATTTTTTGTTCTTGTATGTGCTGTTCTTTATTCATATGTGTTCTCGGTGGGTGTGATTCCCTGTGTGTGCTCCTGTGGGTGCGTGCGTGCAGGTAGAGGCTGCAGATAGCCGCCAGCATCTTCCTCAATGGCTTTTCACTTTGTATTGAGCCACATCTCTCACTAAAACTGGAGCGTGCCCATTCAGTTAGACGAACAGCAAGGCCCAAGGATTCTCCCATCTCTGCCTCCGGAGGCGTGACTTGCCACACCTTGCTTTCCCTGTGGGTGTTGAGCCAAATGTAGGGTTCCATGTTGCAGAGCAAACAGTTTACCAACTGAACAACCTCTTCAGCCCTGGTATGTTTTTGACAGACATGGCATCCTTTGAACAGGAGGTCCTCATTGTAGCCAAGGCTAGTCTTGAACCCTCATCCTTCTGCTTCTGCTTCTCAAGCATTGGGAGTATATACCAACAAGCCTGGCTTCCTCTAGTGTGCTGACATACTCTGGCAACATGTCTGAAACTTTAAGCGTTCAGTGCTCTTTCTCCCAGTGTCCAGGTGCAGGCTAGTCAGGTCAAGCTCGCTCACCCACCCACATACAAAGTCTTCTTCTGCTTTGGCTCCAGTGAGTTTGGAAGTTGTCTTAGGGTTTTACTGCTGTGAACAGACACCATGACCAAAGCAGTTCATATAAGGACAACATTTAATTGGGGCTGACTTACAGGCTCAGTACTTTTTTATCAGGGCAGGAGCATGGTAGACATGGGGCTGGAGGAGCTTAGAGTTCCACCTCTTGTTCCGAAAGTAGCTAGAAGACTGGCTTCCAGGCAGCTAGGAAAAGGGTCTTAAAGCCCACACCCACAGTGACACACCTACTCCAACAGAACCACACCTCCTAACCATGCCACTGCCTGGGCCAAGCGTATTCAAACCACTGCAGAAGTGGGCTGTTGTGGATGCCAGGGACAGCTCCATCCTTTCCAGAAGGGAGCCTCCTTCACACTTTACAGCATACACTGGCATACCTACTTCATATCACATGTGGGTACTCACGACCATTGCTATAATTTATTGAACACGTACTTTGTGCTTGATCTCTGCACGGATCCCTGGGGATCACACAATTTGATCCTTTTACATCCCTAACAGTGCCACCATGGGAACTGAAACTCAAGAGGACCAGAACTCTGCATTCACTGTGACTGGATCTCTAGTTTCTTTTTATTGTAAAGCCATGCTCTCTGCTGGCCTCCCAGCTTGTTCATCACCCCCTAGCAGGTGGCAATCATTGCCTCAGCTACCAGAAGCCACAGGCCAGAATCTCATCAAGTGGTAGATGGTCTGTCTACACAGGGCCTAGAGTTCTAACCTTCTGGAAACTGACATTGCCACAAATGAGAGATCATCTTGACCTCACCCAGTCAGTCTCTCTCTTCCAGTGCCTTCCTCCCTTCTGCTCATTTTCTTAAGCAAAAATAGTTGAAACTCCATTGTGTGCCAGGTGGGGCAAGGTGCCAGGGCTCCAGAGCTGTCCCCAAAGGCTCACAGAAGAATGGGATGGGGATGCTGATACAAGGATACAATGTAATGAGAGAGGAACAGGACCTCAAGGCTGAAGCAAAGAGAAGGAGAAAGCAAGGAGTAGGTGCCAGGTCAGAAGCCAGGAAAGGTGGACCAGGAAAGGTGGACCAAACATCCAGTGGACCAAGCACCCACAGCCTGGAGGAGTCTGAGCAAAGTTCATGCTTAAGCTTGTGACCTCTGCCCCCCCCCCCCAATCACACACACAGATCTTTTACTTGCGTTCATAGGTATCCTTGGTTACATACAGTCTGTGAACTACAAATTGAATTCCTCAGGGCTTCTCTGGGCCTCAGTTTTCCCATCTGTAAAATGGGAGTTAAGCCAATAGTGGTGATGCATGCATAGAAGGAGGAAGCTACTTTGTAGCCCTTTGCGGGGATTTAAGAGAGGCTCTCTGTTAGGAGTACTTAGCAAAACCGTTACTCATTACTTGTCCTTGGTTGCACTGCTTGGAGAGGACTGTGATGAAATATGGGAGAAGATATTAGGCCAGTGGGAAAAGGAAATGGGGCTGCGTGTGGCATGGGGAGGCCCTAGCCTGCTCTGTAGCTAAGATGACTCTCCTGCCATGCAGTGCCAGCCCAGGGTCCTGCAAGGATGACTGTGCTCCCTATCTGTGGTTGGCACGAGATAGTCAACTCCAATTCAGGCTCTGCCCGAACCAAGGGGTTAGCTGGTTGCAGGAGGCAAAATAGATTCTGGTGGAACAAGCAGGCAGGAAGGCCTGGATTTTCCCAATCCGGCGTACAGTCCAGATGCCAGGTGATACCAATAAAGCAAAGGGAGAAGAGGCCATTATGCCTGGCTCACTCTCCCTGAGGTCTCTGGAACAACAACAACAACAACAACAACAACAACAACAACAACAACAACAACACACACACACACACACACACACACACACACACACACACACACACACTCACACACACACACACTGCACTCTCCCACTCCTGGTGGAATCAAGACTCTGGGTTGGTGATGCGCTTTTCTGAGTGTGACAACAGTTGGCCAACAGAGGACAGCAAATACATTTTTATGATCCCGGGAAGCTCAGTCCGGTCAGGTCACGTTTTCACGCAGAGAGGCTGGGCTCTGGAGAGGGACAAGGGGTGTCTTAGTTATTCGGATCCTCTTTGGCCAAGAGAGGCGATGGTTTCTGCGGTGATTCTGGGGATCCTTGGAGAGGGGTGTGGAATGGTGATTTCAGGAACCGGTTGAGCTAGGGGTAGCTCCCTAACGTTGAAACCAAAAGTTCCTTCAGGGAGTCAGGGTGACAGAACCAGAGGTCAGTACCTTCCTCGACAGGCGGAAAGTAACCCCTTCGTGCCCCACCCCTATTTCCAGAGCCTGGGGCTGCCAAGAATTCGAGTGGATTCGGAAGGAGAAAGCGCAACTTATGTTTAGGTGTGAAGGTGGGTTGGTTTGGGAGTAAATCTTCAGAACTGAGTGGAGAGTATCCCTGAAATTTAGACTGGGGATGTTCCATGGGATTGCAGTCACCACATGAAGAGATATGAGACAGACGAGGAGTGGGCTGCGCGGCTAGGTGCCTCGCCTGCTTCCGTGTGTGTGTGTGTGTGTGTGTGTGTGTGTGTGTGTGTGTGTGTGTGTGTGTGTGTTGGGGGGGTGCTGAAAGTTGGGGGAAGGGCCCAAGGCACTGGGAGCTCCCAAAAGAAGGGGGCAGACCTGAAGGCCAGTCTGAATCTTAAGTGGATACTTCCCCTTTTCGGGCACCCAGGCTGCTTCCACTTCCAGCTCACCGATCCCTGGAATCCTGCCTGCTCCCCACTTCACCACCCCCAACCTCCCAGAGGGAGGCACACAGGCAGTTTCCTCTCTTGGCACATTAAAAGTAAGGAGTCTTCTCCCTCCCCTAGTATGAAGAACCTTACGATCTGTTGTGTCCCTCTCTCTCTGCAACCCCCGCAACGGTCGCAAGTGACATGGCCCGGCTGCATTTCTAGGAATGCGAGTGACCGCAACTGTATCTGTAGAGGGTTTCTAGGAAGGTATTCCCCACCCAACCAGCCACCCGCACCCACTCAGCCACTGTGGCGAGCGAGCTCGGCTGGAAAGCTCTAGCCCTCTCCGGGCGGGACAGAGAAGGAGACGCCTCCCTAGGACGGCCAACCCCCGGCCGGCCCTGCCCCCGCCCCGGGCCGGCCACTGGGCTGGGGGGAGGGGGTAAGGGCTGCTCAGGCGGGGGCGCGGCTTTGTGGAGGCGGGGTGCAGCCCCGTGGGCATGGTGTGCTGCTCGCGCTGGCTGGAAAGCCTATCTCTCCGAGCGTGACTGGGGAGGGGGCTGGGTTTCATTTTGTTTCTAGAAGTCCCCCTTCACCCTCTTTAGCCCCGGCGTACCGCCGAGAGGATCGCGTGGAATGGCTGCAGGGCCTCAGGGCACACCCCACCCTGCGCGCGCCCGCTGGGGCGCCAGAAAGCTCAGCCCCCCCCCCCCCCCCCGGGGGGGTTTCCCTGTACCCAGGAGAAGGCGCGGTGAGTGTCCGGGCTCTTCCTGCACAGCTCCTGCCTCGGGCTGGGGCGGGAAGCCGGGCAGGTGGGTGTCCAGGCAGGCCCTGGGGCGTAGGGTGCGGGGCGGCTGTCTGACAGGCTGGGTGGGTGGGGGCCGAAGCGGGGAGGTGGCTGTGGGAACCGGGGCTCGACTTTTCTCGGGACCCAGCTTGTCTGGGCTGCTGCCACCCTGGCGGCTGGAAACAAGATCCCCACCCAAACCCCTTCCCCGGTGGGGCGTGTGTGAGGCCAAGAGGTGGGACAGGGACAAGGCGTCTCCGACTTCTCTAGTGCTGGGGTTTGGAGATGAACCAGAAGGTAGAAAAATCAACCACCCCGCCCCCACCCCGGAAAACCTATTCGAGAAACTGACTCTCTACGTGACCCCGATATCAATGCCGCACAGAACAGAGAGCTGCTGGCTCACTGCCGCGCCCGACACTCCACGTGCGTCCCGGGGCCGGGCTGGCCAGGCGCGCTAGTGGCCGGTCCCGAGAGTCTGAAGCAGCTTACCACCTTCCCCTAGATAAAGTTAGGGTACCCCTCCCTTTAGGAGCGGTTGGCCTTGGCTCTTTGGCTGTAGCCTAGCCAGACTGGTGTAAAATAAATAGATTAAAACTAGATTTCGGGGTAAGGATCCGGATGTCTGGGACTGAGAAGACACCAAATTGGGGGGTGGTTAGGAAAAAGATATTTGATTCAGGTCAGGAGGGTGACGGTTCTGGTTTCTCTTGCTTCCAGTCCCACCAAGGGGAGCGGAGGAATGTGCTGTTCACGTCTTCTGAGGACACATCCATATTTATAATTTATTTTTAGGAGAAGTTGTGAAAAGGGGAGGAAGGTTAAAATGGGGAGAAAAGGTGTGCTTCCAATTGTGTCCTCTTGGGAACCTAAAGGCTAACTGAGCTATTAAAGATGGAAATAATTTCTCCCAATCTGGACTGAACAGCAAATTTGACTTTAATGAAACAATTAAGGGTATAAACGGAACTTTATTTAGCTGGAGGTGGATGGGGTGGGGTATTCGAGATTTATGCTTGGTAAAAGGACTTGGTATTTGCTGAAATGTTTTCAGGCTTGATCGTGCAGGATGGGTAGCAGAGTTAGACGCAGTATCTCCCTCCACAGCGACCCCCTAGCTTTGGGGGAGATGAACCTCCTCCTTACAGCAGGAAGAGGCAGGCAGTTTTAGTTACTCTGCCTTCTTCCAAAGCCTGTTTCTAAGGCAAGGCTGTCCGGAGCTGGGAACTACAAACCCCAAAGGAGCTCACTTCAGAGAAGAGACTCCAGAGGCTGTGGGCCCAGAATCGGGGTTTTGAGGGCGAGATGAGTTTGTGTTTTATCCAACTGGCCCACAAAGTCCCGCTTTTGGGGTCATTCTAACAGCAAAGGATTCAGGCCTTGGCAGCGGCTGGGAGGAGAAAACAGTGACCCAACACACTCCCAGGCTACCGGTCTGAAACTAAAACCTTTAGAGGCAAAGGAAGGCTGTCTCCTTCGGTCAAAGGGAAAGGGTGTTTTGGAGTGGGAGGAGTTGGGAGGGTATTCTTATCTAGCTTGGTGCCAAATTCTCAGAACAAAACTGCTGTGGCCCCTCTTCTTGAGAGGCAAAAAGATAGCAGAAGGGGGAAGTTCAGGCTCTACACACATACATCCCAAAAAGCTTCGTGAAGCCTTTCAGTGGACAAGACCAGAAGGAACTGGTCGACTATGTGGACCCTTAAACATCACTGAGATCATAGGCCATGATGCTATGGGACTTCAGCTTTCATCTGTCAAGGGAGCAGGCAGCCGGCTACTTGTTTCCACCTGTACTTACAGATTTGTAATTCTGCCATCTTGAACAAAGCATCGTGTAAGAAAGTCTGGACAATGAGTTCAAGAGGGGTCTATAAGGCAGAGCAAATGCCCCTCTCAGGACATTCATCACCTGAGTGAAAACAGACATACACATTCCATATATGCACCCACACACCCTGAACTATTTGCAAACTTAAATTTAAATTAAGCGTTCATAGCAGGGAATAGAATGCCTCAATTGCTTTTGAAATGAGTCTTTGGTACCAGATTGAGTGATTTGCTCTGTGCACATGGAAATACAGATGACATTTGTCCTGCTTTGGCAGACAAGAAAAGTTCTTTACTTTGACAGTTCCCTGTTTCCTTACACAGCACAATGAGCCCATACTAATTCCAAGAGTCCACAGCGGCCTGCGGCTCACCTGTGGGTGATGGGCACACGGTTAGCTGTGTTTGTGCTTTGCTGACTCGCCACCTTGAACTGGCTGCCAGATCCTTCCTCTGCTAGATAACCTCACCAAATCAGCCTTTAATGATTCTTGTACAAATAGAGTGCTCTCTGTGAATTAATGAGGCCGGGGCATCAGATGACATGCTCAGATCATAAGCTGTCATGGAGGTGAGGAAGCCAAAGGGGAAAATTATGAATTGTTACAAGTGCAGGAAGTCAAGCAGAATTCAGTGTTAAATGTGAGCCAAACCCTGCTTTTAAGGTGAGCATGCCCAAAACACAGGGTAGTGTTTACATTTAGCCCTCTGTGTCCACACATGTAATTATGAATATATTTAGCAAACTGCCCCCTACCCCCAGCCAGAGTTTGCAAGCAGGTAAAGTGGCGAGGTTATAAATCAGTGATTTGCAGTGAGAGGTCCCAGTCATGAAATCAGCAAAGCAGCCCAGATTCTCTTCACATTCTCAGCTGCCACCCTGCTGCCCTCCCCTGCCAATAAGAAAAACCTTTTGACACAGAATTGTTGAGCACTCTGAATACATTTAGGCTTTTCTCCCTGGCCTGTGTGTGTGGAATTTCATTTAGCAGTTGCAACTTCCCATCACCCCATCCCCTTGCTCATGCAAGGAGTGTGGATTTAGAAACAGGATGGGGGATGATTTAGTCCTTTGCAATATATGGTCCAGGGCACATTTTCAATAGAAAATATATTAATAACCTATGACCTGGGGTGAGGCAAAAGGCACAGGCCCTTCAAAACAAAGTGTACATGCACAACTCAAGCCAACGGAAGCTAGAAAAGCGCTTGCTTCTCTGCCCCCTCAGCTAACTGAAAGAAGGGCAGGGGAATATATAATTCAGTGGTGGAGTCTTACCTAGCAAAGGCCCTGGGTTCAACCCTAGCAATGGAAATAAACAAACAAACAAGAAGATTTGGACTAAATAAACTTAGAGCTCTTGAGGCAGTAAATGGCTATTTTAAACCTGAAGAAGAAAATCAGTTTCAGGAGTCCCTGCTTCAGAGCTACTTGTTAGAAAGTACACACGGGGAAGACTGTTCACCACACTGACTGCTGTCGAAATGTTCCTCACCCACTATTCTAACCTAAAGTCCTTGCTTCTTAGATTCGGTACAAGAAAATAAACCCCAGTCAACCCTGCCCTACACAAGCATGTTTTAAACAACTATAGAATTTTCAGGGTAGATGCTGAAGAGAGGGGCTTTGGGAGGACAGGAGCAGTAACCTCTGGGGTTCCTCAGTTCATTTGCTCCATGCCAGTCTAAACCCCAGACACCTTGTGATCCCTTTCCAAAGCTGCCAGTGTTCTGCCCGTGGCCTTCACATAATCCATAGTTGTAGGGACAAAGGCAGGTATTGATAGTTTCTGGTATTCCATCATTTTCCTCAAAAAGGGCCCACAAAGTGCACTGTGGCAGGAAAGGGACACCCTGGAGAATGCAAAAATATCCAGGATGAGTCACTGTAAGGGCACAGGTACATGCAAGCTCCTTCTGAGGACTGAGCGCGCAGGCAGGGAGAGAAAGCCACGCTGGTGCAGGGCTGAGCTGAGCTGCTGAGTTTCAATGTGCTGTCAGAGTTTTGAGACATCAGCAAATAGGGCTTTTTTGCTAGAACCATCCATGAGAGCTGTGCCTGGGGCCAGTTGGCATCAGTGCCCAAGACAGCCTGGACTGCTGCCAACTGAGGCCCAGACGTGGCCTTATTGCTATGATTAGAGCCCAAACAAGTTCCAGATAGTGGTCTGGGGCTCTTTCTGCCTGGGGTCTGCATAGAAGCAGTTTAGGGAGAGTGGATGCTTGGCTCCCCAGGGTGGCCTTCCTAGAGATCCTGCTAGGTTCAGTAGCTTGGTGACCCTGTGGGCTCTGGGAAAGACTAAGTTCCTTCCAGACTCTCAGAAGGAAACACGTAAAGCTGTTGCACTGAGCTTGGAGCAAGACCCTGTGTGAACACACACAGGGTTCTAGAAAATCCCAGGGCAGAGTGTGCTTTTGTAGCAAGCAAATCAGCCTCTGCAGCCCTCACAGGGCTAGGATCCTTCATTTTGGGGTGGCTGAAGAGGGTGGGGTGGCCTATAACCCATCTCAGCTACAGTGGAATTCTTTGCCAATCTCTCCAAAGCCAGGCTGCACTCCCACAAGCTCAGCCTCCTCTGCCTGGAGAGGCAGAGCCATGAGTGGGCCTAGAATTAAGGAGAAGGTTGCAGGGTATTTGAGGACCTGCAGGGAGGGCCAAGTGGACCAAGAAAAGGAGTAACATCTAAGATACCTGGATATAGGCTGAGTGTGAGGCCTGGGTGGGTACGCCAGCCTAAATCCTGCTGCGAAGGGGTGCCTGTGGCCTGCTGAGCCTTGGCAGAGGCACCTGCTCTCTGAGAAGCTGGGCCCAGTCCTGAGTCAGCCAAACCCCCTGGACTCTGATTGGCCCTAATAAGTGAACTCCAGGCCTCCAGATGGCCTTGTGGACTCCTCATTGCATCTCAGCATGGCATCAAAGGATCCAGCTAGGGACTCGTGGGCCAGGCCATATTTAGCCTCAGGTTTACCCAGAGAATATTTTAGGTGATGCCTGGAAGGACAGCTGCAGGCTGAGTTGCTAACTGTTGCATGGCAGTGATGGAATGGCACCCATGCCAGCCCTCACTGGCCTGGCCCATATGCCTGGCTGCTGCTGTACCAGAGCTTTCGGGCCACCCAATCACTGCTAAGGAGCTACTTGTGTGCTGGGGATGTGTTGGGACTCTGTGGTGATTAGGGACTTCCATTCAGCTCAGGGGCTGCTTTCAGTTGTCTCTTCTCTGAGATGGCCCAGTGTGATGTATCACATTACTGAAGTGCTGAGGTGCTAGCTGGCCTGATTCTTTCTTACCCAGTCCTTAGTGGTCAGACCCTCAGTAGGTACATGGACCTACTGAGTGACTTTGCCCATCAGCTTTAAACACCCAGTGACCTTCCCTGAGGCTCCACCCTTCCCTCCGTCAGTCACGGAACCAGTCACTCAGCATCAGTGTCTTGAAGGCAGCTTCTCATTCTCCCTCAGTACAGGAAGGAAGGCCCTGATGGGTCACTTGTTTTCTCAGCTCATCAATGAGGACCAGGAATGAATATTTGGTGTTTGGGGGAAGGGGGCCGGCCCCTGTGTGTGCCTGATTTTAGGACATGGTTGGCACCATCAAGTTTGGAACCTGCTCTGGGGTTTCAGATGCCAGGTTCCCTATGCTTGGACTCACATGTCTGTATGGAAGCTTCAGCCTAGAGATGCATGCAGCCAGTTGCTGAAGTTCCTGGGAGACTGTGCCTAGTGCTACCCCCACTTGTCTGAGGTTTGCTTTAACTTTCTGCATTTTTTTTCGTTTTTAGTTTTGGCTCTCGGGGCCTCTGAGAGCTTCAGTTCCTGACAGCTGATTGGTTACCGCAGGGAAAATGAGGGACTTTTGGGGGCAGATGTGTTTCCATTCCACTATCATAATGCCCCTAAAAATCCTTATTGCTCTTGCAGTATTCCTCGGGGGTCCCAGGGCCAGGAGCTGCCTGCAACTCCAGAAGAGAGTCCCCTCTGCTCACCTCTGCTCCTAACTGTTCAGGCTCTGGGGAGGGGGGTCCACCTCTCCCTCACCACGCTCAAAACCAGTGGAAAATAAAAAGATGACTCGTGAGGCCTCTTGCTGTTCACCCGGAAGATGCGCATTTTGCCCTCCAGGGATAAAAGGATGGCACTCAGGCCTGGGAAAAAGGTTGGCTATGGCCGACATCCACTTTTGCTTCTGGGTTTGTAGGGAGGCAGAGAGAGCGAGGGAGAAACAAGAGTTACCAGTTTGACAGGCCTAGTCCTTCCAGGGGCCTTTGGGATCTTCACTCTGGCAGTGAGCCCTGGGCAGTCCTCCCCTGCCAACTCCCAGAAAAAAAAAAAGACACTTTTCCAACTCTTTGCCTCAGTTTCTCATCTTGCAAAGGGAAGGCCTGTCCTCTCTGAGCTAGCCTCAGAGTTTCTCGGACATAGAAGGGTATAATTGAATTAAGATCACAAACCTTGACAGTGCTTTTCTGAAGGAGTGGAGACATCAGTGCCTACAATATTAGCATTAGCACTGACATTTACTAATACATGCAAACGACTCAGAACAGGCTTAGAAGCCACAGTTCAGCTGCAAATGTGTGTCTCTGGGAGCAGCATGTCTGCTTAGCCGTATCCTGCCTAAGCTGGGCTTGAACTGTGTCACAGCTGCAACTCCATCTCTCTGAGCTTCACTGCCTCACAACTGGAAGCCATGACTCCAAGTCTCTCACACATATCCACCAGGTGATTTTAAGTAAATTGTGGATAAAGTTATTAACTATGCTAAGAGGCATTTCTTCGCATGGTAAATTTTTAGTTATAGCAGCTGGTTTGTTTCCATTTAAGGTGGGGATATTTCACATGAATTTAAATCTCTTAAAAATGAGAGGCTTTCTTTTTCTTTTTTTTCACCTCAACCTTCTTTTCTCTTTCCCTTCCTTCCTTCCTTCCTTTCTTCTTCTTTTCTCTTTTTTGACAGGGTCTCACTTTGTAGCTTTGGTTGGCCTGGACTTCGATATACAGACCAGACCCACAGAGATCATGCTTCCCTCTGCCTTCTGAGTTCTGCCACCACACCTGGCTAAAGAGTGGGTTTCTTGAAAGAAAACTGTGAAGCACTGTGCCCTGGCAGAGAGACAGAAAACAGGATGGTTTGTAAAGTGTCCTAGGTCAACTTTTAAAACTCTTGTTTCCTACCCGGGAAAGTTGGTGTGGGGAAGCCGAGGGCACAGAAATCAGCTGACATTGCTACTCACCAAAACTCCAACTGTAAGCCCCACAGTGGGGTAGAACCACAGGCTTAGCATCCCCAGAGGCTGCTCTTCCTGTCCTAGGTTGACATAAGCCAGCGCCTCTTTCCTGTTAGGCTCCTTTATGCACCTCCGTTTTCTCTGGGAAATGGAGAGTTTCAAACCTCTAGGACAGGCCACCATAAGTCCCACCAGTTAAGGAGCCACCACACAAGGTTTCATGGACAGGGCACCAGCGTAGGCAGGGCCTTGAAGGGCAGGCGCCAGTTCAAATGGCCACAGTTGGGTTCAAGCAGCAGCTCCTGGCCAATCCTCCCAGGGCAATGGGGAGGGAAACAGCAGGTCCTAGCAAGGGGCCAGCTCTGGTTACACTTTATGCTGTGTCATGGGGTGAGGGTGCCAGAGGGGGCTGGCCGGCCAGCTAGGGCAGGTACAGGAGCTGCAAGAGAGCCAGCAGAGAGCTGCAAGCCCTGATGCCAGAGCATACCCTACCCCCACTCTACAAGCCTGCCAGGATAGGGCTGGGCCCTAGTGGCACCCTTTACATCTCTTTCCAATCACACATTGGGGAGAACTTTTAGGATTTTTTTTTTGTTGTTGTTGTTTTTGAGACAGGCTTTTGTACTGTAGCCTAAATTGGCCTTGAACTTGTAGAAAGCCTCGTTTTAGACTCTGAGTTAGTGGCCTACAGCACCATGCTGTGCTACTAAAACTAGTTTCTGTGCCATTCTGTCTTTATCCCTCTGTGTATCTCTGTCTCCCTCTGTGTGTGCCTGTCTCTGCTGTCTCTGTGTGTTTGTCTCCATCTTTGCCCCAACCCCTTGGACACCCTCTACCCTTTTTATAAGGTAGGGTCTCTAACTGAACCTGGACATCACTGATCACCTGGACTACTGTACAGCAAGCTTCAAGGATTCTCCAGTCTTCATCTCCCCAGTAGAGGGGTCACAAAGACGTACCCTCATACCAGCCTGCTTTTTATGGGTTCTGGAGGCAAACTCTTTACCAACTAAGCTACCTCTCCAGCTCTAAGACACTTTTAAGCCACGTGGACTTGAATTTTAGAGGTTGTGACTGGTTCTGGATCAAGCTGGATATCTTCTCCATCCCTCTCTTCCTCTGTCTTTCCTTGGACAGATGTCTGCTGAGGGCCCAGTATGCCAGGCACAGTGCCATGTGTGGAGGTCCAATACTGTGTGACACCCTACTAAAGGTTTCTCACTTTAAGGGGACAAGATGGACAAGGAAGCAGAAGAATGGGTAGCCCGTGTGAGGGCAAACACTCCGTGCTGAACGCCCAGTGTTCCAGTGTCTCAGAAACAGCCTCTCACAACATGGAGACATGGGCATCGACAGGTGTGGTCGACACTCCTGTAATCCCAGCACTCAGAAGGCAGAAACAGGAGGAAGTTCAAGGCCAGTCTCGTCTAGGTAGCAAATTGTGGGCCAGCTGGGACATAATGAGATCGTCTCAAACAAAGCACACCCAATAACAACAACAACAAAAAAAAAAAAAAAAAAACGGGAACAAACACATGTCTGCTTGTTCTATTTGGGTTTGGACTCTTCCAAGGACGGGTATTACAATCTCTAGCATGGATAGTGCTTTTTGCTCCTCAGTTTTCCTATCTGTAAGTACTAGAAAGACAGACATGGGGTGGCAGTGGGAATGAGGTAAGAATGGACAGTAAGGTGTCCCATGGGAGCCTTATAGTACAGCGTAGTAATATACACGGATTAACGCTGGAAGTCAGACTCTTGTTACCCATCAGGCTGATGGCATTGGGATATTACTGCATCTCTCTCTGTGATGAGAACCTCCCTACCGGGCCTCAGCAATGGGAGGATGAGACGTGGGTGTCACGCCCCTGCAGAGATGAGCTGGTAGCTACTTTCCTAGCAGACAAGCCATTTAAGCCTAGATTTGGGCTGGTTCCCAAGGGCCTGGGGTACGTACTCAGGTTGGTCCTGTAGTGTTGCTGTCTTGAACTTAATGATTTTGGAGCCACATTTTCATTTTGCAAGTTCTTTTGTCCCACCTTTTTCTGACAGACTTAACGACAAGCACTCTGCTATTGGAAGTTTGTACTTTGGGCCCAGGGGAATTTTTCAATTCATCAATCCAGCATTTTGTGGGTTTTGAGGGTTTACTTTTTGAAACTGTCTTTAGATCAGGCTTGTCTTAGAGCTCATCAAGGCTGGACTTGAACTTCTGGTCCTCCTGCCTGGATCCCCTATTAGGGTACTGGGATTATAGACAATACTCAGTTTTATGCTGTGGTAGGCCTTGAACCAGGGCATCTCCATTCAAGCTAGGCAAGCAGTCTACCAACTAACTTATATCCCTAGCTTCCAGTCCAGTGTTCTGTAATGGAGTTGAATCCCCCAGGAGAAAGCTACTCTATTTAAGATTGATTGCTCACACGGGCCTGTCTGCCACAGGCCATGGCTGCTAAGGATTCCTTCTCCAGTGAAGCTTGAGACCCTAGCATGGATTAGCAGCTCAGTGAATCATAGGCCATTCTTTCCCTGACCCGAACCTATCTAAGCAGCTGCCCCTTTCCAGGGAAGCAGCCTCAGACACAGGGTCAGTTCTGGCAACCCTGCTAGGCTTCTGGAAAGCTCTGTGAGGGTGGAGACTCAGGTCTCCTGAGATCTTCCCTGCTGTGCCCTAAACCTGCTGCAACACCAGCACTGTTCAGGGATTGGTGTTTAACAGGCTCTGTGAGGTTCAAACACAACACAGATTTAAAGGTCTATATAGGACTGAGTCTGTGAAGCCTTTTCCAAGGGAAGGAACTAAGTATGACTTAAAAACACTTATCCTTCCATTCTGAGCGGGTCTGAGACCCAACAGGAGGTCACAGGTCAGGGTTTCTGGACTGTTAAACATGACAGTGTAGAGAATAAGTCAGTAGAGAAGTAGAGAATAACAGCTCTCTAGAGGCTGAGACAGGAAGATTGTGAGATTCAGCCTAGCCTTGGCTATGTAAAGACACAGCATGTGGCGGTGTATGCCTGTAACCCCAGCACCCAGGAGAAGGACAGAGAGGGACTTTAATAGTTTTATTGAGTGATCAACTTAAAAGGGTAACATTCACATTGAAAGTGTGGCAGTCAGCCTTGGGTATATTCATTCATGTCATGCCATGCAACATTAATCAAAATGAATGAATGAGCCTCCCATCACCGTCATTCTGCCCTGTCCTGATAAGCACTGCTCTACTTCCATGCAGCCTGTGGTCCTTTCATGTGGCACAGTGGTCTCAAAGTATAGCCATGTTGTAGTATCAGGATGGACTGACTTTCTACCTGCCTTCTCTCCCCTTCCTCCCCATCTTCATCTTTTCCTTGCTTTGTTTGTTTGTTTGTTTTAAGATAGGCTCTCGTATAGCCAAGGCTACCTTTCAACACCTCATCCTCCTGCCTCCACTTTCTGAGTTGCCAGTGCTATCAACTTGCACCACCACCCCCAGCTCAAGACTCGTTCCCTCTGTGCCTGAGTCCTATTCTGTTACAGGGATGCGGCTGTGTGCTGCTTGTCCGTTTGTCAGTAGATAGGCGTGGGTTATTTCTTTCTTTTTTTTTAAGATTTATTCATTTATTATATATAAGTTGTAGCTATCTTCAGACACACCAGAAGAGGGCATCAGATCTTTACAGATGGTTGTGAGCCACCATGTGGTTGCTGGGAATTGAACTCAGGACCTCTGGAAGAGTAGTCGGGTGCTCTTAACCGCTGAGCCATCTCTCCAGCCCGCGTGGGTTATTTCTATTCATGCCTATCATGGACGATGCAGCTGCGAATGTCCATGTGTGTTTCCATGTGGTACATCTTTCTGTCTTTTGGGTAGATTGGTAGGAGTGGAGCTGCTGGGTCCTAAGATTGCTGCACTTTGCATTTTGAAGAACTTCCAGGGTAGGTCCTATATTGTCTTTTCTGGCTCTGTTTTCTGTTAGAGGAAATGCTGTTTTGAGCAACAGGTACCCATGGTCCAGGCGCACCAGTAGCAGGCAGCCCTTAGCTTCTTTCCTCTGCCTCTCCCCCTCCTCCTTCCTCTGAGTATGATGCCTCTTTGGCCAGTGTTTTCTTATTCCTTACAAAAATTGCTCTTTCTCTCTCTCTCTCTCTCTCTCTCTCTCTCTCTCTCTCTCTCTGTGTGTGTGTGTGTGTGTGTGTGTGTGTGTGTGTGTGTGTGTGTGTGTGTGTGTGATGTGCCTATGGATGCCAGGAAGGATACAGACTAGAGCACAGGCATTTGTAAGCTGTCCAATGTGTGTACTGGGATCTGAACTCCATTCCTGAGAGAGCAGTGAACACTCAATCACTGAGTGATCTCTCCAGCCTCTCCTTCATCATAGTGTACGTGTACAGAGGACAGCATTACATGTGGGTCTTCCTGTGCCTTTCACTTCTCCTTTGGGAGACTCTCATTGGCCTGGAACTTGACCATGCCAGGCCAGGCCAACTGGTCTGAGAGCTTCCAGAGATCCACTACCTGTCGCTGCCTCCCATCTCATCATTGTGGGATCACAGGTGCACCACCATGCTCAGCTTTTTACAGAGGCCGTAGTATCTGATCTCAGGACATCATGTTTGTAAGGCATAATCTTTACTGATAGCCATCTCTAACACTCTAACATTTTCTTTTGTCTCAAACTTTCAGTATGTGGAATTTGGAGAGGATCAGAAAAGCTGAACAGAATCTGGAGCCTACTCCAGGAGAAAGCTCTGGCTGAGGTCAAACCAGCTGTGTAACTCACAGGATTCAGGGTGAAACCAGTACTTAAGAGTTCCTTTTTCAATCAAGCAGTGGTGGTGCATGCCTTTAATCCCAGCACTAGGGATGCAGACATAAATGGATCTCAGAGTTTGAGGCCAGCTTGGTCTACAGAGTGAATTCCAGGATAGCCAGGGCTACACAGAGAAACCCTGTCTTGGAAAACAAAACAACAACAACAGCAGCAGCAGCAGCAACAACAACAACAAGAGTTCCTTTTTCAAAGGTGGCATCTGAGGTGCAATAACAGAGCCAGCAAGATCCCCATGTGTCTGCACAGTGT